>NW_011494876.1:7420197-7436648 GCF_000754665.1 Bison bison bison
AAGAGCTATTAACACTATTTCTAAAGCATGCCCCAAACCCACCTACTTCTCTCTCTCTCTCCCCACTCCAACCCACTTCTTGAGTCCAGGCTGTCATCATAGCCTCTTAAGTAGTTCTTCCCCAGCAACCAACGGTTTTTAATGATACGTCATACCACGCCATTCTCTGATTAAGACCCACTAAGAGCTTCCCATGCACTTGGACTAAATTCCACCTCAACCAGGAAGGCTCTACATCACATGCCCTTGAGATCTCTGGGATCTCAGCTTGTACCACTTACCCCCACACTCACTGGGCTTCAACCTCTCTGGTCTTCTCTTCCTTCCCAAACACACCAAGGGCATGTCTACCTCAAATTTTACAGTGTCCCCTCTATCCCGGGCGCTCTTCCCCTACAACCTGAACATTTGAATTATTTCAGATTTTAGCTTAAATACCAGGGGGCTTCCCTGGTGGCTCAATGGTAAAGACTCTGCCTGCCCACACAGGAGACGTGGGTTTGATCCCTGGGTTGGGAAGATCCTCTGGAGAAGGAAATGGCAACCCACTCCAGTATTCTTGCCTGGGGAGAATCCCATGAATGGAGGAGCCTGGCAGGTTACAGTCCACGGGATTGCAAAGAGTCAAGCATGACTTAGTAACTAAACAACACAACTTAAAAAACCACCTCCTCAGGCTTGCTTTCTCTGTTGTCTCTATCTAAAGCATTTAGTCCTCCACTTATTCTTCCTGTCATCATTCTCCTTTTTGCTTCATAGCACTTATCATAGTCTGACATTTTATATATGTTAATTGATTTATTTTTTGATTCCTGCCATTAGAATTTATGCTCCTTGAATTCAAGGAGTTTATCTGTCTATTCCTTAGTTAACCTCTAGCACTTAGAATTATTATCTGTTAGATTTTTAAAAAATCTAACACATAATAAGCTCTTTTCTAATACATGAACAAATTTTTTGAATGTATGAATGCATCATTGTACATCCACAAGTTGGAACCACTTAGATAAAATATTCAGATTATTTAGTTACTTTCTGTTTTTATATTGAATGTCCTCATCATAAGAAACACAGTCCTCATTGAGTGAATGAGGAATGCAAATTTCAGTCATGGCAGACATTTATAATTTCATTCATCTCCCTAATGTGATCCTGACTCTTCTGGTAGCTTGTCCACTCTTTTTAACAATAAGAAATGACATTTTGCCTTGGATTCTATTGTATTTTGCAAAAAATTTGTTTTCCCCATTAAATGCACACTGAATTTACCCTATTTTTACTTATTAGGAAAGCATCAAGATCTAGTTATTTTCATAAAACATTCAGAGGTCAAAATTCCTGAACTTACAGAGTGATAACTTCCCAGGACTCATTCTTAAGTCTATCACACCATTTGCCAATAAGAACAAAAATCTAACAGAAGGCTTGGGGAGAAGTACAGTCATTTAGTTTGAAAGATAAATTACACCAATAATGTATACTATCACACACTGAAGGGTCACCAACCTGCTTTAGTTCAACTTTGTTACCAAATTACTCACCTTAATTACTGCCTTCTTCTTTTTCTTATCTCATTTTTCCTAGTCATATTAATGGTTGCATAATAATAGTAGACAATGTTCACTAAGCTTAACTCTAAAAGTAATGGCTGTTTTAAATCAGAGTTAATTAGTATGTCAAGAAGTTCAGGTACTTATGAGGCCATGTGATTTTTTTAAGGCGCTGGGGGAAAAAAAGTCACTTTACCAAATGCTACATTCATGATTCCACAATGTATTTTTAATATTTTTCTTAATATTGTCAGTGAAGACTGAGTAATGCAGTTCTTCAGTGATCATTTGTCATTGCTAAGTACAGGTGAGTGAGATCTCCCTAATACTGCAATCACAGTGGAAAATAAATCTAACATTAATTTATGAATCTCAGTGCCATTTGTCTTCCAGGTTTAATAGTGAATCATGGTTTATACTATTTATAGTTCACCACATAAAAAGAAGGTTGTCAGGAGCAAAAGATCAGAGTAACATAATTCTCCTCTCCCATACTCTCGTCACTGCTCCTGGAGAACACTCGGTAGTTTGAAGGGAGTTAGAAGGCACACTGCCCTTGGATGTGCATGAGAAATGTTCTGGGACTTCAAGGGGAAGAAGCGAGTACAGTGAGGGATGTCTCTGAGAACCGCATGCATATGGAATAAGCGTCATGAATAAAAGACCTGTTATCCTGGGTATCATGGCCTGTGAACTTGTCCATCTGTGGGTCCTCTGAGAGTGCCCAAGACCTCTCCCCCAATCCTCCACAAAATAACCAGAATTTCAGGGCAGTTGAGAAGAAAGAGCAAAAATAGTTCGCTTTTGTTTCACTGGTTCCTTAAATACACTTCTGCTTGAGAAATAAGGCCTGTCTATTTACAACCAATATTAGCAAAGACACAAAAGTTAAAACAGGAAGAACTGGGCAACAAAAACAAAGAGGGTTCCGCAGTTCATGGATAGAGCCATTAATTAATCCATTAGCAGGGCAGCAAAGAGATTGTGGGTAGTCAGCCCTGGACTAAGCCTAGCAAGGGCAGTGCTGTGAGTGCTGACGAGAGAGCAAAGAGATGTCCATCATTCTCAGGACCTTCTGGGAAATCTCTGATGAAGTCCGACCTCAAGTTGAGAGATACCAACCTATCATATTAATAGTATTGCCTATTTTCAACTACATTGAGTTCCTAATAAGGTAAAATTGTAAACATTTTCAATCTACTAGTATTTACTGAGCACCTACTCAGTCCAAAACACTATGTACTGCATAAAGATACCTGGGCTCCTATGACTCCCTTGCTGTCCCCTATAACAATAAGCCACACTGATCATGGTCTGTGGTTTGACTGTCCACCTTCCATGCAGACTGCCAACTTGAGGAATGAGACTTTGTCTATCTTGATCCCACTACCTCTCCAATGCTTAGCACATAGTAGGTGCTCAAAATATGTGTCTGAATGAGTGACTGAGGAAAGAAATGAAAGTGAAAAGTGTTAGTCACTCGGTCTTGTCCAACTCTTTGTGACCCCATGGACAGTAGCCCATCAGGCTCCTCTGTCCATGGGATTCTTCAGGCAAGAACAGTGGAGTGGATTGCCATTCCCTTCTCCAGGGGATCTTCCCAACTCGGGGATCGAACCTGCATCTCCTGCCTTGCAGGCAGATTCTTTGCCATCTGAACCACCAGGGAAGCCCAAATGAGTGACTAGAAGTGCATAGAAGAGTTTAAGAGGAAAGATACAAACATGTGAAAAGCTGATTGACAAGAGAAGAGCTGTCCCCAAATAGCATGTGAGGTGCTGAATGAAAATTAAGACCAGGGCTTGAGGGAAGAGAGATCACTGCAGGCTGGAGTGGGGACTCCCTCAGGTTGTCAAACTCTGACACTGAGTCCGTTCCTTGCTTTTCCAGGATGGAGACAAAGGCAAGTGTCGAATGAGGGAGAGGTGTGTGAAAATGGAGGGATTAGTTGGGTAGAAAGGAGGTGTCCTGTCAGTACCATCTCACTTGCTATTGTGTTTCTAGTTGTTCACACTGCACATGTGTAAGTTGCACCACAGTTATTTTAAGGAAGTGTCGCAGACTAGTACTCAGTTACCATTAATCAACTGAATTAATAATTACGGACAAGCACTTAACACTTATGCTCCCATTTCATCTATATGCCCATCTTTGAGGTATCGTATCTTCATTATGAAGATGAGAATACTAAGCCCTGGAGAGGTCATGCAAAATAGACCAACCACAATCTAGAATAGCTGACTTCCAAAGCATTGCCTCCATATTTAACCCCAAGTAATGACCAGTAAAGAATCTGCAGTGCAGGAGACCAGGGTTCAGTCCCTGGTTTGGGAAGATCCCCTGGAGAAAAAAATTCCATGGACTGAGGGGCTTGGTGGGCTACAGCCCATGGGGTCCCAAAGAGTTGGACATGACTGAGTGATTTACACTTAACAATGACCTGCTGCTAAGTCACTTCAGTCATGTCCAACTCTGTGCGACCCCATAGACGACAGCCCACCAGGCTCCCCCATTCCTGGGATTCTCCAGGCAAGAACACTGGAGTGGGTTGTCATTTCCTCCTCCAATGCATGAAAGTGAAAAGTGAAAGTGAAGTTTCTCAGTCGTGTCCAACTCGTAGCAATCCCGTGGACTGCAGCCTACCAGGCTCCTCTGTCCATGGGATTTTCCAGGCAAGAGTACTGGAGTGGGGTGCCATTGCCTTCTTCTAATAATGACCTAGTCAGATGTTAATTCTGTTGAACTCAACAAGTTAAGTGAACAACTCTTAGACGGTAAGATGAAATCAAGCTACAGTTTTTCACGATATGAGGGACCCTTTACAGTACGGAGGGCTTCCCTGGTGGCTCAGCTGGTAAGAGTCTTCTTGCAAATCAGGAGACCTGGGTTCTGTCCCTGGGTTGGGATGATACCCTGGAGAAGGGAACAGCTACCCACCCCAGTATTCTGGCCTGAAAAATTCCATGGGGTCACAAAGAGTCAGACAAGACTGAGTGACTTTCACTTTCATTTTACGGTATGGAAGGGCTATGGACTATTAAGAAGACTGGGAAACAATGAACTATCTGAAAATATCAAAAGGGGATACAGTAATGACTCCAAAATCACAGGGTTTCAAGATGGTGCAGGGTTTAGGAAGGTAGGAAGCAGCAAGGATGAGAGGGGAAGATGGGGTCTAATCAATGGTATAAGTCCAGTCTGGCCAACTAGACCCTTGTTAAAATTACCCCCATCACTGCTCTGTCTGACAGTTCTCATTTAGAGACATACTCCTCAGCATAAGAAATGTTTTTTTGCTATCATCAATTGCCATCATGCTCCTTCAACTATACTTCAAAAACATGTATCAGTCACCTATTGGGAGAGAAAGAAGCATGCCAGCTCTAGAGTACAAAACTGAATAAATCTAGGTCCCTGGCCCCAGGGAGCAGATGGGAAAACAACTCCGTATACTGGAGTTTATACTTACTGGGGGTCACCAAAGTGTTATGGGAACATATGGATGGAAGTACTTAACTTTGCTCTCCTTATCTCTATTTCCAGCTCCATCCCTCTGCACCTACCTGACTCCCCACCAGTAGAGTGAAGAGCCCCTCTGTTTCACTGTCTGTGGTAAGCATAACAGCCCCCAAATGTGCCCTTTCCCTAATCTGTGGAACCTGTGAATATTATGATAGCAAAAGAAGACATTGCAAATATAGGGAGATTATCCTGAGTTGTCTGGGAAGGCTCAATCTAATCTAATCACACAAGCCCCTTAAAACAGAAGTTTCCTTGGTCGAAGTTAGAAAGATGCAGTAAAAGGAGAAGGCAGAGAGATTCAAGATGGAAAGGACAAGATGAGGAATGCAGGCAGTCTTAGGAGTTAAGAGGCTCTCAGCTGACACCTAGCAAGGAAACTGGGACCTACAAGCCCAAGGAACTAAATTCTGCCAGTAATCTCAATGAGCTTGGAGGTGGATATTTTTTTTCCCCCAGAGTCTTCAGAGAGTCTGTAGATTTTGTCCTTGTGATAACCTAAGCAAAGAACCAACAGAGTTCTAGTGCTAGACTTCTCACCCATTAAACTGTGAGATAATAAGTTGGTGTTTAAAACAATCACTAAGTTTTTGGTCTTTCATTATTGCAGCAACAATAGAAAACCAATACATTAACAAAAATGTTCTTCAACCCTCTTCATTGTTGTTGATGTTCAGTCCTTCAGTCATGTTAATTCTTTGTGACTCCATGGACTGCAGCACACCAGACTTCTCTGTCCTTCATTATTTCCCAGAGTTTGTTCAAACTCATGTTCATTGAGTCAGTGACATCATCCAACCAGCTCATCCTCTGTTACCTTCTTCCCCTCTTGTCCTCAATCTTTCCCAGCATCAAGGTCCTTTCCAATGACTCAGCTCTTTGCATCAGGTGGCCAAAGTATTGGAACTTCAGCATCTGTCCTTTCAAGGTTGATTTCCTTTAGGATTGACTAGTTTGGTCTCCTTGCTGTCCAGGGGACTCTCAAGAGTCTTCTCTAGCATAACAGTTTGAAAGCATCAATTCTTCGGCACTCAGCCTTCTTTATGGTCCAATTCTCACATCCATACATGGTTACTGGAAAAACCATAGCTTTGACTACATGAACCTTTGTTGTCAAAATAATGTCTGTGCTTTTTAATACACTATCTATGTTTGTCATAGCTTTCCTTCCAAGGAGCAAATGTCTTTTAATTTCATGGCTACAGTCAACATTCACAGTGATTTTGGAGCAAAAGAAAAGAAAATCTGTCACTGTTTAAATTTTTCCCCATCTATTTACCATGAAGTGATGGGATCAGATGTCACAATCTTGTTTTTTTGAATGTTGAGTTTCAAGCCAGCTTTTTCACTCTCCTCTTTCACCATCATCAAGAGGCTCTTTAGTTTCTCTTCACTTTCTGCCATTAGAGTGGTATCATCAGCATATCTGAGGTTGTTGTTATTTCTCCAGGCAATTTTGATTCATCCAGACTGGCATTCACATGATATACTCTGTACAGAGGTTAAATAAGCAGGGTGACAATATATAGCCTTGACTTACTCCTTTTCCAATTTTGAACTAGTCAGTTGTTCCATATAAGCTTCTAATTCTTGTTTCTTGACCTGCATACAGGTTTCTCAGGAGGCAAGTAAGGTGGTCTGGTATTCCCATGTCTATGGAAAGAATTTCCAGTTTGTTGTGATCCACACAGTCAAAGGCTTTAGAGTAATCAATGAAGCAGAAGTAGATGTTTTCCTGGAATTCTCTTGTTTTTTCTATGATCCAGTGGATGTTGGCAATTTGATCTCTGGTTCCTCTGTCTTTTCTAAATCCAGCTTGTACATCTGGAACTTCTTGGTTCACATACTGCTGAAGCATAGCTTGAAGGATTTTGAGCATAACCTTACTAGCATGTGAAGTGAGTGCATTTGTACAGTAGTTTGAACACTCTTTGGCACTGTCCTTCTTTGGGACTGGAATGGAAACTGATCTTTTCCAGTCCTGTGGCCACTGCTGGGTTTTCCAAATTTGTTGATATATTGAGGGCAACACTTTAACAGCATCATCTTTTAGGATTTCAAATAGTCCAGCTGGAAGTCGATCGCCTCCACTAGCTTTGTTTGTAGTAATGCTTCCTAAGGCCCACTTGATTTCACGCTCCAAGATGAGTAACCACACACTCTAGGTGAGTAACCACACCATTGTGGTTATCTGATTCATTAAGACTTTTTCTTGTATAGTTCTTTTTGCATATTCTTGCCACCTCTTCTTAATCTCTTCTGCTTCTGTTAGGTCCCTTCCATTTCTGTCCTTTATCGTGCCTATCCTTGCATGAACTGTTCCTTTGATCTCCAATATTCTTTTTTTTAATTGAAGAATAATTGCTTTACAGAATTTTGTTGTTTTCTGCCAAATATCAGCATGAATCAGCCATAGGTATACATATGTCCCCTCCCTCTTGAACTTCTTGAAGAGATCTATATTCTTTCCCATTCTATTGTTTTCTTCTACTTCATTGCATTGTTCATTCAAGAAACTCTGCATTCACTATCTTTTCCTTTCTCCTTTGCTTTTTGCTTCTCTTCTTTTCTCAGTTATTTGTAAAACCTCCTCAGACAACCACGTTGCCTTCTTGCATTTATTTTTCTTTGGGATGGTTTTGGTCACTTCCTCCTGTACAACATTATGAACCTCTGTCCATAGTTCTTCAAGCACTTTGTCTACCAGATATAACCCCTTAAATCTTTTTGTCACTTCCACTGTATAAACATAAGGGATTTGATTTAAGTCATACTGGAATGAATCTAGTGTTTTTCCTACTTTATTCAATTTAAGCCTGAATTTTGCAATAAGGGCCTCATGATCTGAGCCACAGTCAGCTCCAAGTCTTGTTTCACTCACATGTGTTTCGGCCTGTACCCAGGGTACTGAAACATCAGTCCAAGACAATTCATGGTGAGAAGGGCAGTGTTTTACAAGCAGAACGGTTCATTAGTGATCAGTTGACACCATTTTATTAACCTATATTGACTGCTTTTTAAATGCAAATTGAACGCTTTAGTGAAAACTAAATTGAAATATTACATTGGAATTAGTCTTGATGAAAATACATCTCAGACTGATACTCGGATCATCACCTGCACAGCTATAAATTAGTAGTGAGTCACTTGATTATTGTCCCTCAGTTGAACAAAGACAATTTAGTGTTTCAGGAAAACCATTAATTCATTAGGAGACATAGGAAGCAACTCTAAATAAAAGGGCAAAGGGGTAAAATGTGATATTTATTCTTTAGAATAAACTAACACTTTAATATATCAATGATGCTTCCTTAAAACTGTCACCTAATTTATTTGAAAGGCTAATTAGTAAGGAGGTCAGAACTATCTGGAATGTGTAAAGATATTAAATTTTCTGTTACAATATATGAGAATACTATATGATGCTAGTGATCTTATGGGGGAGGTGTAAAAATAGATATCATATATCATACAGTTTGATTAAACCCACTTTGCACTAAATATTCATCATATATTAAAATTGTTGAACAACATAGCCTGTCTAAGCTTAAGTATGTTGAAAAGTCTCATGTTATCCCACAGTCCTTGACTCCAAGGAGAAATCAAAGCTCCTAGTGGAGATAGAAACATAAAATATATATATCTGTGTATTATTATTATTATTACTGATGTAATTATCTCAAGTGATACGGTCACTGTAGGTAAAGAAAATCTCTAAGAAAGTACTGATTTATCTCATCACGACAAGGTGTTCTCCATACTTGAGTAGAGTGATATATTTATCTGTTTGCTAAAAATGAAGTGCTAATTGGCCAATCTGGTTAAACTCCCTGGAGAGAGAACTAGATGAATGGAAGGTTGTTAAGAGGTGTAAACAGATCAGAAAAGGTAAACTAACCTGTAAATTAAAACCCAAGTAATTGTGGGAGAAAGAGAGAGGGAAGAGAAAATAATTTACAGGAGCAGAAAATGTTGTGTGTTTGTGTGCCCTTCCACACAGAGATGGGGATGCTAGGGAAGGCACCGAATCCCTGGCTGGGCAGCGATCTGACTGCAATAATTGTACTGTGGTGTCTATGGAATAGATCTACATCAGGCCATAAACTCTAGAACTTAACTCCTTGCAACCAACTAGAAATGTTTGAGTGCCTACTCCAGTAACCCTCAGACCAGGTTGTGAGGAACTAAAAAATGAATCAGAAGTAAATCTTGCCCTCCAATGGTCTGAGCAGAAAATATAACAGATGTAAAGAGGACAGAGGTTTTCAAACTTTTAGCAAAAGTGATCTCACATAGAATTCCAGCAGGTGAAACAGACAAAAATGTTGTTCTTCTTATTGAAGTAGAAAGCCAGAGTTGTAGATTCTAGCTCTGTACGTCATCATTTGAAAACAGTCACTCTGCTACAGCCAATCAAGGTAGAAAGTGACTTGTTCCATAAAGGAACAAAAAGGTTTCTATGAGAGCACAGTGCTGTGAGCATGTTCACCTAAGGTGCCTGAGATAGCACTATACAATAGAGCTTTCTGAACTGTTGGAAATGTTCTCTATCCTCACTGTCCAAAAGAGTAGCTACTATCCAGATGTAGCTATCAATCATCAAGCCCTTGAAATGTGGCCAGTGTGATTAAGATTTCTTTTTTTAATTTTAAGTAAATAGTCACCTATGCTTAGTGGTTACCATATCCACCAACATAGGCTTAGAGAAAGTCTTCATGTATATACGGAGAAAGCAACAGGGGCTTAGGACACAGGCAGCACTCAGACATTCAGAGGGAAACCAGGAAACAACACTCCAAGTAGACGCAACTGAATAAGGAAAATAGGAACACCATTTCCTAAAAGAAATATTACTTTAAAAGAATGCATGTGCTATAATTTTGAATTTTTACCTTGGGGATCTTTAGTTCCTTTTTCTATCCAACAACGTAGAATTGCCATGGATTTGGCTGATTAACACTCAAAGGATATTAGCTCCAAGGTAACTAAACAGTCATTGTTTTAATATTTGCCTAAAATACAGCAAAAGCAAAGAGCAGGACCCAAGAGCCATACCCAGGAATGAGAGGCTTCCTGTCTAAGAAAGGCAATACTGGGTACACCTACCTTCTGGCCTGCCATTTCATCATGGGCCGATGCGTTTACACTCCTTTACTTCCAATCTCATACGGATGACCTGGAACACATCAACTATATTTTTCAATCAAATCATCTTTCCCACAATAATAAATATCCCATATAATTGAAAGGCACCCAATCTGATTTGGTTAAGATTTATTTGTTAAAATTGACTATTTTTGCCCAATATATCAGTATAGCATCAATTAAGTAAAATCAAGATGACTCTTAGTTTCAGAGACTCTAGTCAATCAAGACTGTTGTTGTTGTTCAGTCAATCAGTCATGTCCGACTCTTTGCAACCCCATGGAGTGTAGTCAGCCAGTCTCTTCTGTCCATGGAATTCTCCAGGCGAGAATACTAGAGTGGGTAGCCAGCCGTTCCCTTCTCCAGGGGACCTTCCTGACCTGAGGATTGAACCGGGATCTCCTGCACTGCAGGCGATTCTTTGCCATCTGAGCTACCAGGGAAGCCCCAGTCAAGATTAATGAACCATAAATTATGCAGATAACTGAAAAGTTATAGAAGAAAACCATAGGATAATTATTCCCCTGCCTTGCAATTGTCCCTACCCTGCAAATTCTTAACCAAAACAAGCCTGACTCTCAAACTGAGCAAGTTCAATTCTGAAAGGAGAAAGGAAACATGAAAATATTTATGAATCAACAAAATTTTATTGTACCAAATTGTCAAGGTCTCAATGGTAAAAGACTATTTATTTAGAATTTAGAGCAGTCTTGGTACTAAGCACTTTTTAAGTCTTTTCATTTCATTCTCACAACTCTGTGTGGCATGGACTATAATTATTCCCATTTAACAAACAAAGAAATTGAGGCTTAGGGAGGAAGAGTTGGAACCCTGGCTGATCTGACTCCAAATTATATCTTCTTTCCATTAGTGTCCCATACACAACATTATTTTCTGCTTGATTTCAAAACTATTTTCAGCCTTTGCTTATAGTAGAGGAAGCAAAATAAATCATTTATTGAGTATTTACTGCATGTACTCTGATATTCACATTCATTCATTCATTCAACAAATATCTATTGAATGCCTTCTCTGCCCCAGCCCTATTCCGTGATTATCAGTGCAAGTCCCAAGGAAACACCTTGGAGTCAGGTCTTAGTAGACAGAGACACGTAGCAACAAACCATCAAATTAACACCAAAGAAATAAAGTTGAAATACAAACAAGTAGGATAATGTTAAGGTTTATAAATAGGAAGGGGAAAAGGTACATGGCAATAATATGATAAAGAGTAGATAGAGAACTCAAGACCTCTCTGAGGTTATATGTTGACTTTTGCTTTCGGATTCTAAAATCTAAAGAATGAGAGAAAACATTCCACCTAGAGAAATCAGGCTGTCCAAAAGCTCTGAAATGAGCAGGCTGGCAGGGGCGTGGTAACAAGAGAAGAGTATGAGATCTGTTTGGACTGAGAAGCGTGAGCCACGCAGGGAGTTTGTTTGGATTCTAGTCTTAGTGCAGCGAGAAGCCACCGGAAGATTCTAGGCACTAGAGTCACAGGGTAAGATTTACATTTATAAAAGCTCACTTCGGCTGTAAGGTGGGGAAAAGATTGTAAAGGGTATGTGTAAAAGCAGAGGCTGTTGCAGCTGCCCAGTCAGAGACTGTGGTGTTGGAAAGCATAAATGGAGACTAGCAGAGAGATTCCTGAGGACATATTCTGCAGGCAGAGCTGAGAGACTTGTGGATTGGACTATGGCTGGGAAAATTTGGACGACAATGGGGAAATGAGAGGAATCAAGGATCACATCCAAGCTATTGACCTGAACAGCTAATGGGTGGACAGGGTACCCTTTGTTGAAATGAGAAAGACTGGAAGAGGAGAAGCTTGGGGTGTTGATGACAACGAAGAATGAAGAGTTTGAGAGGAAAAGAAAGGTTCCTAGGTTTTGGCTTGAACAACTTACTGCACCTTCACAGCAACCCTGTATAGTTATTTCTGGATTTCACATGAGGAAATTGAAATTTAGGCAGGTTAAATAACATGTCCAAGGACACTCAGCAAGGAAGTGCCAGGGCTTGGATTTGAGGTAAAGTGTTTGATTCTAGAACCCACAACGTGCAATCCTACACATCAGTTCAGTTCAGTTCAGTTCAGTCGCTCAGTCGTGTCCGACTCTTTGTGACCCCATGAATCACAACACGCCAGGCCTCCCTGTCTGTCACCAACTCCTGGAGTTCACTCAGACTCACGTCCATTGAGTCAGTGATGCCATCCAGCCATCTCATCCTCTGTCGTCCCCTTCTCCTCCTGCCCCCAATCCCTCCCAGCATCAGAGTCTTTTCCAATGAGTCAAGTCTTCGCATGAGGTGGCCAAAGTACTGGAGTTTCAGCTTTAGCATCATTCCTTCCAAAGAAATCCCAGGGCTGATCTCCTTCAGAATGGACTGGTTGGATCTCTTTGCAGTCCAAGGGACTCTCAAGAGTCTTCTCCAACACCACAGTTCAAAAGCCTCCCAATACAAAATATGGTACTGCTTTTGTCTCAATGAGTTCCTCTCTCCCCATTTATAAAACTAGGTAAATAATATTCACCATGTAACAGTTTTAAGAATCAGTGTGGTTAAATGGGAAATTCTCCCTGTGCTACAGAGTTGCTCATAACAATAACAAAATTACATTTCCAGCCACTAAAATCTGGCATATATTCTTGATTCTGTTAACTCTGCGTACTCTGGCTTTGACCGTGGCCACACCCTAGCCTAGCAGATTTCTGCTGTCTTACTTGGTTTCCAGTCAAAGAGCTTTCCAAGTTCTGCTCCTAGAAGCCTTGAGAGGGACTGAGAAACTCTACCCTAACTCTGGGACTGTGCCCTCCTCTCAAGCATCACTGGAGAACTTTGAGATTCTCCTGCCTCCAGGATGCCTTTCGTGATTTACCTTCAAGAAAACGTATCATGCTAAGCCTGGGGTTGAAATCCACACAAATGGGGATGCTATCACGTAGACAGCTGCAGTGACTTGCATCCTCAGGAAGCTCTCTCATGCCACTCTACAAACTCTTGTGAGAGACACTGAGCCTGCAGCTCAGAGGGTCCTTGACAACTGTCCAGTCACTGTCCCTTTGAGCTAAGGAGTGACGGGACAGGGAGGGGAAACACAGGGAAAGAGAAGGTCACCATATGTGAGCTCCTACTGAGTCCTAGGCCCCATGGTGAATGTTTTCACTCATAAACTGAACTGAAAGCTGCTTTAGTCATGTCAGACTCTTTGCGACCCCATGGACTATACAGTCCATGGAATTCTCCAAGCCAGAATACTGGAGTAGGTAGCCATTCTCTCCTCTATGGGATCTTTCCGACCCAGGGATCGAACCCAGCTCTCCCACATTACAGGTGGATTCTTCACCAGCTGAGCCACTAGGGAATATCTCCCTTAACTCCTAAAGCAATCTTGAAAGGCAACAATTATTATTCTCATTTAATAAACCAAGATCCTAAAGCTCAGTGTTCATTTCACTTGCCAAAGTTCACACAGCAGATCAGAAGTGGAGTCACAGTTCTGCCCTACATATATTTGACTCTAAAATACAATGTTGTGTTTTTCCCCTGCTAAGCCATAATGCTGAAGTATAGAATCAAGAAAGAAGGGGAAAAGGAGGACAAAAGGGTCTCAGAGCGTGCACTCAGAATCCTATTGAAAATATGAAGTCACAAGTCCACGGTGACTGAAAATTAATTTTATTTTCAGCTCAGGCATATCAGAAAAAAATTTAGTTTCAGTTATTGTTATACATGTAGAATGTAGGTTATCAAACTGCAGTGAAAACATTGGCCAAAAAAAAACAACCAGACTTTTTTATTCCCCAAGGCCATGAGAAGGAAGATGACTGCAAATTTCTTTTGCATAACTGTAGAGAAACCATGTTAGCAAAAGGAGAAGGAGAGAAGCTTATTCCATTGCTAAGAGAATCAATTCTTCCCTTCAAATGAGAATGCCAGGTGAGAAATGGGGACTTACATGGCTACCTTTCACTATGATGATTTGATTTATGTCAGTAAATTCTATACCTTTCTGGCTCCTAAATTCAGAGCAGTGCAGTTAAGCTGATGCATATCAGAGCCGACTCACTTTCTCATTCTAAGTTGATAATTTAAATGCTTACATTAAAGTTTCTATGTTAACTTTCAGGGTTTTAAAAATGAAGGAAGTTTCTATTCTCCATCAGGCTCAGGAGCAATGGGAATTAATGTGATATTGTCTTTAATGAAACGTAGTGGGGACTTGTGATTCATGTTGGTTCCCAATCCTTTCCATCTCTTTAAAATGCCATAAAATGAAAAATACAACAGCTGTTTCATATTAAAGAGAAATGCAAATGTGCATTAATGCAGCTCAAGAAATATTTTATATGTTCGGAGAATTTATTATTTTTTATATGAGTGGAATCAATCTACATTTTCCCCATTTAATAATATGGCACTTATTTCAATGGCTTTGCCAGCTACTTAAGCCAAATGCACAAAAAAGAATGGTCTAGGATCTAAGTCAAAGGTATCTTTCTTTTCCTTAAAAGAATAAAATAAACAATGAAATTTCTGTTGCAGTTTGCCCACCAAAGATAAAAAAGCACCACATTCTCCTTATACCTAGATTAGTAGATTAACTAATTTCAGTTGTATATTCAATAATCTTATCAGAAGAGTCAGTTGTTTAGGCTGTGTTCAAACCCAGGTACTTCTTGTGCTGATAATTACTGTGTTTGGAGAAGGTCTCCTGGTGATCAGTAATGCTTCCTCATTATTATACTCCTTCTATTACCTAATTTAGATGCAGATATAAATTATTTAAAACAAGAGAGGTTTCCCTTGCTAATTAATGGCAGGCTGACTAACCAGCTCCCATCAATGCCTAAGGCTTCACTCTATGCACAATTCTCCAACCAGTATAATAGCCCACTTCCATGGTTTCGCTGGGTAATTTTAATCAGTCACTGTGTATACCACAGAAACCCAACAGCTGTGTACTTGGATGACCTTATTATCATTAGTGGCAAACTGGTTGTTGAACAGGGAATTTTTCATCAGGAAAGACTACATGATCTCATAAACTTGAGAATGGCCAGGTTCTTTTTTTTTTTTTTTTTCTTTTTCCTAGCTATAATTTACAACTTAGGAAATGAACGTGTTTAGACTGAAATTCACCCTTTAATGAAGAGAGATGTATCTGAAGTTTCTAACACATTTTCCATATTCCTTTATGCTCTTCTAGGGAATAAGAATTTTGTCATCATTGAGAAAATTTCCCAGTGAATGAATGGGAGATTTCTGTGACTTTTGCTTTTGGCATTGGAAATATCAAAAGTTGCCTCCTGGTGGTCAAGGGATCAATAATTCTCCAGAATCTTGGGGACATAACTCAAATAATGGACCCTAAAAGGAGATCTTTAGCTCCTTATGGTGCAAGATGCACATTTTTGGTGCTAAGAGAAAGTCAAATAACTTGCTGAGGACACGATTCCCCACAAGACCATGTTTCAAACAAGTCAGTGGATATTAATTCTACAATTTTGGCACAGTCCAAATGGTATTTTCCTATCAGGTGTCTGTCATTGTTTTAGCATTTCAGACTTTTAAGATTTCCTATATTCAGTTCAGTTCAGTAGCTCAGTGATGTCCGACTCTTTGCGACCCCATGAATTGCAGCACGCCAGGCCTCCCTGTCCATCACCAACTCGCGGAGTTCACTTAGACTCACATCCATTGAGTCGGTGATACCATCCGGCCTTCTCATCCTCTGTTGTCCCCTTCTCCTCCTGCCCCCAATCCCTCCCAGCATCAGAGTCTTTTCCAATGAGTCAAGTCTTCGCATGAGGTGGCCAAAGTACTGGAATTTCAGCTTTAGCATCATTCCTTCCAAAGAACACCAGGACTGAT
Source organism: Bison bison bison (assembly GCF_000754665.1). Lineage (NCBI taxonomy): Eukaryota > Metazoa > Chordata > Mammalia > Artiodactyla > Bovidae > Bison > Bison bison. Next base: position 7,436,289 of record NW_011494876.1, read on the forward strand.
CTCCTTTAGAATGGACTGGTTGGATCTCCTTGTGGTCCAAGGGACTCTCAAGAGTCTTCTCCAACACCACAGTTCAAAAGCATCAATTCTTCGGTGCTCAGCTTTCTTCACAGTCCAACTCTCACATCCATACATGACCACTGGAAAAACCATAGCCTTGACTAGACAGACCTTTGTTGGCAAAGTAATGTCTGCTTTTTAATATGCTATTTAGGTTGGGTCATAACTTTCCTTCCAAGGAGTAAGCGTCTTTTAATTTCATGGCTGCAGTCACCATCTGCAGTGATTTTGGAGCCCCCAAAAATAAAGTCTGACACTGTTTCCACTGTTTACCCATCTATTTCCCATGAAGTGATGGGA
>NW_011494876.1:7436768-7443673 GCF_000754665.1 Bison bison bison
CCATGTCCAGTTCTAACTGTTGCTTCCTGACCTGCATACAAATTTCTCAAGAGGCAGGTCAGGTGGTCTGGTATTCCCATCTCTTTCAGAATTTCCCACAGTTGATTGTGATCCACACAGTCAAAGGCTTTGGCATAGTCAATAAAGCAGAAATAGATGTTCTTCTGGAACTCTCTTTCCTATATTAACTTAAATTTAATATGTCACCAAGCACTTATCTTCTAAGAAATATTCCTAGTAAGAGAATGTGCTCTTCTTTCTTCTGTAAGGCTGAATTCTCTAGAAGAGACAGCAGTTTTGTCATAATTCATCCCTTCACTCTGTGATAATTTCCAAAATTTCATTCTCGCTGTTAACAGCTATATGACATTTATATCCATTTCTTTGTTGGACTTCTCTATTGGCTCTCTAGAGTCCGCACACTACAACTACTGAGCCCATGTGCTACAACTACTGAAGCCCGTGCACCTAGAACTCATGCTTTGCAATAAGAGAAGCCATGGCAATGAGACGCCCGTGCACAGCAACAAAGAGTAGCCCCTGCTCGCCGCAACTAGAGAAAGCCCACGTTCAGCAAGAAGACCCAGCACAGCTAAAAATATAATTAATCAACCAAAAAAAGTCAAGCTCCACCAGACACAGCACATAGAAGAAGGTAGGAACCCAGCCTTACAGCTAGAACCGAGGCCCTGGGCACATGACCCCAGCTGAGTATTCCAGATGAGACTTCAATTATCAAGATGCAGAGATTAGCCTTTCTCACTACACCCAGGCCAAATTTCTGACCCACAAAATCATGAGCATAATAAAATGGTTGTTGTCTTCCGCCACTAAGTTTTGGGGTGGTTTCTTAGACAAAAGTGAATAACTAAAACATAATGTTCTAAGGAAGACAGCACAGCTAAAAATAAATAATTTTTTTTTAAAGAAAGGCTATAAAAATGTTTCTTTGCAATCCCAGAGTAGTGCTAAGTGGAATGATGACCCAAAGGTATTTAAAGATAATGTGTACATGCCCAGGGCTTCCCAGGTAGCTCAATGGTAAAGAATCCACCTGCCATGCAGATGTGGGTTGTCTCCCTGGGTCAGGAAGATTCCCTGGAGGAGGAAATGGCAACCTACTCCAGTATTCTTGCCTAAGGCGGCCCATGGAAAGAGGAGCCTGGAGGGCTACAGTCCATGGGGTGGCAAAAGAGTTGGGCACGAATTCGCAACTAAATGACAATACAGATGCAACTAGGAACAGAGTGAGTGGATAGAATGTACAAGCTTCTTTCCCTTCCTGCATGCATATGGAGGAGATTTCCACACCTGTTACACCAGCCTTGATTCTCTGTGATGTTTATAGTCTTGTCTCTTGTGGGCATACCTGGGAAAAACTATGAAGGATGTAAAAATGAAACCTCAGCCTTCTCCGACCTTCCCTGTTGGTGGCTCCCTTTCTCTGTCTTCATCCTCCATCTCACCCCACACTACTGTAGTCTAAAGGCCCTGGGCCCAGCTGGATAGTCACTAAGTGATGCTCCACTCAGGGCTGCTTTCCAGGGCCAACAGACCCATCTCTCACCTGCTGGGAATGTCAGCTAAGGAAGGCTCCCAGCAGTATCACTCACTGAACATTACCTCAGCCTCAGGGAACTATCTCACCTCATGTAATGCTCATTCCCTGGAAGCAGCCCACAGTCAACGATTGGCTAATGCTGGGATATAAATATCTGGCTCCTTGGCCTCGACGGAGACAACTCTGAAGGGCCACCCCAGCTCTGGAGCTCCTGTAGGATTGGCTGAAAGCTCAGCTGCACATAAGCTTCTCTCTCTGCCCAATCCTGCCTTCCTGGCCTCCTTACAGGTGATTTTCTGAGAACACCCCACAATGAGCATTCTGCATCCAACTTTTCATCTTTAAATGTATTCCCAGGGAACCCAATCTAAGATAGGAATTACCCAGAGTAGTCTGAGACTGTTGTGTCACAAGGAAGGGTGGCCCAATCATTCCCCAAAGAGGCAAGAGTTACAACCAGGAAGACAAGCAGTTACATGCAAAAAGCTACAGACTGAACTCAATAACCCAAAGTCAAATGATGAGGTTTAAGACACAGATAAAATCAAATTGTTAAGGACAAGTTCAAAGAGCAAAGGGAGTACAACTGTCTACATCTTATTCTAGCATCTCTGGCTGCTGACAACACTCACTAAAGGGTACTCTAGTGAACCTCCATTCTGAGGCTCCTATAGCCTAACCATATGGTTGTAATCATAGAATGGGACCCATGCCTCTCAGATCACCCTTCCTCAGAGTTCCATCTGAAAGTCCAAGGCTGAGTGGCCTGACTATACCTTGTGTCTGCATCTCAATACTCTGCCTCTCTTGTCACTGTCTTCCACAGTCTGGGTCATGAGTCAAATGAACTGCCATACTCCTGAGCACTCTGGAAGCTCAGTTTATCACCAAGAAGTTACCTTAGATTCTCAATGATGCTTATTATACATGAAGATGCTTTTTTTTTCCTTACAAGTCTCCTTTAAATATGGATACATATTTTTCTGGAGCACTTGTTTCCTTCCCCTTATCAGGAAGGAGAGCAAATATTCCCCTGCCTCCTTCCCCAAAACAACCTTTACTTCTCTATAACTAAGAGGAGGCTCTTAGTTATAATAGCTAACATTTACTGGACACCTACTATGAGCTAGGCACTGTTCTGAGTAATACTTTTCATGTAATACTGACAGTGACCTTGTGCAACAGTTATTATGAGGATGATCTCCACTTTGCAGATGAGAGAACAGAGGCACAGAGAGGTGGCCCTAACTGCCCCATGGCTGCACAATCAGGAAGTGACGGGGGCGAGATACAAGCCCAGCCAGCGCTCTCAATCAGTAAGCTCGTTTGCTTTGCCCTAGTCCTAGCATCCCCTGACATCTTCTTCACATTCCTGCATATGTTGGGGATTTTCTTTGCACTCTGAGTGCTACCACTGCCCATAATGTCATGTCAATCTCCCCACTAAGGACTCCACCAAAGCCCTAGCTTCCAAGTTCTGTGCACTCATGTGTTTCAATGATATTCAACATGACTACCAGGGTCATCCTCTTCTCAAAACTTCAGTTCTGAAATTTCCCTCTAAGCACTTTGAATTCTCTACTTGTCCTGCTTCTCCATTGCTTTTAAACTCCTATCTGGCATTACTCCTTCCTTTCCTGATACAACCCATGCCTTGTCCATACATTTGGCCTTACTTGTTCCCTGTCTTCTTGTCAGTTACTCCTTTATCAGCACTGGAAACTCCATTACCTTCCTTTTGATGCAGATATTATGATAATTTGGAGAAGGCAATGGCACTCCACTCCAGTACTCTTGCCTGGAAAATCCCATGGACGGAGGAGCCTGGTAGGTTGCAGTTCATGGGGTCGCTAAGAGTCGGACACAACTGAGCGACTTCACTTTCACTTTTCACTTACACGCATTGGAGAAGGAAATGGCAACCCACTCCAGTGTTCTTGCTTAGAGAATCCCAGGGACGGGGGAGCCTGGTGGGCTGCCGTCTATGGGGTCGCACAGAGTCGGACACGACTGAAGTGACTTAGCAGCAGCATTATGATAATTCTCCTAATTCAACTGGAGAAGGGTAGAAAATAGACCTACGGGGCACACCAAAGTGGTCAGGAAAATGGGGCTGTACAGAGGGAGTGTCTAGGGCAGACTCCCTGAAGGGATCACACTTGACATGAGAACCTCGATGACTAGAAGGAATCAGTCTTCTGAAAATCTAGAGGCCTCACAGGAGGAACAGATGATACACAAGCCCTCAGGCTGGAAAGAGTTTGGCGCATTTCAGAAAAGTAAGACAGCCAGTCAGCTTGAAGCACAGTAGATGGGAAGAGGGACAAAATGAAGAGGCAGGCAGGGGCAAGGTCACACCATGCCTCATGGTTAAGAGTTTGGATTTTGCTCTAAACTAGGGAGTTACATGGTTTGATTTTGAGAGTGAATTACGGGGAGAAGCAGGGAGACTGCTGGCTGCTGTAGGCTACCCAGATGAGAGAAAACGCTGCTTTGCACCAGAGAGATGAGTGGAGATGAAGAAAGGATAATGAATGTGAGATGTCCTTGGAACTTGAAGTCAACAGGACTCAATGAATTGATGTAAGAGGTGAAGAGCAAAGAGAGGAATCAAGGATAACTTGAGGACTTTGGGCTTGATGGGGCTGTCAGTCACCAGCACTGGCTTCTGTAAATGCTCATGGGAGTTAGAATTCACATAGTGCTCACTACATGTTTGCCAGGCATTCATTTAATCTTCAAGATGATCCTATAAAATAGATACTGTCTCCACATTAGAAATAAGGAGGGAAAAAGTAAAGATATTGAGGAACTTGACAAGATCACCCAGCTGGTGCCCTGTGGAGTGAAGATAATGGACTCCAGTCTCCAAGTGTTGTAACAACTCACCTACACTGTCTCATTAGCCTCATGCATGTGAATTACAGACCCATATATCCAATGTCTTAATCTCCAGATGGCTCACAGGAACCTAAAACTCAAAGTACTTTAAGTTGAGCTTACCTTCCTCCCTATCTTTCTCCTTATAAGCTTCAATAAATTATATCACCATCCACCAAGCTGATCAAGTTAGAAACGATGCCATTCTTGACTTAGCCCAGCAACTTTTCATCCCCAGCCAGCATTCAGTCATTGATGCTGTCCCGTCTCTTCCATCTCTTTGGTACCTTTCAAATTTATTCATTTCTCTATCCCAATCGTCTGTTACCTTATTAACCTCCAATGTGGTCTCTGACAATAGTAAGTCAACATATCTGTGCTAGAAAGACTCCAAAGCCGTGAGAACAGCATCAGTTCCATTGCTGGTGATGTCTCCCATGGAAATAATGAGCCAGTGGGCGGCTCTGGGACCAGAATTTGCCAGCCTTGCCCTAGCATTCTAACACAGTACTTACCACACAGAGTGCCCTTAATAAGGGATGCTAAATGAATGAAAAATTAACATGGTTGTCTCACTTTCTCTGAGAAACTAAGCATAATGTTCTAGACCACAGAATGTTAATCAACAGCTGTGTATCAGGATGCTTTGTTGCAAAAGATACTAATAGAGCCCTTTATATCCACCAATCCAATCTAGTTCAACAGTTTTTGAAAGCTGCTTCTTGTTTCTCACCACAGTCTTTTGACACGCGCCAAGTCTCTCAGGCTTCTTTCTCACCCCCACCTGGAAAATGCCCCCCACCCTCTCACACACACACATACACACACACACACACACTCCCTCACTGCTCCATCCCAGGTTTAGGGAGCCTGACCATCTTAAATGTTGACAATCCACCCAGGGGACATTCTATATATTCATTTTATTTCCAATAATAAAGCTGTTCTACTTGTAATGTGAAGAAATAACATACAGGAAGAACCAGTAATGTATAGAAATTCTAGCCTTTCAGTCCTGTAGAAGCTTAGATATGACTTAGGCTATAGACCTTCACCTCGATGTAGAGACTAATGTCTTCTTGGCACATATTCTATCCACTAATCTCTTCAGTGATGTTCTGATCTTTAAATAGGGTTTTCTTCTTTGTTTGTCAGTCTATTGCCCCCAAACATGTCAGATATTTCCCCTGCATACAATGGACATTTTATATATGACTGATCACTTTATTTTTACTTCTCAGGCAAAGCAAGCTTTTCATATACTAAATTGTTTGGCAGATATAAAAGAGGGTGCTATTTTTATTCTATATCATATTCTTAATACAATCAACAAGCACAGTGACTAATTCTAATTTAATTTATAAAGGTTACAATGGTCTGTTGTGCCACCTCCCTCAAGATTCAAGGAGCTTACTAATAATAATGCAGAGTTGTTGAACCATAATATCTCTTGGTCTGTAACACTAAAGACATTTTAACATTTGCAGGGCTCCAGTCTGCTGCAATTAATTCTGATCAGATGTCCACAGTCCAGAGTCATTATTAGTTGCAGAGTGTCAGAATGTGCTGGCCACTTTGAAGGTGAATCTTCAACGAATGCCCTTTGTTGTTGCCAAACAATGAGGAATTAACATTCAAGTTTATATAAAAGATAGGAATGGATAGGAAAAAGTGTTTCAGCAATTAGTCATTTTTTGCTGTTCTGGATTTATTTAGGAGTTGAAACCCAACTTGCTTATATAATTCATATATATCAAATAGCACAAGTGTTTTCAAGCTATAACTGAGTTGGCTAAAAAGGAGCCCTTCAGTTATTTGGGGAAGGAGAATGTATAAGTAGAGAGGTGAATGTGCTTAAATCTTTCTTTAACCAGGACATTAGCATCATGACTGGAATCAGAAGTGAGATGTCAGGGTTCCAGATTTCATACAGATCTTCTCCCTGATGTCTCCGGGACAGGTGGAGCCCAAAGTCCTTAGGGAGTTCAAGTCCAAGGACCAAGTTTGAAGTGGGGCCAGACAATGTCACACAGGTAAGGGGAAGCAAGCAAGCCACTGGATATGATTAGGCCAACAGATCTGATCATTTTGAAGAATTCTGATGAAGTTTTATTAGTCACTTACAAGAGGAGAAGGTCAGCAACACAGAAGTCACAAAATGCCATGAAAAATCACCAGCCCTATTCTGTACAAGGAAACTAGGTAAGGGGCAAGTAAGGAGCTGCTGGATATAGTTAGGCCAACAGATCTGATTATTTTTAAGAATTCTAATAAAGTTTTATTAGTCACTAACAAGGTGGTGAGAGAGGTTCAGGAACACAAAAGTCACAAAATTCCATGAAAAAATTATCAGATCTATTCTAGGCAAGGAAACAATAGCTGAAGTGGCATGTACAAAGCTGATGGCACTGCCATCCTGTCCTCAGGCACTGGGATCTAGGATGATAGGGATATGGTGGTGGCG
>NW_011494876.1:7443773-7445227 GCF_000754665.1 Bison bison bison
CACAGAAGGTCCACATAGGGCAGAGGGAAGTAATCTCAACCAAAAGAAGAAAAGAAGAAAAAACACTTCACTTCAGTGGCTCAGTTGTGTCCGACTTTTTGCAATCCCATGGACTGCAGTACTCCATGCTTCCCTGTCCATCACCAACTCCTGGAGCTTACTCAAACTCATATCCATCGAGTTGGTGATGCCATCCAACCATCTCATCCTCTGCCATCTCCTTCTCCTCCCATCTTCAATCATTCCCAGCATCAGGGTCTTTTCAAATGAGTCAGTTCTTCACAGGAGGCCAAAGTACTGGAGTTTCAGCTTCACCATCAGTCCTTCCAATGAATATTCAGGACTGATTTGCTTTAGGATAGACTGGTTGGATCACCTTGCAGTCCAAGGAACTCTCAAGAGTCATCTCCAACCATAGTTGGAGGAGTCTTCTTAGTTGAAGAGTCTTCAACTCTTCATAGTTGAAGAGTCTTCTTCAACCATAGTTCAAAAGCACCAATTCTTTGGTGCTCAGCTTTCTTCATAGTCCAACTCTAACATCCATATATGACTACTGGAAAAATCATAGCTTTGACTAGATGGACCTTTGTTGGTAAAGTAGTGTCTCTGTTTTTTAATATGCTGTCTAGGTTGGTCATAACTTTTCTTCCAAGGAGCAAGTGCCTTTTAATTTCATGGTTGCCGTCACCATCTGCAGTGATTTTGGAGCCCCAAAAAATAAAGTCTGCCACTGTTTTCATTACTTCCCCATCTACTTGCCATGAAGTGATGGGACTGGATGCCATGATCTTAGTTTTCTGAAAGTTGAGTTTTAAGCCAACTTTTTCACTCTCCTCTTTTACTTTCGTCAAGAGGCTCTTTAGTTCTTCTTCACTTTCTGCCATAAGGGTGGTGTCATCTGCTTATCTGAGGTTATTGATATTTCTCCAGGCAATCTTCTTTCCAGCTTGTGCTTCATCCAGTCCAGCATTTCTCATGATGTACTCTGCATACAAGTTAAATAAGCAGAGTGACAATATACAGCTTTGACATACTCCTTGGGTTGCTCTGATGAGGTTTTAATAAGAATTAAATGAGAGATACAGAAAACATATTTAAGATTGTGTATATCTATAATAGTTTTAGGAGTAGGCAATAAGTATGTATTCATTGACAGGTAGCAATAGCATCAGCAGCAACTGCTGTATGATGTACTATACATATAGATGTAGAAATATCGACAAAGCAACTACGGCAGCATGCAGGCAAGACAGACCAATTTAAACAATGCAATTTATAATAATATTTCACAATATCTAGTTTTCCCTGTCTTCAGTTCAGTTCGGTTCAGTTGCTCAGTTGTGTCTGACTCTTTGCGACCCCATGAATCACAGCACACCAAGCCTCCCTGTCCATCACCAACTCCCAGAGTTCACCCAGACTCACGTCCATCGAGTCAGTGATGCCATCCAGCC
>NW_011494876.1:7445327-7445900 GCF_000754665.1 Bison bison bison
GATCTCCTTCAGAATGGACTGGTTGGATCTCCTTGCAGTCCAAGGGACTCTCAAGAGTTTTCTCCAACACCACAGTGCAAAAGCATCAATTCTTCAGCGCTCAGCTTTCTTCTCAGTTCAACTCTCACATCCATACATGACCACAGGAAGAACCATAGCCTTGACTAGACGGACTTTTGTTGGCAAAGTAATGTGTCTGCTTTTGAATATGCTATCTAGGTTGGTCATAACTTTTCTTCCAAGGAGTAAGCGTCTTTTAATTTCATGGCTGTAGTCACCAACTGCAGTGATTTTGGAGACCCCCAAAATAAAGTCTGCCACTGTTTCCACTGTTTCCCTATCTATTTCTCATGAAGTGATGGGACCAGATGCCATGATCTTCGTTTTCTGAACGTTGAGCTTTAAGCCAACTTTTTCACTCTCCTCTTTCACTTTCATCAAGAGGCTTTTGAGTTCCTCTTCACTTTCTGCCATAAGGGTGGTGTCATCTGCATATCTGAGGTTATTGATATTTCTCCCTGCAATCTTGATTCCAACTTGTGTTTCTCCCAGTCCAGCGTTTCTCATGATGTA
>NW_011494876.1:7446072-7456596 GCF_000754665.1 Bison bison bison
TTGATATTTCTCCCTGCAATCTTGATTCCAACTTGTGTTTCTCCCAGTCCAGCGTTTCTCATGATGTACTCGGCATAGAAGTTAAATAAACAGGGTGACAATATACAGCCTTGACGTACTCCTTTTCCTATTTGGAACCAGTCTGTTGTTCCATGTCCAGTTCTAACTGTTGCTTCCTGACCTGCATACAAATTTCTCAAGAGGCAGGTCAGGTGGTCTGGTATTCCCATCTCTTTCAGAATTTCCCTGTCTTAGTAAATGCTAATTTTGTTTGCACAGACAAAAAAATTTTGGTGTTATCTTTGGCTCCTCTTTCTTTCATACCTCATGGCCAGACTATCAACAAATCCTTTTGGCTCTGTCTTCAAACATATTTAGAATCCATCCATGGCTCATTACCTCTCCCAGTCCCCACCTCCTTCAAAGGTCTCTATCTCTCATCTGAACTTTTTGGTGGTCCCCAGACTGATTTCCCTGTCCCTGCCCTTTCCTCCTATGATCTCTTCCCATTTCAGCAGTGACAATGGTCCTTCTCAAATGTTAGACTGCATCCCCCACTGCTCAAAACCTTCCAAAGGTGTCCCTGTCTCGGAGAAAACTCTAGGTCCTCAAGATACCTGCCAGGTCCTGAGGACCTGGCCCCCTGCTAGGCTCCTGTTCTCATGCCCTACCATCTTCCTCACTTCTAATTCTCTTGCTGCGCCAGCCATGATGATCCCCAACCACTTCAGCTTGCTCCTGCCTCAGTCCTTCACATCTGTTCTTTGTGTTTGTTTGGGCCCTCCAATAGCAGATTTCGAGATGCAACTGATAACCAATAAATGGACTGAGAGGAAATGTGGGTGAGGGATAAAGAGGGTGGAGAGAGAGAAGGTGAGAAGGACCTTTGCCCATAATGCCAGGCTGGCACCTGTGAAGGAGAAGGAAAGTGAAGAGGATTGCCAAGGAAGGTTTCGGAGTGCAGTGTAGTCCTAAGGAAGCTTTGGGTAGGCCAGCAGGTTGTCTTTGAGTCACAGCTGCCTGTCAGAGGCATTCCCCATCTCATGGTATAGTCTTGAATTAGTACCCAATTTGCTCAGTCACTGGCTGGGAGAGGCTCAGGACAGGGTGGCCATCACTTGAATATGGTTGTGGATCCAGCAGGTGGCAGCCAGCTAGTAGTCAGTTATGTTCCCCAGTAGGAGACCTATGTCAATCACCTGTTCCCTCTACCTGGAATGATCTTTCACCGGATATCAGCATGGCTAGTCTCCCCACTTCCTTTAAGTCTCTATCCAAATGTCACCTTATCAGTGAGGCCCACCCTGACTACTCAAACAAAAAAGCGCCCTTTCCCTGACACTTCCTGTCTACCTTACCTGGGTTTATTCTTCCTTATAGTGCTTCTCTCCATCATGACATATAATATAATAACTTGTTTTCATCTCTTCTCCCACTGAAGTGCAAGTTTCATGAAGGCAAGAATTTGTCAATTCTGTTTGCTGCTATATTCCCAGTGTTTAAAATATTGTGAATAACATAACACATCGAACTTGCTCAATTTATTAAATATATGTTGTGAAAAAATAAAATTAAAAAAAAAACACAGGTTAATATCATCATTTTTCATGTGTGCTTTGTCACTCCATTGAGTGTGACTCTTTGCAGCCCTTTGGACTGCAGGCCACCAGGCTCCTCTGTCCATGGATTTCCCAGTCAAGAATACTGGAGTGGGTTGCCATTTCCTTCTCCCATCATCAATGTACGTGCATTTAAATTCCCTGCTGATTTTAGAGCCTGACTGCCCCATATAACATTACTTAATCTTCTCAATGATAACACAAACAAATCTATTAATTTGCATCCAAGTTATAGAGGCTTAATATTAAGAAATAATGAAATAAAATATGTAGTCAAGCAGAACCCTTTAGATTTCTCCATCCATCTTCATTTACTGCCTGATATTTGCAAGCTATCTTAAGGACCCAGATATCTCTGTACAGAATCTTATTTTACTCCTTGATTTATGTATTTTAGTGATTTCCAAAGTTTAGTTTGCTAAATCTTTTTAGTATTGTATACATACGCCATATGTCTTATACTTATGGGAAATACAAGGGCTTTTCAAAGGTAATTTTGGCATCTTTCATGCTGCGAGTTCTCCAGAAGCAGACCCTGAGATGAAGATTCATGTGAAAATAATCATTCCCTAAATGACTTTATGGAAAGTATTCCTTAAAAAAACTGAGAGGGTGAGACTTCATAGTCTTCTCTTCATAGAGAAGGAGAGGAAGCAAAGGTGAAATATCAAACATCCATGGAAAATAACTTTGCCTTCACCCGGCAAGGAGGGGCAGGGAGTCTACAGATAGTGGAAGTTGCTCCTCAGAGTCATTCTTAAGAGTATTGCACCCCTGTACCACTCAGCCATTGGTGAGGGGCTACTCCCACAGCCCCTTCATGGATCATAGCCTTGACGTGGCGAAGGGGCTTGTGTAACTCACTGAAGCTTTGAGCCATACTGTGCAGGACCACCCAAGACAGACAGGTCATAATGAAGAGTTCTGACAAAACGTGGCCCACCAGAGGAGGAAATGGCCACTCACTCCAGTATTCTGGCTGTGAGACCCCATGAACAGTATGGAAAGGCAAAAAGATATGACATCATGACACCGGAAGATAAGCCCACCATGTCAGAATGTGTCCAATATGCTACTGGGGAAGAGCAAAGGTGAATTCCCAGGCCCCCCCCCTTTTTTTTTTCATTAAACAAAATTTTTTTTCAGCAGTAACGTAGGCGGCAGCAGTCTGTGTGCAGTACTCCAGAAAGAGATCCTGTTTCTAGATGTTGGAAGGAAAAACACAGGGGGAGCCAGAATGCATGAAGATGGTTAAGGGACCAGGGATGGAAGATGATGCAGTGAAGGGATTAAGGGCATATGGGCAGAGTACTTACACTGCTGGCTGTGTTTGCTGAACCCCTATCTGGCTTACTGAGTACAGTTCAACTAAAAAAAAAAAAAGGAAGGCAGGTGGGGGAGGCAGGATGATAGTAAAACTTAGAATACATTTTTCAATTTTTTTATTTCCCTTCTTACTCATGAGCACTTATTTATAATTGCAGTGGAATTTCTTTAAATCACCTCATATAATGATCCAAACATTGTGCTGGAGATCACGTCTCATTGGCTTGTAGAGCTGTGTTATAAGAGCATCAGTTCAGTTCAGTTCAGTCACTCAGTCATGTGTGACTCTTTGTGACCCCATGAATCACAGCACGCCAGGCCTCCCTGTCCATAACCAACTCCTGGAGTTCACTAAGACTCACGTCCATAGAGTCAGTGATGCCATCCAGCCATCTCATCCTCTGGCGTCCCCTTCTCCTCCTGCCCCCAATCCCTCCCAGCATCAGAGTCTTTTCCAATGAGTCAAGTCTTCGCATGAGGTGGCCAAAGTACTGGAATTTCAGCTTCAACATCATTTCCTCCAAAGAAATCCCAGGGCTGATCTCCTTCAGAATGGACTGGTTGGATCTCCTTGCAGTCCAAGGGACTCTCAAGAGTCTTCTCCAACACCACAATTCAAAAGCATCAATTCTTCAGCACTCAGCCATCTTCACAGTCCAACTCTCACATCCATACATGACCACAGGAAAAACCATAGCCTTATAAGTGATGGGACCAGATGCCATGATCTTCGTTTTCTGAATGTTGAGCTTTAAGCCAACTTTTTCACTCTCCACTTTCACTTTCATCAAGAGGCTTTTGAGTTCCTCTTCACTTTCTGCCATAAGGGTGGTGTCATCTGCATATCTGAGCTTATTGATATTTCTCCCAGCAATCTTGATTCCAGCTTGTGCTTCTTCCAGTCCAGCATTTCTCATGATGTACTCTGCATAGAAGTTAAATAAACAGGGTGACAATATACAGCCTTGACGTACTCCTTTTCCTATTTGGAACCAGTCTGTTGTTCCATGTCCAGTTCTAACTGTTGCTTCCTGACCTGCATACAAATTTCTCAAGAGGCAGATCAGGTGGTTTGGTATTCCCATCTCTTTCAGAATTTTCCACAGTTTATCGTGATCCACACAGTCAAACACTTTGGCATAGTCAATAAAGCAGAAATGGATGTTTTTCTGGAACTCTCTTGCTTTTTCCATGATCCAGCGGATGTTGGCAATTTGATCTCTGGTTCCTCTGCCTTTTCGAAAACCAGCTTGAACATCAGGAAGTTCATGGTTCACGTATTGCTGAAGCCTGGCTTGGAGAATTTTGAGCATTACTTTACTGGCGTGTGAGATGAGTGCAACTGTGCGGTAGTTTGAGCATTCATTGGCATTGCCTTTCTTTGGGATTGGAATGAAAACTGACCTTTTCCAGTCCTGTGGCCACTGCTGAGTTTTCCAAATTTGCTGGCATATTGAGTGCAGCACTTTCACAGCATCATCTTTCAGGATTTGAAATAGCTCAACTAGAATTCCATCACCTCCACTAGCTTTGTTCATAGTGATGCTTTCTAAGGCCCACTTGACTTCACATTCCAGGATGTCTGGCTCTAGGTGGGTGATCACACCACCGTGATTATCTGGGTCGTGAAGATCTTTTTTGTACAGTTCTTCTGTGTATTTTTTTTAACTTTACAATATTGTATTCGTTTTGCCATATATCAAAATGAATCCACCACAGGTATACATGTGTTCCCCATCCTGAACCCTCCTCCTTCCTCCCCCTCCATACCATCCCTCTGGGTCGTCCCAGTGCACCAGCCCCAAGCATCCAGTATTGTGCATCGAACCTGGACTGGCGACTTGTTTCATATACGATATTATACATGTTTCAATGCCATTCTCCCAAATTCTTGCCATCTCTTCTTAATATCTTCTGCTTCTGTTAGGTCCATACCATTTCTGTCATTTATCAAGCCCATCTTTGCATGAAATGTTCCCTTGGTATCTCTAATTTTCTTGAAAAGATCTCTAGTCTTTCCCATTCTGTTGTTTTCCTCTATTTCTTTGCATTGATCACTGAAGAAGGCTTTCTTATCTCTTCTTGCTATTCTTTGGAACTCTGCATTCAGATGCTTATATCTGTCCTTTTCTCCTTTGCTTTTCACCTCTCTTCTTTTCACAGCTATTTGTAAGGCCTCCCCAGACATGGAGCCACACAAACCAGATGAACTTCTTTTTCTGCATTCAGTTGTTGATATTAAATACTATATTCTCCTATCACTGCAAGGCAACCTCAAGATCTCAGCCAACTACTTGAAACTACAGAGGCTTTTCTGAACAACTGCTCAACTCTGAGCCAGATGGCAGGGTCAAACATTTTAGCCAGGTTAGTCAAATTTTGGCACCAAAATTTGGAGAAGTGTCCATTCTCCACACTTGGAATTCTGTTCACAACAGCTCTTTTATGGCAGATGAAAGGATAAAGCTATACTGAAAACTGTCATCCACGAAACAAACAATGCCACTATAGGCTAAAGCACAGCAGCCGGTGACATCAGGCATGGTAATTTCTGAATGTTTCAGTATTCTTTTCTTCGGTTACTGTGCTAACTAGATTCTTTAAAAATTTCCTTTTTGCAGTAAAAGTCCATTATTCAACAACTGTGTGGAACATGTTCCAATTCATGGTTCAGTAATTTTATGGGAGATTCCCACAAGATAGCCTCTGTTTGAGGAAGTTCCTTTGGTCTTCTCAAAGTCTATGACAATTTTTCCACCATTTAACATAGTATCACCAAGAGATTAAAACTAACAGCTGTTGGATGTCAAGTATCATAGTAAGTATTTCTTTAATGACATTACAAGGTGGTATTACTAAATGCTTTTTATCGGTGATGAAAAGTTCAGAGAGATAAAATAACTTATATAGTCACATAGCAAGTAAATATGAAGCTCAAATTCAAACCCAGGGAGGCCTGATTCTTCCCAGATTGCTCATACAAAGGAAATAATCTCAAGTGGATCTATTCCCAGGAAGTAGCACTGAGCCTCAAATATTCCTTGTCTTAGGCAGTTCAGGCTGCTGTTCTGACAAAGTTCCACAGACTGAGCGACTTGTAAACAGAAATCTACTGCTCACAGTTCTGGAGGCTGGAAGTCTGAGATCACGGTCGGGAAGGGCCCTCTTCCCCAGATGCAAACCTTGCACTGTGTTCCCACGTGGAAGAATGTGTGAGACAACTTCCTGAGATGACTTGTATAAGGGCATTAATCATGAGACTCCACCTGCATGACCTAATCATCTCTCAAAGGCCTCAACCCCCAGTATTATCACAGAGGGGATTAGGGTTCCAACATATGAATTTGGAAGGACACAAATGTTCATAACATTCACTGTTTCGAGAAAGATCACTGACGACATGCACCTGACTGGATTTCAGAATTGCTGTGAGCAATGACTGCTATGGGCCCTCTGTCCCTCTCCTTTTGTGACAGACATATCTACTGTAGTTATACTGTGCCTTTCTGACCATAGCATGTTGAGAGTGTGTAGGTACAGATTCTGTAGTTCACTGGTCTTCAGATCAAGAAGAATCTGTACCTAAGGAGCCACATTCAATTATTCACATCCAAAGAGACTCATCTACATCCAGATCTGAGTTCAGTAAAGAGATCCATGATGGTCAATGCTGCAATATGATGTAATTTGGGACAAGGAGTCCTTAGAAAAGAGTGAATGCATTTTGCTTGTGGAAGGTATGTAAATTCTTTGTCACCAGAGGGTGGGCTTTGGTAGCTTTAAGACAGCCATAACCTTTTTGCTACTACCCTATTGAGTAGTGGTTCTCCTCTCCTGGAAGCTGATCTGGCTTTAGGGTCTTGCTCAACCAGTTCAATGCAACAGGAGTGATGTTCTGGGTCTTCTAAGATTAGGTCATGAGAAAGATTACAGTTTTCACCTCTTAGAATGTTTATCCTGGGTGAAGTCGGGCCTCAGATAAGAAATATGACCACACTGAGACTACCCTGCTGCTCAAGCCTGACATGCGGAAAAGTCTTGGGGAGAGAGAGAGTGAGCAAGTCCTGGCCAACCCCAGATATTTCACCTATCTCAGCTCAAGCACCAGATATGTGACTGAAGAAGCCCTGTTAAACATTCCCGCTCCACCCGACACAACACATAGAAGAAGTAAGGAACCCAGCCCACAGCTAGAACCAAGGCCCTGGGCTCATGATCCCAGCGGAGCTTTCTCAACCATTTCCTGCCATTTCAGTGCCCTAGATGAGATTTCAGTCATCAAGATGCAGAGATAAGTCTCTCTCATTATGCCCGGGGCCAAATTTCTGATCCAGAAAATCATGAGCATAATAAAATGGCTGTTATTTTCTGCCACTAAGCTTTGGAGTGGTTTATTGGACAAAAATGGATTACTGGAACATATTGTTCTAAGGACTCCCAAAGAAAGTGATGGAGTTGCCCCGTCAGTTGTTCGAAATGACTCCTTCTTTAAAAATCAATATTGTGTTCAGTATCATTTGTCATTAATCTTATTTTTAAAGTATCACAGGTTCATTAGAATATATATAAAAGTATCAAAAAGTAAGTGAAAGTCACCTATAATCCCACCACCTAGACATACATTGACATTTTCAGTGTGTATCTGTGATTAGGATGACACTATATATGACCATCATCTATAACTGCATAAAACCATACCCAAATTAAAGGCTTACAATAACAAAAATTTTATTATGTTCACAAGTCTGTGGGTCAACTGGGTGATTCTGAACACAGCTGGTGGACCAAAGGAAACCGAATGTGTTGTAGACAGGCAGGTTAGTTTCTAGAGCCCAAATTGGGATGTGTCTGCTGTTCATGTTTTCTTATTCTCAAAAGGCTAGCCTAACCCTTTTCACAAGGAGATATCAGAGCAGGAAAAGCATGAGAAGATGAACTATGAGATCTCTTGAGGCTCAGACTTGAAACTCTTATGGCATCAATTACTTCTGCCCCATTCTATTGGTCAAAGAAAGCCAGAAGTCCATCCAGATGCAAATGGGTAGAGAAAGTGACTCCAATTCTTGAGCTGAGTGGCAGCAAGTTCACATGGCAAAGGTGCATGTGTGCAAGGATAGGAGGAACCCATGGCTATTATTACTATTATTATCTACAATAAATACTATACTTGAAATTTTCTACCAAATATTTATAAACTGTTTCGCTTGGAAAATATAGTCAAGAGAATTTGGGTAAGAAAACTGTCCACCGCCCTCTAAGACTGTTATGTCTCAGATAGAGGAATCCTTATCTAAAAAAGAAAGAAAAGAAACGCTGTTTCTTTTCTCTAAGGAAAAACTCCTTGCAGCTCCCAAAGCCAATTTTTTGAGTAAATAGATCAATTCAATTTCTATTTTTTCCTTTCCCAATATAACGGGTTCTTTAAATGCCCTGAGTCAACACCACCTAATCATCTCATTGAGGCACCTGGTTACCACCCTCAGGGCTTCCCCATTTCTCTTACTGGATAACTGAGCGATATGATGATAGTGACAAGGTCCCTGGGCCTCAGGATGACCTTCGTTGCCATATGTTGATTGAGTGTTCATCGTAAAGACTTCTAAATATCCTAAACAGCAGTGCAAAGGCCAGCAACATTTATTTCTCAGAGAAATGGTTATCTTTATCCTGCTTTGGGCAATAACATCCCCTGAACTGAGGTTACACGCCCTGAATAAATTAAATCCCAGAGATACATAAAGGTTAAATGAAAAAAAGTCAAAATAAGTAGGTGATCCTAGTAAGTAGATCAGTTTGAGAAACATATGGGAAGTGAGGGTAAGAAGTAGGTCCCTGTCCTCAGCCGCAGTGTAGACTTCTGTTCTCCCTGGACACAGCCATTAATCAAATAGGCTATTTTTAGAATATCCTAGAAATGAAAGTGCCCTTCTGGATTGTTACTGTCCTCTCTTAGGTCAATGAAACATGACAGACATATCATGAAGTCAGTTAAGAAAGAAAAAAATCTGTGATATTCTTTATGTCTTAAAGCAAAGAAATTTGAACCAGCTGAGGTCTATAATTTGTCACGATTCCTTTGCAAACCTCTTGATGGAATGCCTTATTTTGATGTTTCATATTGTGTCCATTTTGATGTGACACGGTCTAATAGCTTGGTACTAAATGGCAACCAGAGAAAAATGATAACAAGCTTAGGCCCTGGGATTGATCTGGTTTTAAGTTCCTACTCAGCCACCTACCACTAGCTATGTGGGCTTAAGTAAATTCAACGGTTGAGCTTTGATTTCTCCATCTGTGACACGATGATAAGTTAGGTAGAGAAACTGACCAGGGTGAGGCAAGGAAAGTGTCTGGCACTGTACCTGGCACATGGCGAGTGCTGAATGAATGTAAGCTCTTAGAGAAGGAGGCCCAGTGAGGTGCCATGAACCTCTGTCACAGGGGTGTCAACGGCACAGACAACAACTGCAGGAGACACTTTCCACGTGTAGCACGTGACATGTCCATGTATGAACTGGATTCATGGAACAGCAAGGGCTACTATAACGAGCTAACTAAATTTGTGAAATGCTAAGCCTCTGTAACTAGAGAACTTCTATCATTCTCTCTGGATGCATACAACAAAACCTGGAAACAGAGAAATTGAACAAATCCCAGTGCCACTTATTAAAATTCAGGAAAACAAACCAAATCTAGGTGGTATCACTCTGAGGAGTCTAGTTAACATCAGAAGTTACTTTTCCTCACTTCGCAAAACATTCTCTTTCCCTCACAGGGAAAGGAATAGTGTGCTCGCTGCCACTAACCAAGCAGAGCCTTCATTACAAACTTCTACAGGTAAGGGCCCACTCCCTCACAAGTCAACCGTGAAGGAAAGATGAAGTTCTTTAATCAAAGGGCAATTAATAACTCATGTCCACCTGGACCCAAGACAACATGTTGAAGAGTAAACAACATGTAGTTTTACATAATTTTGTAGAAAAGGTTATTATTTTAGTGAAGTCGAATTCATTTTTCCTCAGTTCATTCATAGTATCTTACAAATATGTACAATTGTAATCTGGGAAGCTATATCTCTCAGGTATTATTCTCTCGTGTTGCTCCTTGATTTTAAAATAATACTGTAGTATCCACTGGGGTTTCCAACTTGCATCTTATTATAACAACTATGATGTTTTTGGAGACTTAAACTGCCATATGATATCATGATGTAGCTTGGCCAAATGGTATAAAGTACTCAGATTAGAGGAAAAAGAGAAGATTAAAATCATGAGTATAGCATAAGGAAATTGCCAGTGTGCATGAAAATCTTACAATATATGGAATACAGAGCAGATATCCAGTGGTTAGGGAGACACCCTGGTGCAGGGAGACTGAATAGGAGAAAATGGAAGCACTCATATCTTCTGCAGGCATTGATGAATGTTGGCGTTTGGAGGAACACACCGTAAGGCGGCAGTGGAAGCCACCTAAACTGCCTCCTCACCAGACAGTGGGCTTCTTTCCAAGATACACATCCCAAATTATATATATACATACATATATATATATATATATATATATAAGTAAATCAGTAGGG
>NW_011494876.1:7456696-7467471 GCF_000754665.1 Bison bison bison
ACTTTACCCAATGTACTTTACTGGCAGCTCTTTAAAACATACCTATTCCGTAAAAATAAAGCATAGCTGTCCTCTATCTGATCCAGACTTCAAGAGGGATGTGGGTCAAACTCCATGAGTTATAATATGGTCAGAAGGTTTAACGCTCCTAGAAAACAATCTAGGACCTTAATGATGATAAATACTTCAGCTCGTTTCTCATCAATGCTGAGGCTGGAAGTGCTGTCAGCCAGCGTGGCCACCCCTAGATGGGGTGCAGAAGCAAGACTCACGGCACAGGCTTCCCGCAAACATTCCATCAACTGTGTCCAGCCTACTCAGCAAGCCATTTCTTTGCTCACTGATCTGTATCCTATTTGCCATGTAGACCCAGCAAAACAAACATTTTCAGTGACATGATTGCAAATGTTTCTGTCACATAGACCCATGGCAAACAATCTCCAGTTTGGATTTATTCCTGGTAGGCAGGGCTTTGCTCCAGAACCCTATGAGGATTCCTCTTACTGTCTACATCTCAGAGGGTTTCTCTCTTACCAAAAAAACACACGAGATTTCTGCCACAGCAAAGCAGCAGCATGAGATTCTCCTGAGAATCAACATCCCACCTAAAATATTCACAACTAAGATTTCCAAAGGCTGATGAAGTGGTGCCTCAGCTACTGACATTTCCCCTACTACACAATCAAGAACATGAGGTCTTAGCAATATGGTCAGGATGCTTCACTCTTGCATTGTTATCAGTCTTCATTGTTTCACTGCTACTGAGAAATATCTTTTAATAAAAACATATGAAACTGTGAAACAATTCTTTCAGCTCATTTTATGGACTGATCTGAGCTTGCTACTCGTAAATTATGGATGGTTATGTCCTATGGCATTTTAGTTCTGCTCACTTTATAATTTAGTCTGACATTTGGATAGCCCTCGCCCTTCTGCACTAAAGTACTTTTGAATCACTTAATTATAACCATTATGTCTTGGGGGGAAATGTGTATCTGTAATGACTTGCCACTATTAAGTGGCCAACTGACAATAGTGAAAGTAAGTTTTTGATACAAAGGTAGCAGAGTCATCCTATGTAAAAAGAATGGTCTAAAATTTTAAAACTTTGGATGGCAAATTATAGAAACCTATTCAGATTGGTTTGTGCAAAATAATGGAAACCAACTGGGAGTATCCAATGCATCCTTGCATTGCAGCCAGGCATGGGGAACTGGAATACGAAATTTGCAAACCAGTGGGAATCCAAGTAATCAAACTTACCCTCTCTCGACATCTCTCTTTCCCTCCTTGAACCGTGTGATTTCTCATTTCACGCAAGATCCTGCTATGCATCTGCTTTATTCACATTTTCTTGTCTATGACTGTTTTCCATTTCCCCACTAACAGAACAAATAGGTTGGGGCCCCAGCTCCACAGATTGCATACTTTCCAGCTCCAGAAAGACAACCAACTGCAAATCCTTGGGGAGAGAACACAAGAGTACCAACTTGGTTCAGGTGAGCGAGCACCCCGGCTGTAACTGACTGTGGCTGCTTCATCAATGAAACATGCACATATTAATATTAAACCCAGTTAATCCTTAACCCTTTGGAGTTACCCCAAAGAGAAATGTCTATAAGGATGAAATTTGAGGCAGGTATATGTCATGAATGGAGTGATGGATTTTGAGGTTATAAAGGATCCTGTGGATATTCCCACTGACACGGAAGTCCCCTAACAGCTCAGTTTTCCTAATAGAAAGCCGCCTGGAGTCTCAGTTTCAATACATCCTGTGGCTGGGTGCCCACTTTTTAGCAGAGGCTCATTCTACTAGTGGGAAGATTTCATCTTCAGATATGTCTGCTTGTTGGTATTCAGTCCCTAAGTTGTGTCCAACTCTTTGTGATCCCGTGAATTGCAGCATGCCAGGCTTCCCTGTCCTTCACTGTCTCATGGAGTTTGCTCAGATTCATGTCCATTGAGTCAAGGATACTATCCAACCATCTCATCCTCTATCACCCCCTTCTCATCCTGCCTTCAATCCTTGCCAGCATCAGGGTCTTTTCCAATGAGCTGTCTCTTCCCATCAGGTACCCAAAATATTGGAGCTTCAGCTTCAGCATCAGTCCATCCAATGAATATTCAGGACTGATTTCCTTTAGGATTGATTGGTTTGATTTCCCTGATGCCCAAGGGACTCTCAAGAGTCTTCTCCAGCACCACAATTTGAAAGCATCAATTTTTTGGCACTCAGGCATCATTATGACCCAACTTTCACATTGGTACATGACTACTGGAAAAATGATAGCTTTGACTAGATGGACCTTTGTTGGCAAAATAATGTCTCTGCTTTCTAATATGCTGTCTAGGTTTCTCATAGCTTTTCTTCCAGGGAGCAAGAGTCTTTTAATTTCATGGCTTCAGTCATTGTCTGCAGTGATTTTGGAGCCCAAGAAAATAAAATGTCAGTATTTCCATTTTTTCCCCATCTATTTGCCATGAAGTGATGCCTTCCTCTAAACATCTATCCAGGCTCGGGTCTGGTCTTTGGAGTTCACAGAAGAGTTCAATACAACAGGTTTCATACATCAAACATTTGCAGACAGCTGTCCCATTATATCTCTTCTTCTCCAAGTTTGACATTTTCACATCTTCCAAACTTCCCTTTGAATGGCACCATCCTGACAGCCCTTCTCTGCATGTTTTCTGGTTTGCCAAGGCCCCTCAATACATGGATATAGTCATTTAAATTTGTGGAACATTTAAGAGGATGTTGTCTGACACTAATTCGCACCTAGAGGCAGTGTTTCTATTAACATGACACAAAACTGTTAGTTTTTTTTACAACACACTTTGGTGTGGAATTAAAAAGCCTAGGTTTCCTGGGCTCATACGTTGTCTCCTCCATCCTTTCCTAGCTGTATGAATTTGGGCAAATAATCCCATTGTGATTCAGTTTCTTTACCCATAAAGGGAAAAAAATACGCACAGTGCCTACTCCTAACAGTTGCTGTGAAAATTGTATACCAATACATATAAAGAGCTGAAAATAGCACCTGGCACATGGCAACTGCTCAGTTAGTAGGCTTTGATTTGGGATGAACTAAAGAGAACTGTCTTTTATGTGACCTTCTCAAAAGGTTACACTTCATGTTGAAGGGCTTGATCTCTTAGTTTACTTTACAGATAACCATTTTTGTGTCCTGATTATTTCACAACAAATTAACCATCCTTTTTAGGCTTGTCTTATCCACGAATTTTATAATTATGACCTACTGTTCTTCAAGATAATGGAAATGCGAGTAAGATAGAACCAAGGAGAGGATTTGAGGCATACATGGAGTGTCCTTAAATTGTAAATGCTTAACTGCCTTCTTATTTGAGTTAGATACCGTTAGACCTGTTTTTTTTTTCAGATGAGGATATTAAGATCCCAAACTAAAGTTGCTTGTCCGAAGATACAAAACTAATAAGTGATTAAACCAAAACTGAAATCTAAGACTCCCTGTTACTTCAGTACTCTTAAGATACAATTGATCAAACAGCTAAAAATTTATATCAGTTTTATCTTACACACTTTACTAATCTTCCCTATAGGGCATAATGGATGAGTAAGAATGTCAGTTTAGGGATGATACTGATCTGCTTTTGAATCTCAGTTCCACCTTGAGTCACTGAGATGACTTTAAACTTGTTACTTAATTTCTCTAAGACTTGGTTTTCTCATCTGTAAAATGGGTACAATAATACTACCTAGCTCACCAGCTTGCTGAGAGGATGAAAGGAAGTAATGTGTGGAGCGTTCATCACAGTGCTTATGTATCTACCATGTGGGTTCTCATTCATAATATTATCCATGAGGGACTGTCAAAGACATGACTAAAGACAAGTGTTACTTATTTTTCTTATTTGAAAGCACATGTTTTCAAATTAAAAAAAAAAAACTTGAAAATAAGGCTTTAAGGAGATTCAGGTATTTGAACTATACTACCATAGTTTCCAAAGTTATGGTACTGAACTCTCCCAAAATTAGAGTAGTGTTCACTTTTTGAGACAGAAAGCTTCTTATGATTTGTAAATTATTCTTTTTCTCCTCACACCAGGTCTGCAATTGAGATTTCTAATCTAGTAAAGTCTAATCCCCCAAGTATTACTATCATTGCTGCTATAGGCAGAAGTAAGATACTGTGGTACAGTAGCAAAGAAGAGTGTGATGACCAGATCACCTCACAGATTTGGACAAAAGGTTGCTACATGACCAAAGCTGTACTCTTAACTTTAGTCATCCCACAATGAAGTTGTCACTGGTCACTAGTTGTAAGAGCAACGAGTAAACAAATGTATGCTGCTGGCAATTACCACTCACATTACTAGAACTACAAACCCAAAGCCATGTCCTTACCAACTGTGGGTCTCCAGCACCCACTGGACACACAACAACTAGAGATGGTAAAGGACTTATTGCTCCAAAAACTGTCTAGGTCTCAAGAAACAGAAACATTAAGAGAAACAATTCACCTGGACACAACGTGAGAATCAAGAAGCTCATAATAATCTCCCCAATATTCATTACATAGACTGTGTGTGAACAAGGAATAAGCCCAGAGTAACATCTTAAGGAGACAATCAAGAGAAACTGGAGTAATAGCTATTTTTATTTGCCTATGAGCTCTTATTTCAGCCTTATGTCTGAAAACTGAATATAACTCAACAGAAATAAAATTGTAATAGCATAAATAAAAATTTAATGTGAAGCTCACATGCAATTTTAATATTTATTTTGTGGAGATAAACAGTATTAGCACATCTGAATAGAAAATGTATTATAAATCAAGCCAAGGACTCACAAACTAATCCCATTTAAAATATATTCATTCAAGGTGGCAGAAAATGGGGCAGTGTCAATAATTTTGGCACCAAGGACCTCCCTTGCATGAGTGGGGAGAAGCCCTTGAGAACTTTGTTACTCTACTTCCACGGATTGTTATTGTTGTTTTCAGTTGCTAAGTCGTGTCTGACTCTTTGCGATCCCATAGACTGTAGCACACCAGGCTTCCCTGACCTTCACCATCTCCTGGAGTTTGCTCAAACTCATGTCCATTGAGTCAGCAATGCCATCCAACCATCTTATCCTCTGTCACCCCCTTCTCCTCCTTCCCTCAATCTTTCCCAGCATCAGGATCTTTTCCAATGAGTTGGCTCTTCACATCAGGTAGCCAAAGTACTGGAGCTTCAGCTTCCTCATCAGTCTTTCCAATAAGTATTCAGGGTTGATTTCCTTTAGGATTGACTTGTTTGATCTCCTTGCTGTCCTGTGCCCTAAAGGGGGTCTTTGGAAAAAGGAACCTGATTCTAGGAGCTTCAGCTCTGTTGAGGGCCAGGGACAAAGGAATAATGAGAAGGAGAGGACATTTTGTAATTTGAGATTTCTTTTTTTTCAGGAGGCTGCTCTCTGTGGACAAAATCGAAACCCAACCTGCCAATTAAGTAGATAGAGACATGGGAGCACCCCACCCCCCAAGTATGCAAACCACTAACATCTAAGGGAGACATCAAATGGACATGGAAAAGGGTCCTTCCAGGAAAAGCAAATTATTCTACTGTTCTCGTAAAACAGACATGATAAAAATATAAGTATATTTAATGAAAAGGCAAAATAAGAGAGTAGGATTCTGCGCCTGGCTGTTTAGAATGAGTTTCTTGGACTGGCCTGGCTCCTACTAGAATGTCTTCCAATGACCAGAGCTCCACCTCCAGGAGAGAGTCTCTGTAAGAAAGACATGAAACCACTATTCTTACCTTCACTTCATGTCTGCTTCCTTTCTAGGAAATGACTTGCTATTTTCTATGCATTTTCCTTTATTTCTTTTTTTCTCTTTCCCCAACTAGGTTCCCCCCTAAAATGCCTGTGATCTTCACTATTATATCTCCTACTCTATAAGAGTTCCTGGAACCCAGCAAGTAAGCATTCATTAAATATCTGTCAACAGAATGAGAAAATTCTCTCTGGCACCTAGAAAGTAACATCTTAAACTGATTTGCTTTATCACGTGTGTGTGTCAGGTATGACCAGTAACCTGCAGCTCCCAGAAGGTGGGTGTAGGCCCAGTGGAAGTATGCCACTTGGCCCTGCAGTCAGGAAGGAGACGGCAGGCCTCTGCCACTCATCCTCCACCCTTGAGGGAGCTCCTAATGTGAGTGCAACTCAGGTTACCCACTGAATTCGACCGGGGCAGGGTGGAAGTGGAGGGGCATGGAAGGCCTTCATACTGCTTAAAACTTCATGGGTGATTCTGACTTGCAGCTGGGAATCAAGAAACACTGAGCAACCAGCTTCTTGGGAATTCATTGGTCAGGCCCAGCATCAAGTCCTGTTTGCAATGGGAAGAGGGACAACTGAAAGGGGAGGAAGCCTCAAGAGGAGAACCTTCTCGGAGACCCAGACCAGTCCACCTGGGCCATCTGCACCCTCTGCAGTAACAGAATCTGATGCGCTACCTCTGTGTGTAGCCCACACGCCCTCTGTTCTCCACAGCAATTGCTGCTTCATAACTGCAAAAGCATGGGCTTCTTATTGCTAACTGGGAACTGGAAAAGAGCATTTATGCAGAAATTCTGGACTTGTGGTAAACCAGATGTAAACCTTAAGAAGAATTAATCTCATGTGTGTGGCAAAAATTTGTGTGCAAATCCACAAAATGTCCACGGAAAGTAAATAATGAGTGTCTAATTTCCCTCTGTATAATTTAGCTAATTATGCAACTTTCAGACTATAACAGTGCTTGGGTAAACATAACGATATCTTACTTGCCACGAATTCCCTTAGTTGAGTTAACCAATTACTTTTCTAATTCTTCAGGTATCATTAAAGCTACTCTAATTTAAGAATAAGCAGATGTGTATCATAACAGAGCTCTAAATTTAACCCTGGTTACATAATAAATGTATAAAAGGGGGGAAAATCTATTCCTAATATGCTATTTAATTACATGGTTTGAGGAAGAAATAATACATGCTAATGATGAAATTAAAGGCTTTAAGATCTAATTTGATTATATTCTGTGAACATTGGTTATAACTTGGCTTGCGGCTAAATCTATCAAGATGACTTTTCCATTCACATGGGGCTGAAAGCAATTTTCAGGCAAGAGGCTAGAGTCATGGTGGATTGTTAGCATTGGATAACGTTTTATCAAACAGCACCTCATGCCCTGGATCTATTAGTGGGTAACAAGCATATACCAGGCTAAGATGATGCCCATAAATAGCGCCATTAGCTGCTTATATTGATATATAAGATAAACGTGTCTAATGAACCAATATCATACACTTTCCTACAGCAGCAGGGCTTATTTTACAAGGGGTTATTATGCTAATAGATTGTAAAATAGTATACAAGAATGTGGCTTTAATGTATTTACCCCTGTAGACAAAGCAGGGGGAAATGCTTTGCAAGCAATTATCGTGAATTATTACACTATCTAAAAAACAATTACTGGAGACTCATGTGTTTCAGTTTTCCAAGTTTATTACTGTTAGCATGCACGCAGTGAAAATAATTGAGCAAGCCACTCAAATCTGCACTTATAAACGTAACACCCTGAGTGAAGGGACATGAGTATTATATGCATCCATCTCGCTCTGCCCCCACCACACTGTTCCCCCAACTCCAGAAGGCCTTTTCTTCTTGAATGCACCAAGTACTTTTAAGAAAGGAATTGAACAATGGCTGTAATTTAGAAATGCAATTAGGTGAGCCACTCTTCCTTTTTTACCTCCAATTACCCACAGCAACCTGCACACAACTACCACCACCTCCTTCTCTTGGTCCCAGCTGTCGTTCTTGACTATCACATCAGGGTGATGTTTACACAGCCAGAGAAGCTGAGTCTAAGAGAGGTCCCCAGAGAAACCTGGATAAACCACAGCACTTCTCCCCCTCCCTGCCTTGCTGACAACATCTGTTAGGCCGATTCCCTGGGGCCATATGCTTCTTCACTGAAAATTCTCCACAGACCTTGCATTCACCATAACTAGTCCAGCCCATCCTCTTCCCTGGCATGTCTCAAAAATGTGTGCTCAGTGAAAGGTGACTGACTCCGTGAGAGCAGGCTAAATGAGCAGGATCTTTTCAAAAGACAAGTCTGATCATGACTCCCTCCTCTACCCCTTTAAAACCTTTCATTATGGTCTGCAAACCCGGAATGTTCAGGTCTCTGCTCAACTCCAGGCTTTTCTTGATTTCTTGCACCAGAGGGCCTTCGTACACATTGTTTCTGATGCTCATAGAACTCTTCACTCCCCCTTGCACCTAGTTAACATCTAACCAAACTTCAGATGTCAACTCAACTTTCCCTTCCTCTGACCTCCCATAGACAAGATCCTGATCTAACTAATTAAGTTGCTGATCTAACTAATTAAGTTAGATCCCTCTCCCCAGCTCCCTTCCCACCCATGTTATTCTCTCAGCATATCTCATTCTACTCCTTCAAAGCCCTTAATCCAGTTGCATTTGGACTCTTACTTGTGTGATTACTTGCTTAACACTGGTTTCTCACACCAGACTCCAAGCGCCATGAAGGCAGGAATCCATCTGCTTTACTTGCCATTGTATTCCCTCTAGTACAGTTTAAAAAAAAAAAAAAAAGAGGGGATATATGTATACATATAACTGATTCATGTTGTTGTACACCTGGAAGTAACACAACATTATAAATCAGCTATACTCCAATAAAATTTTAAAAAATAAAAACAAACTAAATACATAAGTAATGTGTGCAGGAACAAGAATAACTAACGTGGAGTGTGTGTACTTGAGCTTGATGGGAGAGAGTATAATATCGCTTGTAGTCATCATTGACAATACAAGATAATTATAATAATTTAGAAGGGTAAAGTCAAGAGAGATGAGAGAGTATGGAGGATTTTCAAGGCAGAAAACCTAGAATAAATTGGGGGTGTGGGGGCGGTGGTAATCAAGTGTCCGATATAACATGAACCAGGAATAGCTCAAGAGAGAGTGGAGAATTTGTCTAAGAGGGTAGAGAGACCCATAATTTTCGATGGAGTATAGGGCACAGGTGCCAGACTGCAAGGACAAGGATGTAAGAGGAAACAGGTAAAGAAAAGAAAACATTTGGCTATGAATCAAGAGACAGAAATCAACCAACATTTACCAGCTACACAGTGTGGGGCGAAGAGGTGTTTCAAGATGGAAGAGATGGATCTATGATAAGCAGAGAGGAAGGAATTCATGGTGAGGCTGAGTTAGCAGCGGAAGACTGGAAAGTGGCTACGTGTCCAAGCAGCAGACAAGGATTTAGGTCCCTCAGTAAACCACGTGAGGCAGGATGCTGATGGAAAGGTTAGCTGTGGGAAGAGGCAGACTGCCTCCCAGGAAAGCACCAACCAAGGAGAGGGCAGGAAGCACAGAGGATCCAGCAGAGCAGGCATGGTGTAGCCTTGGTCTGTTTCAGGAAGTAAGAAGCAGGGGCTTCAGGTGTAAACCCAGTCTGCAGAAAGACAGGAAGCCTGGAAAATAGGCATTTCCTGCTTTGTCTGCAAAGAGAGGAGGGAAAAGCAAATTGTCCCACTCGCATTATGAAGATCTCTTCTGGGTTAAACCAGAGGAAAAGGACTTTTAGAAGCTGTGTGTTGGAAGCATCAGTTGCCACAGGAGTGCCGAGTTCCCCTGGAAGACCGCACTCAGCCATCTGTGTGCGGCAGGGCTGAGCATCAGTAATGTGGACAGCCACCCAGCTGCCCGAGGAGACCCAGCGCATCTCCACTGCGACATCAGGCGTGTTAGCTAGGACGTGTCAACTTGATACCCTTGCTCTAATCGGATGATGAATGGCCAGCCTGTGAAGGAGAAGCCCTGGAAGGCTGGGCTGTCTGAACTGCACTCGGCACTGAGTGAGGCCTGCACGGTGCCCCTCAGGTGGAACCACCACTATCAGGGTACATTAGGAAAGGAGGGCACGCACTCCACACCTACACGCAAGCTGGCAGCTCCAAAAACTGGAGTATGGGGGAAGAAGAATTACTACTGACAGCCCTGGAGTTTTGTTTTGTTTTGTTTTATTTTTTTCCCAAACACACTTTTAATTGATGAGCCCATTATATCCCTTCCAAAAGCATTTTTAAAACTTAATAAATGACGGCTTGCTATGGAGCACAACGCAATCCCTTACACATTAAGCTGCTCTCGTGAATCACTGGTAATTACTGGGCATTTTCAAGCCCAGGGGATGTATAACTATATTATTGTATTCCTGTGATTTTTATGAAGTCAAGACAAGGAAACAAATCATAGGAACTGAATTAATCTCTTCACCGGAGTTCATAATAATCAGCAGAAAGCTTAAAAACCCCATAAAATCATAAAAAACATCAGTATTCAATCATCAGATCTTTTTCTAACTACTACTTGGATTGTTTACTACCCAAAGGGATGGGGGAAGAGGGGAGGAGAAGATGAAAAGAGGAGGAATAAAATGATGGGAGGAAGAAGCTGAGGGAGAAAGATTGGGGAGAAGGGAACATGGGGAAAGGGAAATGAAAGAAGAGAGGGACAGACAGAGAGAAGGAACGAGGGAGGCAGGAAATTATATTAGCTTCCAGTGGCTGCTGTAACAAATGGCCACAAACTTAGTCGCTTAGACCAATACAGATTTATTCTCTTACAGATCTGGAGGTCAGAAGCCTAAATCAAAGTGTTGGCAAGACTGTACTCCTTCTGGAGGTTTTGTTGGGAGAATCTGTTTCCTTGTCTTTCCCAGCTCCTAGCTTCT
>NW_011494876.1:7467571-7478278 GCF_000754665.1 Bison bison bison
TAGCAGCCAGCTGCATCCCCTGGCTCACAGCCCTTTCCTCCACTCTCAGAGCATTTCTCCGCAACCGCTGCTTCTTTTGTCCCAGCTCCTTCTTCTGCCTCTGACCTCCTTGCCTTCCTCTTAGGAGAAGCCTTGTGATGAGACTGAGCCCCTCCAGGTCACCCAGGATAATCTCCTCATCTCAAGATTATTAATGAACTTGCTCATATCTGTAAAATCTCTTTTGTTGTGTAAAGTAATATAGTCACAGGTTCCAGGGGGTGGGAGGTGGACATCCTTGAGGGGCCATCATTCAGTCTGCCACAGGCATTTAAAACTTTGCCAACTGAACATGAAAAGTATGCCAACTGGAATCTCTACACCACTCTGATAGCAAATGACCTTCAAGTCATGTTGTGAAAATGGCTTTTTAGAATGTCTTTTCTAGAAAAGATGCAGAACGTGCCATGCTGTCTTTTTGACAATTTTTTTCAAAACACATTCACACCTATAATCTGATTTTCTCCTCCAAAGATACCTTGTCAGATAAGAAAGGCAGTTTATTCCTAGTTGCAAATAAGAAGACTGAAGGAGAATGGCTGGCTGACTTGTGTCCCACTTCCCCATCACCTAGGGAGCCACCAGCAACTGAAGAGAACAATTGTCCACTTCTCTTTCCACTGCCTGACATTTATCAGCTATACTTTCTTTATAGCTTTTGTAAAACACACACACACACACAAGATAGAAAAGAAAGATGCAATCAAAGGCTCTTAAGTCTAACAAATCATTTGGAAAAGGATGAAGTATTTCACCCTCTCCCACCCCCACGCCCTGCCTGCCAAGCATTCCCGTCACTTGTGCATGGACACTGTGCATGGATATTTCCAGGGGCTCAGGCACACTGATAGTTAAACCACTGACAGGCATACTCTTCAGGGTCCGTTTCCAAAGACAGCTGATGTATGTCATGGGGCCTGCACTAAGTTGGTCTCTTATACACAAGTAAGGACTGCTACGGGATGGCATACAGGTACTGTTCAGGGTCAAAAGTCATTTTACAGGACATGTTTCCACAGAAGTCCATTGGCAAGGCACTGGCTGGGGAGTCTGAACCTCAGAGTCCTTTTCTTTTTTATTCTTCTCTTGCAGGCTTGTTGAACAGTGTTGGTTAAACCACCTTCCTTTTACATGGAGCTGGTCCAAGGCAAAGTGTGGCAGGATGCTCTCACGTGATGCTCAGGAGGCCAGAGGATGGAGCCAGGCTAGTTACTAGTTACTTAATGTCAAGCAATTTCCTTAATTTCCCTAAGCCTCAGTTTCCTCAGCTGCAGGAGTGGGAGAGTAAACATCACCTGCCCTGCAAGATCATTAAGAGGGTAAGGGAGGTGGTGTGTGCCAAGTACTCAGAAGAGTATTTATAATAGTAGCTCTTTGTCCAAGGATCTGGGCTCTCAGTCTGTGCTCAACTATCCAGCCTTCTCTCCTCCCACTCCATATGACATTACGACTAGATATACCCTCCCTCAGCAAAATCCCTTTGTTTCACATGCAGCCTTTCTCTACACACACACACACACACACACACACACACACACACACACACCCCATAACTCCTATGCCTATCAGTGCTCTCAATGTGCTGCTGGTTCACCTGGCACCCAGCCGGCTGGGCACAAAGTAGCACACAAAGGGGAATTAAGAGTCTACCTTCTCAGAGTCCTACATCCAGGCAAAGAGAAGACCCACGGGAAAATAGCTATAATGCAAGATAAAATGTTGGAAGGTGCTAAGACAGATCTATACAAATAATGCACGTAAAGTTTCAGAGAACAGCACTGGCTGAGAGAGGGAGAATGCCAGCCATAAAAGCCACATTCACTGGTCTTGACCCAAAGATGTGGATGTGATGGGGAAGAGCACAGTATGTGGTGGAGACACTTATAGGGGATAAACACTATTGATATAATTGCTGGGGCCCAATTCAGTCTTCTACTTTGCAGACTCAGAAAATGGGTTAATTCAGAAGCCTGAGGTGGGAGCCTTTACGCAGGGTAGATTCACATTAACCGCCCTCTGGAACCTGATGTACAACACCAGATAGTCATTACACTGCTTCCAAAGAGCAATTACTTGAGTTAGAGTACTCACATCAGTATGTCCATCGTATGTTTTCAAATCATCAGAAAGTTGATTGACCATGACAGCAGATCAAGGAGAGTTATGTAATGCACCTGCTTTCTGACATGACGCTAAGGTTTCCTCTGATAAGTCCTGATGACCAAGATGCCCTCTTGCTCTTTTTGCTCTAAGCCACCTCTTTCTAATTGACCCATCTTTGGCTTTTTTCTAAGTCAATTATCTTAATTACATCATAAACACCTTGCTGATCTGGAAACCAGCCCATTTGCTTTCGAATGTCTCTACTCAGCTTCATAACTCTCACACGGAAATAGAAAGCTGTTCTGTGTGGTTCTGGGAGATATGGCTGCAAAGGCCTGACGGGAGGACACCCCAGGAAAGGAGCTGGACTTCACACAGTGGGTGTAAATGGGAAGACGATGTCACAGGTGCAAATGGCACTGACAGCATGCTCTGCTGGCCTTCCTGGCTATCCATCTGCTTTTCTGTAAGGAGAGGCTTGCCCAGAGCCCATGTCTTTCCCAGGGGCAGGTTGCTGACAGAAGCATATTGGGGACATGTGTGACTCCAAGTGCTCCTAAATCAGAGGACCATTTTCTGATCCGTAGGTACAGTATCTGGGTTCACTCTGTATAAAACTCAGAAGAGCTCTGCTCTCAGCAAAGGCAGCGGGGATGAGGGAAAGTCCGTATCGGTTATGAGAGGGAATAATAAAGTGGCACCATGTTCTTGTTTCCTTGTGTCTTCCAGTCAAACTTCACCTCTTCAGCTCTGAACACACTTCAGACATGGTACTCTCTGGGTGTCTTCCTGAGCCCTCAGAATTAACTCCTCCTTCCTCTGCACCAGGGGTCAGCAAGCATGTTTCCAGAAAGGGCTAAATAGTATGCATTTTAGGATTTGTGGGCCATATGGTCTCTGTCGCAACAACAATCAGTTCTGCTACAAAACGTGCTTCAAAAACGTGAATTCGTTCCAATGTGATTAACAGCGTGAGCATAACATGAATTTCATGTTCATTTGTGTACAATTTCCTCTGAGAGAAACACTAGGTGAAGGAAGAAAACTGCAGCCTGCTGAAACAAGATACACAGAGACACACAAAACACACACATGCATTCACCTCCAGCATCCGCCCAAGGGCACCACACTGCCCGCTTCCTGTGCCACAGAATTCTGCCAGTTTCCCATAAGCCTTCTCCCACTGCTTAACAGCTCACAAGCTGACACCTTTCTGCTAAACACCAGGTCTTTTTTAAGGTAAACTTCCAAATTTGTTGTGGTATTTATATGTTTCTTAACCATTTAACATGTGCAAAACTGTGTGGCCCTCTTTATTAGGCTCCTAACCATTTTATGTGTCCCTGGCCAAGTTTTTAAATGTTGTCCTCAAAGCCACTTCTCCATAGGTCCTTTGAATGTTATTGCACAATCTTGCATAGTCTGGTGATTTTTTAGGAATGTGTGCCATGTTAAATCAGAACTGACTGTACTCAACTCTGTCACATTAGGGCAAAAGTGGCCATCAGTTCAGTTCAGTTCAGTTCATTTCAGTCGCTCAGTCGTGTCTGACTCTTTGCGACCCCATGAATCGCAGCACGCCAGGCCTCCCTGTCCATCACCATCTCCTGGAGTTCACTCAAACTCACGTCCATCGAGTCGGTGATGCCATCCAGCCATCTCATCTTCTGTCATCCCCTTTTCCTCCTGCCCCCAATCCCTCCCAGCATCAGAGTCTTTTCCAATGAGTCAACTCTTCACATGAGGTGGCCAAAGTACTGGAGTTTCAGCTTTAGCATCATTCCTTCCAAAGAAATCCCAGGGCTGATCTCCTTCAGAATGGACTGGTTGGATCTCCTTGCAGTCCAAGGCACTCTCAAGAGTCTTCTCCAACACCACAGTTCAAAAGCATCAATTCTTCAGCACTCAGCTTTCTTCACAGTCCAACTCTCACATCCATACATGACTACTGGAAAAACCATAGCCTTGACGACGGACCTTTGTTGGCAAAGTAATGTCTCTGCTTTTGAATATGCTATCTAGGTTGGTCATAACTTTCCTTCCAAGGAGTAAGCATCTTTTAATTTCATGGCTGCAGTCACCATCTGTAGTGATTTTGGAGCCCAGAAAAATAAAGTCTGACACTGTTTCCATGCAAAGGAGTGACTATAGGTGTGTTCCAATAATACTCATTTACGAAAACAGGCAGTAGGCCAGATCTGAATTATGTTATTTCCCTATGTTACACGTGATCCAGGTGGTGCATTTAGCACATGGGTAGAGCTCAGTGACAAAGAATCTGCCTGCAATTCAGGAGATGCAAGAGACACAGGTTCCATCCCTGAGTTGGGAAGATCACCTGGAGGAGAAAATGGTAGCCCACTCCAGTATTCTTGCCTGGAAAACCCCATGGCCAGAGGAGCCTGGCAGGCTACATACAGTCCATGGGGTCACAAAGAGTCGGACACAACTTAGCAACTAGCAACAACATGCAGCTTCTAAACTCTGTTTACAGAAAGACAAAGGGTTTCAGTTTCACCTTTTTTGCTCTAACACACCATAGCAAGAAAGCATGTTTGGCCCATTCTCCATTTCTGTAAGAAATATAAGCAACTGTGAATAGCATCTTGCCTGAACTGGCAAAATTACCATCTGGAGTCTGTAAATAGAAGTTAAAGGAATACCTGGGGGGAAAAAAGGAATGTTCAAAACCCACCTGGCCCCAATTATTGCTCTGGACCCCTTGTTCAAAGGCCCATGATCCAGCCAACTCCCCAAGGTCTGAGATATCAATGAGGTGGTCCACGGCATTTCCTTGCAGACCATCCTGGCCATGGCAGGCTCTTAGCAGAGCATGCCACTGGAAGCCCAAGGGAGGAGAAGGTTTTCTGCTCTTTGATATGCTTCCTCCCTGGCTGGATGCCTGGAGTGTAGTGTGTACACAATCCATGTTAAAAGACAGATGGAAATTGAGTTATAGCAAATAAATCATATGGCACTTCTTTTAGTGATGTCTTCCTATAGGGAATCTTCCTGTTGACTAAGTGTGGCCTTAAACCTCCTTGATTAGGCACACAGATGCTTGGTTGAGATTTGACTCCTGTGAGAAGTTTCTTATTTAAAGGCTCTCTGGAGCTTCTCAACATGCGGGGTTGTGCCACTTAGATAACCACCCAAAGTCACACACAGAGCAGGGCAGGGAATGTCCTGTGGAGGCTGTGAAGAGATCTGTGCACTGATAAATGCAATCACACTCATTCTGCAGACACACACCTGGGCCAACACACTTACAAATACACAGCTATACCACCAAAATTGCCGGCACCCCCAAATGTCTCACACTCTACCCTAACAAAACGTTCCATGTAAAGGTCGGGGCTTGTGCAAAGCACGTGATGACATGGACATTGTAGCTCGAGTATTTCGCTCACCATTCTCCAAATAGATGTCCTGTCTGAAAGTTAGAAAATGCTTCCTGAAGAGGCAGCAATCTGGAACTGCACTTTTAACAATTATGTGTGACATGAACAACAAAACCGAGTCTCAAATCCCGATCTGTAAGATTAGAATATGAATGCAACTTCATGAAGGTTTTGGGAGGAAAACCCATGTGGCACAGTATGCTGAGCACTCGTGTGTGTGTGTGTGTGTGTGTGTGTGTGTGTTTGTTTTGGGGGAGGAGAATAACATATTAAGAAATACTACTTCTCTTCTCAGGGAACTTGCAAGTTTAAGGGCTGTCCACATTTTGGATGGCTTCTGGGCTAAATATATAGAGCTGACTAAACTGTACTGCCGAGTAGCCAGACCTGTTTATTGAGGGGAGACGATAACACAGGCACCTGTAGCTATGCAATTAATGTTGCTGTTGTTTAGTCACTAAGTCATGTCTGACTCTTTTGTGACATCTTGGACTGTAGCCTGCCAGGCTCCTCTGTTCATGGAATTTCCCAGGCAAGAATACTGGAGTGTGTTGCCATTTCCTTCTCCATGACACCTTCTCAACCCAGGGATCAAACCCAGGTATCTTGCATTGGCAGTTGGATTCTTTACCACTGAGCCACCAGGGAAGCCCATGCAATTAATAGTATTGGAAAAAACAGAATTATCAAATCTAGGCAAACAGACTAACACAGACTGGGCACCAACGGTGTGGCAGGCACTTAACATAAATTATTTTATTTAATCCTCAAACCAAATGAGGAAACTGAGGCTCTAAGAAAGTAAGCATTTTGGCTCAGACCACCCGGCTCATGAGTGGCAGTCCTACAATTCCAACCAGGCAGGTGGGTCTGGCTCGGAAGACTGAGTTTAGTTTTGCCTGGGTGCCTCTCGCTTCCACAAAGCCAATCATGTAAAATGTAGGCAGTTCCACAAGAACAGCACACATGAATAGAGATAAACAACACAGGACCAGAATTCTGAGGAGGCCTTTTGTGCGGCAGAGGCGAGACACAACCTATCAGTCATCAGAACTGGTTAAAAAATGTACGTGGAGCAGACCCTCTGAATAGGCACTATTGAAGCCCTCTCAAGATAAACAATGCTGATGTGCATACAGCAGAATCCCATTGCTTTTCTGAGATCACAGTGTGAAAAGGAGCCAAGCAGGTGGACCCTTGGATGTGTGCCAAGTCCCTTCCAGACGAGAAAGAAAAGACAAATAGAAAAGGCAAATTCTTTCACTTCAGAACTTTAAACAAAGAGCGGAGATTCACTGACTCAGGTCAGCTCCTCTGATGAACCAAAAAGAGTCATCCTTGATTAACATTCTTTTGCATCATCAAAAGGAGATAGGTCAAGATAAGGTAATGAGAAGGTAATCAATGGACCATACGTTGTTAAAGGGGTCATTTTCCCTTGGAAAGGGGGGCAGCTTTCTCCCCTGAGGGACCATACTATAGCTAGAAGATTCTGCCATCCCATAATTCTTAATAAAAAGCTTAATCTCACTGCAGTGACCTTTAAACCACCATGATTTTCTTTCACAACATGGAGGGACAACAAAATAAAGTCATCACTCCTTTCTCTTTTTTGAGCTAAATTGCTTTTTTCCTTGATTAGTGATGAATTACCAATTGTTTCATCTCTGCCTGGGGAGACTGAGGTAAAGAGCCTTCTGACTGCACATTAGAAGCCCTTGGGAGCTTTTACCTAATAATGGTGCCTGGCCCTGCAACAGACCAAGTGATTCCAAATCCCTGAGAAGCGTGAACCCAGGAACCTGGATTTTTTAATTCGCTCCCTAGGTGATACTAACATGCAAGAGGGTAGAGAACGCTCGATAATGCCAAGCACCCAGGCTTTGTCATGAGAACTGGGTCAGTGGTTTGGAATTTGAATTCTGGCTTCAACATCCACTATCTGTGTA
Organism: Bison bison bison; assembly: GCF_000754665.1. Classification (NCBI taxonomy): domain Eukaryota; kingdom Metazoa; phylum Chordata; class Mammalia; order Artiodactyla; family Bovidae; genus Bison; species Bison bison. The sequence goes on from NW_011494876.1 coordinate 7,475,064, forward strand.
ATAATGTTCAGAATCTGACTTTTCTAAGAGGCAGCTTCCTTACCAATAAAGTAAAGGTTTCCAGGGTCAAATGACACGGAATATGCAGAAGACTTTCATAAGCTGTGAAAACACTAAAACTAGGAAGGATTGTCGTTATCAAGTTTATCATATAAATAATGTATGTTTTACAGATAAATACACTCTATGACACCTTTAAATCCTACAAGACTTGAGAAGGCCCTCTTGGGTTTGCCAATATGGATGTATGAATAAAAATGAACAAGATTTCCTTGAACTTTTAGTGGCAGGAAGCTTCAGAGGCTATTTCTCTGGAAGATAGAAAGGGCCATTTCCCTGAAGCTTGTGAGTGGCTGGTTTATCCTCAGGCTCACACTACCAAGGAGATTATCCTCCTGCAGAGAGCATGTCCGGTTGGGTCGCAGCAACCAGCCTGTGTGCCACAGCTGAGGCACCTGTACTTGCCGTAAGCTCAGGATTGAGGATACTTAATTATTCCTGAAGAGTCACTTATTGATCACTGGGTAGGAAGAGAAAGCAGATGCTTTGTCTAAACTACCTCTGATCAACTGATTTGACAGGTGCTGAAGATTAAGTGACAGGCAGGGGTTTGCATGAAATTAGAGGAACAAAATAAGTTATATATTACTGAATGATCAGCCGGAGTCTCCTAAGAGGAGTTAAAAAAATCAAAGATAGACTCAGCCCATGAGGCATGGACTCGTGGACTTCTCCTTTCAGGAGAAGTATTGAAATGTAGTAATCAACCAGGTCAGATGATAGTTTGGAATAAGAAAAGATATAAGAAGCTTGTTTGCTGTCTGACACAAAGACACTGTGTGGTATTTGGACAGTAACAACCAACATTCAGGTGGCTGTATGTGCTTTATAAAGTGAGGGACTTGGAGGCCCGGAGATGGTATTACAAGCTTGCAAGTGCCAGCAGGAGAGCCCCAGGCCTGCCAGCTCTCCTGTTCTAGGTACCGTGTTATTTCACAGAATGGAAGAGAGAGAAGGCAACAAAGGGAGGTATATTCAAGTGACCCTCATTCCCCAGACTACCATTTATTACACAATTTTGCATACCATCTCAAGGTGCCTTAATAGAGAATTGATTAAGTAAACTGTCATGCATCTCTAAAATAGAATACCAAGGAGCCAATGTGAAAAATGTTAGAGAAAATGTTCTTGACATGGGAAATGTTGACAATATATTAGGTTTTAAAAAGCAAGCAATGTTTTATGTGAGACCTTTCTATAAAAAATGAAGTAAATATATAATATTCCTATGACATATATTTACTGGATACCTGCCACAATTCTAGATACTGATAGAATAATTGTGGAAAACAAGAGCCTCTGATTCATGGAACTTAAAATTCTAGGGACAGGATATAGGAAATAAAGAAAACAAATAACCATGTAAATATATAGTATGTCATATGATAAGTGCTACGGAGAAAAATAAAGCACAGTAGGGGAATAGGGATGACCAGAGAAGGAACTTCCCTGCATAAAGGAAGGCCTCACTGTCAACTGTCAGGAAGAAAGACACACTTGCTGATCAGGGGGTGATGACATGGCTGGTAGAGAGAAGTCTTTGACAGGCAGTAGAGTGCTAGGTGTATTCCAGGGACAGCAAAGAGTGGCAGGACAGACTAAGCAAAAAGAAAGTGACAGATGAGGACTCAGCAAGGTTGGAAGAGATCATGCCAGGACATGTGGTATTCAGATATCCTTCATAGATAATTATTTAGGGTACTCCCAGAGCAAGGGGGCTCAGACAGTAAAGAATCTGCCGAGAATGCAGGAGACCCAGTTTCACTTCCTGGGTCTGGAAGATCCCCTGGAGAAGGGAATGGCAACCCACTCCAGTATTCTTGCCTGGAGAATTCTATGGACAGAGGAGCCTGGTGGGCTACAGTCCATGGGGTCACAAAGAGTTGGACATAACTGAGCGGCTAACACTTCTCTAGAGTGAGATGGGCAGTCAAGGGAGGGTTTGGAGTAGACACATGACTTATACTATAGCAAACATGAAAAAGAGATGTTCAAGGTAATGATTTCTTGTGGCAAATTCAATGTTTTTCATGTTATTATTTTCAATGTTTTTTTTTTTTTTTAATCTCAGCAAACATACACCAAAGACTCATACCTACTCCTTCACCACAACATTCTCCTCCCATTCCACCTCTTTCCAAGTAGAATCTATTTACAGTAAAATCACACGATGGCATCAAAACAATCTGTTAACTTAAGATTTTTTTTAAAAAGTTTTTTAGCATTAGACACTTGTTTATTTATTCACTATGCATTGTGTACCCATTATACACAAATAAGATATTTCTATTGTAATTACATCATAATGGTCAGGATAAACAACTTCTAAACAACAAATGTTACATCTCATTAAGAGACTTAGAGTTGAGGATATAAAAAGAAAGAAAGGAGAAGCGAGTCACTCACCAAAGGAGAACAAATTCAGGCAATTTGGCATCACATATAGAATTTTAATGAAATTATGCCTTTTGAGATTATGCCTTACAAATAGCTGTGAAAAGAAGAGAAGCGAAAAGCAAAGGAGAAAAGGAAAGATATAAGCCTCTGAATGCAAATTTCGGAAGAATAGCAAGAAGAGATAAGAAAGCCTTCCTCAGCAATCAATGCAAAGAAATAGAGGAAAACAACAGAATGGGAAAGACTAGGGATCTCTTCAAGAAAATTAGATACACCAAGGGAACATCTCATGCAAAGATGGGCTCGATAAAGGACATAAATGGTAGGGACCTAACAGAAGCAGAAGATATTAAGAAGAGGTGGCAAGAATACACAGAAGAACTGTACAAAAAAGGTCTTCACGACCCAGATAATCACGATGGTGTGATCACTCACCTAGAGCCAGACATCCTGGAATGTGAAGTCAAGTGGGCCTTAGAAAGCATCACTACGAACAAAGCTAGTGGAGGTGATAGAATTCTAGTTGAGCTATTTCAAATCCTGAAAGATGATGCTGTGAAAGTGCTGCACTCAATATGCCAGCAAATGTGGAAAACTCAGCAGTGGCCACAGGAATGGAAAAGGTCAGTTTTCATTCCAATCCCAAAGAAAGGCAATGACAACGAATGCTCAAACTACCGCACAATTGCACTCATCTCACACGCCAGTAAAGTAATGCTCAAAATTCTCCAAGCCAGGCTTCAGCAATACATGAACCG
>NW_011494876.1:7478840-7482930 GCF_000754665.1 Bison bison bison
TGGGTGTTCTTTAGAAGGACTGATGCTGAAGCTGAAACTCCAGTACTTTGGCCACTTCATGCGAAGAGTTGACTCATTGGAAAAGACTCTGATGCTGGGAGGGATTGGGGGCAGGAGGAGAAGGGGACGCCAGAGGATGAGATGGCTGGATGGCATCACCGACTCAATGGACATGACTTTGGGTGAACTCCGGGAGTTGGCGATGGACAGGGGGCTGGGGTGCTGCGATTCATGGGGTCGCAAAGAGTCAGACATGACTGAGCGACTGAACTGAACTGAACTGATGCCTTTTGATATTACATAGGTAGTAGTTTAGAGTATATATCAGCTGCTAAATCCAAATGCAAGGCAAAAAATCATGTATATCTGTTGTTTTTGTCCTTCACGATTTCTTTCTTCCACTTAAGAAACAATTGTTTTGTTTGCAAAGTTTTAATGTTAGTCACTCAGTCGTGTCCAACTCTTTGAGACCACATGGACTGTAACCTGCCAGGCCCCTCAGTCTACGGAACTCTCCAAGCAAGAATACTGGAGTGAGAAGTCATTCCCTTCTCCAGGGGATCTTTCCAACCCAGGGGTCAAATCAGGGTCTCCTGCATTGAAGGCGGATTCTTTACTGTCTGAGCCACATAAATTTCTTTCTCGTGTGAATGTCAGCATCAGCCAATCAAAGGAAAAGGAAGAAACCCTTAGTGGCAACTGAGCAATATTAAATGTCCTTTTTCAAAACAAAGTAAAATTTAGAAGCCAGTGAATTTCAGCAAGACTAGAAGGGTGGTATGCACATCCCATCACCTCTGGAATTTCTAATCACTTTCATTGACTCCCAACCCACCAAAAAATTCTGCACACTAGAATTTTCCCAGCAGAAGCAGGAAGGTTATGACTGATATTTTCAGAACTTGGGGCTCAACAAACAAGAGAATTTTAGTCCAGAAGAAGCTTTGGAATTCACATCTCATCAGTTGTCACTAATGGAGGAAAAATACCAAGGAAATAAGATCTACAAGGGTCAGATGACAGAGACAGGAAGAGAGAGAACTGGGAGCCCATGCGTCCTCCAGGCTTTGAATATATTTACATTTTATCTTTCCCAGGGTGACTATGTAACCCAACAGCCAAACTCAAGCATAATTTAAGATTCGTTTCTCATATATTTATAGTCTCTCTTTCACTCTTTACCCTTCCCATCACTCTCAATCTTTCTCTTGCTCTCTCCCGTCTAAAAAATATTTTTTTTTCCCATCAAGCATATAATACAGACTATTAAAAGAGCAGTCTTGTAAAGTACACCCCTAAGGAGATTAGCATATTTCTCAAAGATGAAAAAGTTTAAGCTAAGTGAAATAAGATTAACCAGAAAGAATATTTTCAGGGGGAAAAAAAAATGCTTCCTACACTGCCTATTTTCACCAGTGAAGTCAGAGTAAAGACAAAGTCCCTCAAATGAATTATCTGTAAGAAATTACAACTGGTTTTTCAACTCAAAAATAATTTTCTTTTTAAAAAAGCATATTCTGGATCTCCTGATAATCATAATCTAGTCAAGTACTGCTGTGCAAATTCAGAGCCAGCATTTTTATTGGGACCCAGTATAATACTCATTGTCTTGGGCAAATGAAAAAAGAACAAAAGTAAAGTCAGCATATATTCAAGATAAGTAAAAGCCACATTATGTCTGAGAATCCTCTATGAATAAAGTTTGGAAAGGAAAGAAGGAAGAAGTAAGGCAACACACAACAGGTATTATTCAGGAAAAAAAAAAAAAAAACACTTCAATGGTCAGCACTACACTCAAATTTTCTCAGCAATTTCATTTTCAGTAAAACCACATCATCTGTCATATTACACTTGTGTACTTAATTTGAATTTTATTCACTTTATGGATTGTTTGTATTTAATTTGTAAATTTGCTTTAGCTTTATCTTTGTATGGAAGCTACAAACATGAGGTGTTTATAAGCAGTTTAACGTTTAAGTGAATTTATATAACAATGTAATAAACATAAGTCAACACAGGCAAGAGTCTATAAAATTTTATTCCTTTGCAAAGGAGTCTAGTTTCTCCAAAGAAGACATACAGAAGGCCAACATACATATGAAAAGATGCTCAACATCGCTCAATATTCAGTTCAGTTCAGTCGCTCAGTCGTGTCCAACTCTTTGCGACCCCATGAATTGCAGCACGCCAGGCCTCCCTGTCCATCACTCCTGGAGTTCACTCAGACTCACGTCCATCGAGTCAGTGATGCCATCCAGCCATCTCATCCTCTGTCGTCCCCTTCTCCTCTTGCCCCCAATCCCTCCCAGCATCAGAATCTTTTCCAATGAGTCAACTCTTTGCATGAGGTGGCCAAAGTACTGGAGTTTCAGCATCATTCCCTCCAAAGAAATCCCAGGGCTGATCTCCTTTAGAATGGACTGGTTGGATCTCCTTGCAGTCCAAGGGACTCTCAAGAGTCTTCTCCAACACCACAGTTCAAAAGCATCAAATTCTTCAGCGCTCACCTTTCTTCACAGTCCAACTCTCACATCCATACATGACCACTGGAAAAACCATAGTCTTGACTAGACGGACCTTTGTTGGCAAAGTAATGTCTCTGCTTTTGAATATGCTATCTAGGTTGGTCATAACTTTCCTTCCAAGGAGCAAGCGTCTTTTAATTTCATGGCTTCAGTCACCATCTCAATATTACAGAAATGCAAATCAAAACTACAGTGAAGTATCATCTCACACCAGTCAGAATAGCCATCATTAAATAATCTACAAACAATAAATGCTGGAGAGGATGTGGAGAAGAGGGAACCCTCTTGCACAATTGGTGAGAAGTTGATACAGCCACTGTGGAGAACAGTGTGGGGATTACTTAAAAAAAAAACTAGGAATAGAACTACCATATAACCCAAAAATCCCACTACTGGGCATATACCCTGAGGAAATTATAATTGAAAGAGATGCGTGTACCTCAGTGTTTGTTGCAGCACCTTTTACAGTAGCTAGGACATGGAAGCAACCTAGTTGTCCACTGACAGATGAATGGATACAGAGATGACGGGCGTGCCATAGCGCAGGCGCATGGCCGAAAGGAGCCACCCCACGTCCAAGGTCAGGGGCAGCGGCCGAGAGTACCAGACTGTGACGATGCAGGAATGGCCGAGGGGAGCTACCCCGGGTCCGAGGTCAGGGGGGCGGCCGAGAGGAGATACCCAGCGACCGAGGTCAGGGGCGGCGGCCGGGAGGAGCTACCCCACGCCCCCACGCCCGAGGCCAGGGGTGGCGGCAGGAAGGAGCAACCCACGCCGGGGGCCAGGGGCGGCAGGAGATAAGTTACCCCGCTTCCGAGGTCAGGGGCGGCGGCCAGGAGGAGCAACCCACGCCCGAGGCCAGGGGCAGCCACGAGAGGAGTTACCCTGAGCCGTGGCTGCATGGGCGCAGGAGGGCCTAGAGGAGCTATCCCACATTGAAGGTCAGGAAGGGTGGCGGTGAGGAGATACCCCTAGTCCAAGGTAAGGAGCAATGGCTGCGCTTTGCTGGAGCAGCCATGAAGCAATACCCCACGCCCAAGGTAAGAGAAACCCAAGTAAGACGGTAGGTGTTGCAAGAGGGTATCAGAGGACAAACACACTGAAACCATACTCACAGAAAACTAGTCAATCTAATCACACTAGGACCACAGCCTTGTCTAACTCAATGAAACTAAGCCATGCCCGTGGGGCAACCCAAGACGGGCGGGTCATAGTGGAGAGATCTGACATAATGTGGTCCACTGGAGAAGGGAATGGCAAACCACTTCAGTATTCTTGCCTTGAGAACCCCATGAACAGTATGAAAAGGCAAAATGATAGGATACTGAAAGAGAAACTCCCCAGCTCAGTAGGTGCCCAATATGCTACTGGAGATCAGTGGAGAAATAACTCCAGAAAGAATGAAGGGATGGAGCCAAAGCAAAAACAATACCCAGCTGTGGATGTGACTGGTGATAGAAGCAAGGTCCAATGCTGTAAAAAGCAATATTGCATAGGAACCTGGAATGTCAGTTCCATGAATCAAGGCAAATTGGAAGTGGTCAAACAAGAGATGGCAAGAGTGA
>NW_011494876.1:7483088-7484772 GCF_000754665.1 Bison bison bison
TCATGAGGCGGATGAACCTAGAGCCTATTGTACAGATTGAAATAAGTCAGAAAGACAAATATTGTATGCTAATGCATGCATATATAATCTAGAAAGATGGTACTGATGCACCTATCTGCAGGGCAGCAGTGGAGATGCAGACATAGAGAACAGATTTGCGGACACAGTGTGGGAAGGAGAGGGCGGGACAAATTGAGAGAGCAGCATGGTAATATACACATTACCATATGTAAAATAGACCGCCAGTGGGAAATTGCTGTGTGACACAGGGAGCTCAACCCAGTGCTCTGTTACAATGTAGAGAGGTGGGATGGGGTAGGAGATGGGATGGAGGTTCAATTGAGGGGGCCATATATACCTGTGGCTGATTCATGTTGATGTATGGCAAATACCAGCACAAATTTATCCTCCAATACTTTTTTTAAAGGAGTCTATATATTGATTTCCCTGGTGGCTCAGATGGTAAAGCATCTGCCTACAATGTGGGAGACCCGGGTTCAATCCCTGGGTTGGGAAGATCTCCTGGAGAAGGAAAGGGCAACCCACTCCAGTATTCTTGCCTGGAAAATCCCATGGACAGAGAAACCTGGTGAGCTACAGTCCATGGGGTCACAAAGAGTCAGAGATGACTGAGCGACTTCACTTCATATATTGCTCAGTTTTGAGAAACACTGAGCTAAAATAACATCTACCCTGAATATCACTATAGCAGTCTGAATAACAGCCACCCATATATGTCCTCAGCCCAACTCTGGAACCTGTGAAGATGTAACTTTCTATGACAAAAAGGGCTTTGCGGGTATGATTAAGTTAAAAATCTTGTGACAAGATTCTGGATTAACCATGTGGGCCTGATGTAATTATTAACGTCCTTATAAGAAAAGACAAGAGATCAGAATGAGAAATAGGAGATTAAAGACAGAAACAAGAGGTTGGAGTAATACAAGGAAGGGGTCACAAGCTAAGAAATTAGGTGGCTTCTGTGAGCTAAAAGAGAAAGAAACAGAGTCTCTCCTGAAGCCTCTAGAAGGAGCACAACCCTGCCAAGGCCTTGATTTAGGACTTCTGACCTCTGGAACTCTGAAAGTAAATCTGTATTGTTTTAAAACATGACATTTGTTGCAATTTGCTACAGCAGCAATAGGAAAAAAATTCACTGATTAATCCATTTGCAGAGAATGATATTAAGACCAATACAATATGTGCCACTGCATTAACCAGGAAGCCAATGCACCACCCTAGCAAGGAGGCTCTAGGACCCTCAAATAGAGTCAGATATCAGTGGAAGAGTCAAGAGGGAAACAGAGAACTGCAAATGGGCTTCCCTGGTGGCTCATCAATAAAGGATCCGCCTGCAATGCAGGAGATCCAGGAGACTTGGGTTGGATCCAAGGGTCGGAAAGATTCCCTGGAGGAGGGCATGGCAGCCCACTCCAGTATTCTTGCCTGGGGAATCCAGGGACAGAGGAGCCTGGTGGGCCACAGTCCAGAGGGTCACTAAGAGTCAGACACGATGGAAGCGACTGAGCACACACGCATGCAGATGAGGCCAGGCAGGGTGCCCCCACCAATGGGAAGGCCCTGAGTTGGAAATGGAACAGTACACAGCTGTAATACTAGGTTTCTTATTAGCCAGTGGTGCTGGTAGGAAAGGATAAGAAGCTGGGAGCCACAGGACAGCTAT
>NW_011494876.1:7484872-7486867 GCF_000754665.1 Bison bison bison
ACAGTACTGGAGACTGACTACGTGGCCACCTTTGCAGTTTTGCTTTAGATCTGATCCTTGCCTCTGAATCTTTAAATCTGCATGCAAACTGTTTTCCCAGCATTTGCATTCCCAGAGGAAGGGAAATTCCCCCAAAGATCTGCTCTAGAGAAGAAGGCAGATGCTGACAGCACTCAAAAGTCAAGGCAAATCAGAGTTCGCCCCTGCTGAAACTGACCCAGGCTGTAAGGTAGGGCCACTATGAGGCAGGGCTGAGCCCAAGGAGACCAACAGAGAAAGCACTTCTCTCCTTGCCCCTGACTGACAGACTGGGGGAGGAAATCAAGTTAAAGGGCAAACACAGCTTAGATGATGATGCAGAAAGCAGTAGAAACGGAATATCAAACAGCACTATTTTCTTATTTTATCCTCTAAGGAACTAGGAGAAGCAATTATTCTCTAAGGGGCTTGAATGATGCAAGCGAAAACCAAGCAAGATGTCACAGTGGCTGACAGGGAGGACAAGGGCAGCAGAGAAAGAAGGGTTTACTAAGTATAAGCTAAATGCTGTCTAGTAAGAAGTAATGGTATGTATTCTTTCTGCCCCTGGATTCTCTTTCCCATACTCTGGTCATTTTCACTTCTTCCTGGGCCCCCGACTCCTTCACTTCCTCTCCCCCCCGCCCCACCACCCCTCTGTGGTAGGATTAAGTTGTTTCCAATTATCAGTCCTCTGATTCTCTGAGATTTAATCTCTTTCTGAGCACAGGCAGGCCAAGGCACACTAGTTCATTGCAGGGAAGTCCATCACAGCTCTATTGGTTTGAATGATAACAGGGTTAATGATGTTCGGTGTTGTCACTCAATACTTTCTCACTGCACCTCACATTGGTATTTGAACAGGAACCCATTAGAGGGCCTTTCAGTACCATTTTATTAGGACTATCACTTAATAATCCAAGATCAATTTACTACCTAAAAAGACAAGGATTCTAATTCTGTTTTAGAGCTTAAATTAATCTCACATCAGAAGCCTGTTTGAAGTAATGGAAAATCTAGCGATACTATAACCATCTTTTCACCACATAGAATATTTAGAATACAAATGTTGCACAGGGGATTCTAAACCTATCCTTAAGCTTCTTTCCACTCTTTAAAATACAATATCTGATTCTTAAATATTTATTTAAATTAATTTCTTATCTTCATCATAATTTTTCTCATTTCAAGAACAAGTTCCTTAAATTTTAGCTACACAGAATCCATAATAAATTTACATTTGACTAGAATAATGTTCATATCATAATATTTAAGGAAAAAGAAGACTGTTAAGATTAAAACAGCAGAATAGGTAAAACAGTTAGGAAACATCATTTTTTTATAGAGTGTTGGCATTGATTTCAGTTCAGTTCAGTCGCTCAGTCATGTCTGACTCTTTGCGACCCCATGAACTGCAGCACGCGAGGCCTCCCTGTCCATTACCAACTCCTGGAGTTCACCCAAACTCATGTCCATTGAGTTGGTGATACCATCTAACCATCTCATCCTCTGCCATCCCCTTCTCCTCCTGCTTTCAATCTTTCCCAACATCAGGGTCTTTGCAAATGAGTCAGCTATTTGCATCAGGTGGCCAAAATATTGGAGTTTCAGCTTCAACATCAGTCCTTCCAATGAACACCCACGACTGATCTCCTTTAGGATGGACTGGTTGGATCGCCTTGTAGTCCAAGGGACTCTCAAGAGTCTTCTCCAACACCACAGTTCAAAACCATTAACTCTTCTGTGCTCAGCTTTCTTTTTAGCTTCAGCAATACATAAACCATGAAATTCCAGACGTTTAAGCTGGTTTTAGAAAAGACAGAGAAACCAGAGATCAAATTGCCAACATCTGCTGAATCATAGAAAAAGCAAGAGAATTCCAGATAAGTATTTATTTCTGCTTTATTGACTATGCCAAAACCTTTGACTGTGTGGATCACAATAAATGGTGGAAAATTCTGAAAGAGATGGAAATAT
>NW_011494876.1:7486967-7507188 GCF_000754665.1 Bison bison bison
TACCAGACCACCTGACCTGCCTCTTGAGAAACCTGTATTCAGGTCAGGAAGCAACAGTTAGAACTGGACGTGGAACAACAGACTGGTTCCAAATAGGAAAAAGAGAACGTCTGCCGGGAGCCAGCGTAAGGAACTCCGCCCTTGGCAAAGGTCATGAGGAAGGAGGCTCGACATACACAAAGGCGGGATAGAGCCTCAGGAGTCCCCCTGGAAATTCTCGAGCATCTACACCCAAAACCAGAGTCTGCCTACTTTACTGCTTTGTGCTCTCACTTACACCTCTGACTTTATGGGCGGCTGTCCCCCACCACCTCTCTCGGAGAAGGAGTTAACTTAGAGCTCCAGTTGATAAAAATTCCTGGGCATGACAGGAGTGTTTCAACCTACAAACTCCTCTGAAGGTTCTCTAGCCTGCCTGACAGGCTTGTCCGTCCACATGTGATTGTTCACAGCCTCCCAACCGTGAGAGGCACGAGATGCTTTAAACCTTCTAAAAACAGATTCTTTTGAGAAGTTAGGAAATTATTAGTGTAGTATAGTGGGCTGATTAGAATTGTATTGGTGAAGGGTTTTTCATTTGTTGAGCCAATGTTTGCTGCTAAGTTTCCACATCCCCTGCCCTTATACACATTAATGAATATAACTAGCACATAGAAGAAATAAGTATCAACCTTGATATTAATCACGTTGGACCTTAGGCTAAGTAAATTCTTTCCTTAATTAAAACCCACTACACCCTCACCCTATAGGAATGTAACTTTATCTGGTGCCTTCGGAAGGTGGCATCTGTTTTAAGAATAATCACTCCTGGAGAAATAAGTGTTCTGGTTGACTGACCGCTGTCACAAGGACAGGGTAGTAAATTGTTAGCAGGCCCCCTGGCCAGAAGATGATGTAACACCCCTAAGACCTTTGTATACATTTGTATGAAGCACCTGATTTAGATAAAAGTCAGGACTGCTGACCCCACGTGACTTTTGTAATACATCTCTGTGTATAAAAGCGGACCCTGGAAAATAAAGAATGGGATCAGTTCCTTGAAAGACTGGTCTCATGTCATTCTTTCTTTCACCTTCTGGTTGAATTCCCATCTGGAGCGCGGAGGCCCGCCAAGCCTACTAATTTTGCCTGGGCTTCCAAGATCTGACCCAGGAGGCCTTAGTGTCTCCTCTCCCTCGGGAGAACGGGAAGATGCCTGTAGCCGACGAGGGTGGTAAAAACTTCTTGTCTTGAAGTTTTATTGCTTTTCTGCATAAACCAAGTTATTCAGCCTCTTTTCTCCACTGAATTTCCCTGCTGAGCTATCCTCACTTAACCACTCTATAAGCCTCTAGTTAATATTTAATCTAGCAGTTGTTTCCTGATTGAAGCTGACACCGTCTCTCCTTCGAGTTTCCCTGGATCCACCGGGGCTGGACCCCAGCATACGTCAAGGCTGTATATTGTCACCCTGCTTATTTAACATCTATGCAGAGTACATCATGAGAAATGCTGGGCTGGATGAAGCACAAGCTGGAATCAAGATTGCCGGGAGAAATATTGATAATCTGATATATGCAGATGACACTACCCTTATGGCAGAAAGTGAAGAAGAACTAAAGAGCCTCTTGATGAAAGTGAAAGAGGAGAATGAAAAAGTTGGCTTAAAGCTCAACATTCAGAAAACTAAGACCATGGCATCCGGTCACATCACTTCATGGCAAATAGATGGGGAACAGTGAAAACAGTGGCTGACTTTATTTTGGGGGGCTCCAAAATCACTGCAGATGGTGATTGCAGCCATGAAATTAAAAGACACTTACTCCTTGGAAGGAAAGTTATGACCAACCTAGATATCATATTAAAAAGCAGAGATATTACTTTGTCAGCAAAGGTCCATCTAGTCAAGGCTATGGCATTTATTTAGATCATACCAATTACAAGATACAGCTCATCTACTTAAAGAATTAAATAGATCATTTGAAGTGGAGCAGACCTACAGTTCAGTTCAGTCGCTCAGTCGTGTCTGACTCATTGTGACACCATGTACTGCAGCACACCAGGCCTCCCTGTCCATCAGCAACTCCCAGAGTTTTCTCAAACTCACGTCCATTGAGTCGGTGATGCCATCCAGCCATCTTATCCTCTGTCGTCCCCTTCTCCTCTCGCCTTCAATCTTTCCCAGCATCAGGGTCTTTTAAATGAGTCAGTTCTTTGCATCAGGTGGCCAAAGTATGGGAGTTTCAGCTTCAGTATCAGTCCTTCCAATGAATATTCAGGACTGATTTCCTTTAGGACTGCTTGGAACTCCTTGCAGTCCAAGGGACTCTCAAGGGTCTTCTCCAACACCACAGTGCAAAAGCATCAATTCTTTGGTGCTCAGCTTTCTTCACAGTCCAACTCTCACATCCATACATGACTACTGGAAAAACCAAAGCTTTGACTAGACGGACCTTTGTTGGCAAAGTAATGTCTCTGCTTTTTAATATGCTGTCTAAGTTGGTCATAAATTTTCTTCCAAGGAACAAGTGTCTTTTAATTTCATGGCTTCAGTCACCATCTGCAGTGATTTTAGAGTGCCCCAAATATAAAGTCTGTCACTGTTTCCACTGTTTCCCCATCTATTTGCCATGAGGTGATGGGACCAGATGCCATGATCTTAGTTTTCTGAATGTTGAATTTTAAGCCAACTTTTTACCTCTCTTATTTCACTTTCATCAAGAGGCTCCTTAGTTCTTCTTCATTTTCTGCCATAAGGGAGGTGTCATCTGCATATCTGAGGTTATTGATATTTCTCCCGGCAATCTTGATTCTAGCTTGTGCTTCAACCAGCCCAGCGTTTCTCATGATGTACTCTGCATAATTTAATTAAGCAGGGTGACAATATACAGCCTTGATGTACTCCTTTTCCTATTGGGAACCAGTCTGTAGTTAGAACCATGTCCAGTTCTAACTGTTGCTTCTTGACTTGCAAACAGATTTCTCAGGAGGCGGGTCAGTGGTCTGGTATTCCCATCTCTTTCATAACTTTCCACAGTTTGTGGTGATCCACACAGTTAAAGGCTTTGGCACAGTCAATAAAGCAGAAGTAGATATTTTTCTGGAACCCTCTTGCTTTTTCGATGATCCTGTGAATGTTGGCAATTTGATCTCTGGTTCCTCTGCCTTTGCTAAATCCAGCTTGAACATCTGGAAGTTCACAATCCACATACTGTTGAAGCCTGGCTTGGAGAATTTTGAGCATTACTTCGCTAGCTGTGAAATGAGTGCAATTGTGTGGTAGTTTGAACATTCTTTGGCATTGTCTTCCTGTGGGATTGGAATGAAAATTGACCTTTTCCAGTCCTGTGGCCACTGCTGAGTCTTCCAAATTTGCTGGCATATTGAATGCAGCACTTTCACAGCATCATCTTTCAGGATTTGGAATAGCTCAACTGGAATTCCATCACCTCCACTAGCTTTGTTCGTAGTGATGCTTCCGAAGGCCCACCTGACTTCACATTCCAGGATGTCTGGGTCTAGGTGAGTGATCACACCATCATGATTGTCTGGGTTGTGAAGGTATTTTTGTACAGTTCTTCTGTGTATTCTTGCCACCTCTTCTTAATATCTTCTGCTTATGTTAAGTTCATACCATATCTGTCCTTTATTGTGCCCATCTTTGCATGAAATGTTCCCTTGGTATCTCTAATTTTCTTGAAAAGATCTCTAGACTTTCCCATTCTATTGTTTTCTCTATTTCTTTGCATTGATCACTGAGGAAGATTTTCTTATATCTCCTTGCTATTCTTTGGAACTCTGCATTCAAATGAGTATATCTTTCCTTTTATCCTTTGCCTTTCACTTGTCTTCTAGTTACAGCTTTTTTTTTTTTTTTTTTTTTGGTAAGGGCTTATCAGACAACCATTTTGCCTTTTGCATTTCTTTTCCTTGGGGATGTTCTTGATCCCTGACTCCTGTACAATGCCACAAACCTCTGTCCATAGTTCTTCAGGCACTCTGTCTATCAGATCTAATCCCTTGAATCTATTTCTCATTTCCACTGTATAATCATAAGGGATTTGATTTAGGTCATACCTGAATGGTCTAGTTGTTTTCCTACTTTCTTCAATTTAAGTCTGAACTTGGCAATAAGGAGTTCGTGGTCTGAGCCACAGTCAGCTCTCAGTCTTGTTTTTTCTGACTGTATAGAACTTCTCCTTCTTTGGCTCCAAAAATTATAATCAATCTGATTTCAATGTTGACCATCTGGTGATGTCCATGTGTAGAGTCTTCTCTTGTGTTGTTGGAAGAAGGTGTTTGCTATGACCAGTGTGTTCTCTTGGCAAAACTCTATTAGCCTTTGCCCAGCTTCATTCTGTATTCCAAGACCAAATTTGCCTGTTACTCCAGGTGTTTCTTGACTTCCTACTTTTGCATTCCAGTCCCCTATAATGCAGAGAAGGCGATGGCACCCCACTCCAGTACTCTTGCCTGGAAAATCCCATGGACGGAGGAGCCTGGTAGGCTGCAGTCCATGGGGTTGCTATGAGTTGGACAAGACTGAGTGACTTCACTTTCACTTTTCACTGTCATGCATTGGAGAAGGAAATGGCAACCCACTCCACTGTTCTTGCCTGGAGAACACTGGGCAACATTCTCTTGTCCCTGGAGAATCCCAGGGACAGAGGAGCCTGGTGGGCTGCCGTCTAGAGGGTTGCACAGAGTCAGACATGACTGAAGCAACTTAGCTGCAGTAGCAGCAGCCCCTATAATGAAAAGGACATCTTTTGGGGGTGTTAGTTCTAGAAGGTCTTGTAGGTCTTCATAGAACCGTTCAACTTCAGTTTCTTCAGCATTACTGGTGGGGCATAGACTTGGATTACTGTGATATTGAATGGTTTGCCCTGGAAATGAACAGAGATCATTCTGTCATTTTTTAGATTGCATCCAAGTACTGCATTTCAGACTCTTCTGTTGACTATGATGGCTATTCCATTTCTTCCCTTCTAAGACCTACAGTGAGTTATGTCAATTGTCCAAACATGAGTAAGTCTCTTCCACAATAATTCCAACTATTGGCTGCCCAGACTTTGTGGACCACAGAAATGGAAAATACTCATCTTTAACAGCATGATTTTCCTCATTCTAAGATGGCAATCTACCTTGGTGTCTCTTCTTTTCACCCTTGGGTCACACCTCAGCCCTCTGCAGCATACCCATAAGTCTTTCCCATATCAAGACACCCCACAGTGATCTCTTTTGACCCTTGCATGCACAATCTTGTTTTTAGTGTCTCCCCATTCTTGTCCTGGTACCCTGGTCATTCCAGTTGGTTACTGCTAATCCTGTCATAGAATGTGAAGAGCTGACTCTTTGGAAAAGAGCCTGATATGGGATAGATTGAGGGCAAGAGGAAAAGGGGACAACAGAGGGTGAGATGATGGGATGGCATCACTAACTCAATGGACATGAGTTTGAGCACACTCAGGGAGATATTGAAGGACAGGGAAGCATGGTATCCTGCAGTTCATGGGATTGCAAAGAGTCAGACACGACTGAGTAACTAAACAACAATCCTGTCATCTGGAGTCCACAGCCCAAACCGGCATTCCAGCAGAGGTTTGGCCTTCTCCTTGGAGCTCTTGGTTAAGCATCAGAACTTCAATAAAAAAGGGATACAATTACATTCAGTAGATGCATTCTGCAAATCAGTTTTGCCATTGAGAATGTCCTGACTTCCAATGAGTCCAAAATAAGGGATTTTTTTTTTCCTCTGTTGTTTCTCTCTCAAGAGTCCAAATTATCTATTCAAGGCGTCCTGAGCTGTGAAAGTCAAAAGAAAACAAAACTAAAGTTGCCTATGAATCACCCCCAGGAATATAGAGCTAAATAGCCACATATCATCAGGTGCTGCTGCTGTTGTTTGAGTCGCTAAGTCATGTCTGACTCTTTTGCAACCGTGTGGACTGCAGCCCATCAGGCTGTTCCGTCCGTGGGATTTCCCAGGCAAGAACACTGGAGTGGGTTGCCATTCCTTCTCCAGGGGATCTTCTCAACCCAGGGCTGGAACCCAAATCTCCTGCATTGGCAGGCAGATTCTTTACCACTGAGCCATCGGGGAGGCCCTTTGATCAGGTGTACTGTTTGCTCAATTTAAAAACTACTGAAAAGCAAACTGAAAAAGGAATTGGAAAAACGAGCTGGAAAAGTTTCCAGGCCTAATGAAGTTTCTTTCATGGTCTCCTATCTGAGGAGAAACTGAAAATAGAATCATCCTTGTGAAGTACAGAAAAGATTATTTTAATCGTCCCTACTTTTGAAACAAAGCCCTAAATTTACCAGCAAGATCTTTACTAGGCCAGGTTTCAAAACTATTTCCTTAATACTCTTTTAATGCTCAGGACTTACTAGGGGAAGCAGTGCATTTTGATGGTGGAACAGCAGCGGAGAGAGAGAGAAGAGGTCCCTCGACATTCGGGGGAGGCCCAATAAGCCGGCAGTCCTAACGGTGGGCAGAGGCAAGACCCAAGCTCACTCTGGGGACCTTGGGCAGTAGTTTGGCTGCTACCTCGGCCCCCAGGCGAACAATTCACCACTGCTCTCAAGCTGCATTTTGTAATGAGATGAAAGAGATTTTACCCCCTTAGAAGCTGGGTGTTTTGGTTTCACACCTTCTCGTTTGGGTGTTCTTTGTTTGGCCATCAACAAGGACTGATTGAAAAGAAAAACTCACAGAGATTTCAATTACTGTTAATGTCGCCTAAGTGTTTTCACTGTCACAGTCTAGGGCTTTAGCTTTTTAATAAGTTTTCCGTAATTATTACAAGTTTTTGGTTTAATTCCAGCTGAGGATTTAATGGGACTCATTCTGACAAGATATAGGATATTGTCCCAATAGATGTTCGTTTGGAAATGGGCCACTTGCAATTTCAAGTGTGCAGAGCTGTGCAAGATTAAAAGCACTGGCAGTATAATTTCCACCTTGTGTCCCAGGCTCTGTGGATTTGTAGCTCATCCAGGCTGTCCATCTGGGGAGCAAACAGCATGTACTCCTTGATGAGAAACTCTGGCCAACCGACCAGCTGTGAAAAAATAGATTACTCTTGTCATTTTTTTCACTTCTAGGTAATTTGCTGGGAGTAAAAATATAATTTCTTAGAAGGTGTGCAGTTAAAGTCAAATCCTACGGATGCGTGTGATTTGTATTTAAAATTTCACTACACTTTTATTTGTTAAATTTAATTTTCAACAATATCCTGGTTGTGATAATATTTCCTCATTCATAGAAGATGGAAAGGTTGGCTTCTGGTATTTGTGCACTAGGCAAGCACAGGAAGTGGAGCTTGGAGGAGAAATAACGAAGAAGAAGGACGCGGCTCGCAGGCTGAGCTGAGCACAGGGAAATGTACTATTGCTCTTATCACAGATAAAGGAGATAATGTGATGGAATTAAATAACTGTTGGTAAAACAGTTTCTTCCTATTGACCCCAAAAAGCTAAAATTATAAATGCATCTTTTTAAACCTCTTACATATAACTTCATTTTTGTGAGAATTCAGAAAGTCACATTAAATGGATAATAAGGGTAATTCTGGATCAGTTGAACTGAGGAGCTGAGAGAGTGACTATTAATAACAGTCTGAATTGTGATGGAATATGTAATGTCTAGAGGTGTACTGTGTTCACCATGCTACATGTGTTCAGCCAGCCAAAGGGAATGGAAGGACATATGCCAAGGAGAATTAAACTGTTTTGTTTGCATCCAGTAGAGAGTTAACATTATAACTGGAAAAGTAAAGAATTTGCAATAATACTTCTGCACTCTCTCTCTCTTTAGTTGCTCAGTCATGTCCTACTCTTTGGACTGCAGCCCACCAGGCTCCTCTGTCCATGGGGATTCTCCAGGCAAGAATACTGGAGTGGGTTGCCATTCCCTTCTCCGGGGATCTTCCCAACTCAGGGACTGAACTAAGGTCTCCTGCACTGCAGACGGATTCTTTATCACTGAGCCACCAGGAATGGATATACTTCTGCACAGTGAATTACAAAATATGTAGACATAAACGAGTATTTCATGGTAACTTCCTATCTGGAGTTAAAGCATTACAGTGCTGTGCCTCGTATAATCTTTTGTTCTGTCCCAGAAATTCTTTAAGAATAAAAAGAATTCCAAACAGGTGTTGGGTTGGTATTTTAAAACTTAATATATTAAAGTTACATATTATTTTATTTATTTTGACATTGGCTGTAGTTTATTGTACATTGGTATACACTTACACACATACACACACACACATGCACAGACATAGGACTTATATTCAGTTTTTTCTTTTTCTACAATTAAATAAAGGAACCATTTTTTACAATTAAATAAAGTAGTGATTATTACATTTCAATAAAAAGAAGCCAACAAACCAATAAAAATAAGAGGCAAAGATTCAACAGAACCTCCACAAAGAAGATACACTAATAAGTAATGAGAAGCTCAACTTCACGAGTTATTAGGGCAATGAAAACTAAAACTATATTGAGATACCACTTCACATCCGTTAGACTGACTTAAATTTAAAAGCCTGACATTACCAAGTGCTGATGAGGATACAGAGCAATAGGAATTCTCAACAGTGCTATTGGGAATGCAAAATAGTTCAATCTCTTTGGAAAATAGATTGTCTGTTTCTTATAAAGCTTAATTTCTATATGAGCCACCCATTCTACTCCTAGATATTTATTCAAGAAAAATGAAAAGAGATGTCCACACAAAGACTTGAATGAATGTTTATAACAGCTCTACTCATAATAGTCAAAACCTGGAAGCAACCCAAATGTCCATCACCAGATGAATGGCTAATTAAACTGAGGTGTACTTAAACAATAGAATATTATTCAGAAACAAAGAAGGAACAAACTACTGATGTACATAATGTCATGGATGACTCGCAAAACCTTTATGCTGAGCCACAGACTCCAGACAGCAAAGGAAACACATGAAAGAAATAAAATCAACTATATAGTCATAATACTAGGTGTGATAGAGCTGAATTTTCACATTAAAAGAGAGACAGACTGTCCTTTTAGGGTAAAAAACAAAATCCAACTGCACTCATTCAACCAAAATAAAACAGTTAGTGTTGAAAACCCCTTTATGTTAGAGCAAGGTAAGCAAACAACAGCAGTGGCAGAAATATAAGTATTAAAGGACAGTAATTTAATATAGAGGATAAACTGTAGCTATCAAAGGTATAGCTAATGAAGGGATTCAACAGTTATAAAGCTATCAACATAAAAAAAGCATCTAGAAAAAATATCAAAAATATGACAAATGAAGCGGAGTTTGATAAGCAAGACTAAAGGTGGAAACCTTTAACAGTTAAACATATCTGATAAAAAAAAAAATCATGAATACAGAGGAATTGAATGAAACAATAAATAAACTTGGTTTGTATGCATTTCTCAACAGAACATTGTCATTTCACTAAAATGTAAACTTTACAAAGCAAGAGATATATATAGATATAGATATAGATATAGATTTATCTGTGCTGGTCACTACTATATTTCCAGACCAAGAAAAGAGCCTGTAATGAAGCTGAGTTTCATAAATATTTGATGAAAAAATATCTGCATTCACAAAATTTGATGCCACTTGATTAACAAAATCTTTAAGAACAACAACAACAACAAAAAATTTGGCCACATTGCATGAGCATGTGGGATCTTAGTTCCCTGATCAGGGATCATACCTGTGCCCCCTGCAGTGGAAATGCAGATTCTTAACCATTGGATCATGAGGGAAGTCCCTTATAAAATATTTTTAATGGATGTTTTAAAATTAGAATTTGTGCAAGCTACCTTCTCTGATCAAAACCAAATACTACTTGAAATACATTATGAAGGAGAGATTAAAGTAATATTCATCATGTGGAAATTAAGATGCACACACCTATATATAACTCTTAAGTCTAATAAGAAATCAAAAGTAAGATAAAAATTATCTAGAAAGCAATGAAAAAGAGAACTCTTTATACTCCAAATCCATTAGACACAGAAAAATGTATGCAAGCAACATAAAATGCCTTTATTTGAAGGTATGAAATAACATCATAGCAAAAAAAATCATAAAGGAAATCAAATTTACAATTAAAATGATATTGAAAAGTTACCAGGACTAGACAGGTTCATAGCTAAGCATAACTAGATATAGAAGAATTTATTCCAGGGTGGTAGAAACCATTACAGATCATAGGATAAAGACTATTTCTCAAAACAATGTTTCCTCAGTTCATGTTATCAAATAACTGAGTGCAATTCTAAATAGAAAACTGCAGACCAATATAACACATAAGTAAAGGCGAAAATGTAAAAGAACATATTAGCAACTGAATTCAACACTGGAACCTAAGGCTAACAATAATATGTAACCCACTAAGGTATATACTAGGAATGCAACAGTGGATGAATATTAAAAAAATCTGTGACTATAATTCATTACACCATTAAATTAAAGGGGGAAAACACCATGATCATACCAATATTTACTAAAAGAGCCCAAGATAAAATTAAGCTGCCATTAGTAACACAAAAGCTCAATCATAATAAGGGTTATTTTTCAGTGACTGAAAAATATTATCCTAAATTATGCAACACTAAACCCACTTTAATTAAAGTCGGTAGCTAGACTCAACTGTCTGTTATTATATTTAGTATTTAATATTAACTTGAAGATTTAAAAGAATACAACACAGCAAGAAAATAAAATAATAGATATAAATATGGGGAAAAAGGAAATGATACCTGTTTTGGTTGATTATAGGATTGTATACCTTAAAAACCTAAGAAAGTCTAGTAAACTACTACTAAAATTAATGAAACATTTAGCAAAGAACTTGTTATCATGTAAATTACACTGAAGGCAATATCTCTGAATAAATGGAGAATCATGTGCTTGAATGGGAAGACAGAACTACCAACAAACTCCAAAAATTAATATATAAATTGAATGCAATTGAAACTGAGATGAGAGGGCTTTTTAAACTAGATTCACTTACCTTAAGTTTGTTGTTGTTCAGTCGCTCAGTGGAGTCTGACACTTTGCGACCCCATGGACTACAGCATGCCAGGCTTTCCATTCCTTCACTGTCTCCCAGAATTCGCTCACACAAGTTTATTGAGTCAGTGATGCTATCCAACCATCTTATCCTCTACGCCCTCTTCTCCTTTAGACCTAAGAAGGAAAAAAAAAAGTTCAGGGACTTCTCTGGTGGTCCAGTGGTTAACAGTCCACATTGCAATGCAGAGGGTGTGTGTTTGATCCTTGGTGGAGGAACTAAGATCCCAAATGCTGTGGAGCAACTAAGCCCAAGCCACAACTATCACGCCTGCGTGCTCTGGAGCCCCTGTGCCACAAAGAAAGCTCCCAAATGACCTAACGAAGTTCTCCAGTGCCTCAATTAAGACCTAAGGGAACAAAATAATTATTTTTTTAAATCTTGAAAGAAAATTTTTTTTTAAAGTCCAAAAGAAACTAAGAAAAATATGAAGAAGAGATGACATGTCTGACCACATGTTAGAGCTTACTTCTGCTCTATCAAAATCAAAATAGTATCATAGCAGCACTGAAATATTCGCTGGGAGATTAGTGTAACAGATAGAGCATCCACAACCTGATCTCTGTATATTTAGAGAGGTTTAAATTAAAGACGCTTACTCCTTGAAAGAAAAGTTATGACCAACATAGATAGCATATTCAAAAGCAGAGACATTCCTTTGCCAACAAAGGTCCGTCTAGTCAAGGCTATCATTTTTCCAGTGGTCATGTATGGATGTGAGAGTTGGACTGTGAAGAAGGCTGAGTGCCAAAGAATTGATGTTTTTGAACTGTGGTGTTGGAGAAGACTCTTGAGAGACCCTTGGACTGCAAGGAGATCCAACCAGTCCATTCTGAAGGAGATCAGCCCTGGGACTGCTTTGGAAGGAATGATGCTAAAGCTGAAACTCCAGCACTTTGGCCACCTCATGGGAAGAGTTGACTCATTGGAAAAGACTCTGATGCTGGGAGGGGTTGGGGGCAGGAGGAAAAGGGGACAACAGAGGATGAGATGGCTGGATGGCATCACCGACTCGATGGATGTGAGTTTGAGTGAACTCCAGGAGATGGTGATGGACAGGGAGGCCTGGTGTGCTGCGATTCATGGGGTTGCAAAGAGTCGGACATGACTGAGTGACTGAACTGAACTGAAACACATATCAGAAATTATTTCAGTTTTGCAAGGAAAGAATGGAAGGTTTAAATGGTACAGACCTAACTGGCTACACATCAGGAAGAAAATTCAGGAGGACTTCTCTCTTTATTTATTGCAACTTAAATAAAAATAAGATTCATATAAAAACTAAAATACAAAAAAATAAAATGCAATAAATCTAGGAGACTACATATTTAATCTAGAGGGTTAAAAATAGAGACAGAAAACCCAGAGATAATAAAAGGATGGAGGAATTCCTTGTCAGTCAAGGGTTTAAGGCTCTGTGCTCTCACTGCCAAGGGCACAGGTTCAATCCCTGGTGGGGAACTAATATCCCACAAGCCACGCAGGATGGCCAAAAAAATGTGGGCTACCCTGGTGGCTGAGACACTAAAGAGTCCTCCTGCAATGCAGCAGACTGGGTCCAGAAGATCCCCTGGAGAAAGGAATGGCTACTCACTCCAGTATTCTTGCCTGGAGAATCCCATGGACAGAGCAGCCTTGTGGGCTACAGTCCACGGGGTTGCAAAGAGTTGGGCATGACTGAGCGGCTAACAATAGAAGGATAGGTGAACCTGCACCATAGATAACCGTTAAACATTTTTATGCAAAATGATAACATAAGCAGAGTCCACAAAAATATACAGAGGGATGTGAGGATATATTGGCAACAGAAATGAGAAATGGAAGATTAATATCTATAACACAGAGAGATCTTTCTAAATTAATAGGAAAATATAAATATCCCAATAGAAAAATGGGCAAGAAATATAGAAAGATAGTTTATGCAGAGCAAACTCAAAAGGCCACAAACATATAAAAAGATGCTAAACCTCATTCAAAATAAGAGAAAACAATAATCAATAAAATGTTATTTTCTATCTAGTGAAAAGGCAAAGATGAGAGGAAAATGGATTTATTTCTCATTATTGATGAATATATTAATTGGTAGCTTTTTTAAAAACAGTCTAGCAGCACTTATATAAAGTAAAATACCTTGTAAATCAACTATATTTCAATCAATTTTTAAAAAGTTGAATGATTGAACCAATAAAATTTGAGCCATTATTGATTTTTAAAAAAAATACAAAAATATCTAAAGCCTTTGCCTTAGCAATCCTATACCTCAGAATCTCCCCTAATAAGAACATTACACAAAAATGCCTTTGCAAGAAGGTTTCCAACACCCGTGATTGCATTTATGGTCCACCTGAATGATTTGGGACAATCTCTCCACCTCAGGACCTTTATTTAATCACATTTGCAAAGACCACTTTACCAAATGTAGTATTACTATGGGTTCCAGGGATTAGGACTTGACACCTTTGGGGACTATTATTCAGTCTACTATAAACACTGTGCTAGAATAAATAAGTAAAATTTTATGGAGGATAATTTGCTAAACTATTTAAGTCCTTTAAAATGTGTATTGTTGTTCAGTCACTCAGTCATATCCGACTCTTTGTGACCCCCACAGACTGCAGCATGCCAGGCCTCCCTGTCCTTTACCATCTCCCAGAGCTTGCTCAAGCTTATATCCATTGAGTAGGTGATGCCATCCAACCATCTCATCCTCTGTCATCCCCTTCTCCTCCTTCCTTCAATCTTTCCCATCATCAGGGTCTTTTCTAGTGAGTTGGCTGTTTGCATCAGGTAGCCAAAGTATTGGAGCTTCAGTTTCAGCATCAGTCCCTCCAATGAATATTCAGGATTGATTTCGTTTAAGATTGACTAGTTTGATCTCTAGTCCAAGGGACTCTCAATAGTCTTCTCTAACAACACAGTTTGAAATGTATGTATCTTTAATGAAAAAAATCATTCCTAGAGATTTATTCTAATAAAATAATTATTTCAATTAATACTTAACTTACACAATCATATGAACATGGATATTTATCTAAAAGAATTATTTATAATAATGAAAATTCAGAAAAGGCATAACCTTGCTAGCATGGGAAGTAAGTGCAATTGTACTATAGTTTGAATATTCTCTAGTACTTCCTTTCTGTGGGAGTGGAATGAAAACTGACCATTTTCACTGAGCCACTGCTCAGTTTTCCAAATTTGCTGGCATATTAACTGTAGCACTTTAACAGTATCATCTCTTAGGAACTGAAATAGCTCAGCTGGAATTCCATCACTTCCACTAGCTTTGTTTGTAGTGGTGCTTCCTAAGGCCCACTTGACTTTGCACTCCAGGATGTCTGGCTCTAGTGAGTGATCACACCATCGTGGTTATCTGGGTCATTGGCATGATTTCATTCTTTTTATGGCTGAGTACTATTCTGTTGTATACATGTACCACATCATCTTTATCCACTCATCTGTCCATGGACATTTAGGTTGTTTCTATGACTTGGCTATTGTGAATAGTGTTACTGTGATCATAGGCGTGAATGTATCCTTTTTAATTACAATTTTAGACAAGAATTTTTAGATGGTTATTATAATTAGTCTAAATGAAGCAAGATAAAATGCGCTCACAAAAAATAAAGGAAATCAGAAAAATAGAAAAATTAAAAGAACCAAGTGGAAAACTGAGAGCTGAAAAATACAGTATCTGAAACAAAGTATTCAATTGATTCAATTGACAATCAAATGGAGATGACAGAGGAAAGCATATGTAAACTTGAAAACAAATCAGTAGAAATTGTCCAATGGAAAGAATAATAGAGGGGAAAAAAATCTGAAAACAAAGAACAGAACCTAAAAGACATGCTAGATAAAATCAAACAATCTTAGCTATATGTGAACGAAATCATAAGAAAGGAGAGAGAAAATAAAGCAGAAAGAAATTTAAAAAATAATGGCTTAAAATTTCTCAGTTTCATGACTAGCAGAATTTATAGATACAATATGCTAAATGAATACCAATCAGAGTGAAAACAAAGAAGGCTATATTGAGGTTTGTTGTAGTTAAGCTTTCAAAAACTCAAGTTAAACTGCACATCTTATAGGCAAGAGAAAAAGTCATATTATATAGAGAGGAAAAATGAATTACATTATTAATAGCTGACTTCCCATAAGAAACCACACAGGCCAGAAAACAAAGTGGAACAATAATTTTAAAGTGCTGGGGAGAAAAAGGAAAACAAAACCTGTTAAGCCAAAATTCTATATCCAGCAAAAATATCCAAAAATTTAGATAAAATAGAGATACTTTCAGATAAAAGAAAAAGAAAAACTCTTACTGTCCGATTTCCATTACTGTAAATTCTCGCAAAATTTCTTAAGCTTAAGGAGAATAATGTCAGATGAAAAGTTATATTTTCCAAAAAAGAAAAAGCATCAGAAACGTTACATGTATAAGCATATGAAAAAGATTTTCTTTGCTTTTTACTTTTCTACTCTTTTTAAAATAAACCATAAAAATGTTTAAAGCAAAAAACCAAAACATTATTTTATGGGTCCCATCACATATGTAGTTCTAACTCATAAAAATACATATTTAAAAGCATGAAGCATAAACGATGAGGGATGGAGAGTTTCAAGTTTTCTGTATTTTACATGAAGCATCATGATGTTAACTGTAGGTAGACTATGAAAAGTTAAGGATTTTTAATGCAATTCCCAAAGCTGGCCACTGAAATAATAACACAAGGAAGTGTAGTTAAAAATCAACAGGCCCTGGAAGCAACCTAGATGTCCATCAGCAGAT
Source organism: Bison bison bison (assembly GCF_000754665.1). Lineage (NCBI taxonomy): Eukaryota > Metazoa > Chordata > Mammalia > Artiodactyla > Bovidae > Bison > Bison bison. The sequence goes on from NW_011494876.1 coordinate 7,502,829, forward strand.
GAATGGATAAGAAAGCATGATACATTTACACAATGGAGTATTACTCAGCCATTAAAAAGAATACATTTGAATCAGTTCTAATGAGGTGGATGAAACTGGAGTCTATTATACAGAGTGAAGTAAGCCAGAAAGAAAAACACCAATACAGTATACTAATGCATATATATGGAATTTAGAAAGATGGTAACAATAACCCTGTGTACAAGACGCAAAAGAGACACTGATGTATAGAACAGTCTTATGGACTCTGTTGGAGAGGGAGAGGGGGGGAAGATTTGGGAGAATGGCATTGAAACATGTATAATATCATGTATGAAACGAGTTGCCATCCAGGTTCGATGCACGATACTGGATGCTTGGGGCTGGTGCACTGGGACGACCCAGAGGGAGGGTATGGGGAGGGAGGAGGGAGGAGGGTTCAGGATGGGGAACACATGTATACCTGTAGTGGATTCATTTCAATATTTGGCAAAACTAATACAATATTGTACTAATACAATATTGTAAAGTTTAAAAATAAAATAAAATTTAAAAAAGAAAGAAAGAAAAAAAAAATCAACAGGAGAAAAGTTGATACTATCTGGGGAGGAGGGGGACAAGCTGGTTGAGCAGGAAGTTCCTGGGATCATCTCCTCCCACCCACATACCAGAACTACAACTACACACAGAGTAACTATCTCTGAGAAGACCTGAAGACTAGCAGAAAAGATTTTCGCAACTAAGGACAAAAGGAAAAAGCCTCACTGAGATGGGGAGGAGGGGCAGAGGGGCAGTCTGGCCAGGACCCTCGAAAGGCCACACACAGACAACAGGGCTATCACAGCCTCAGACGTTCTCCCTGAGGAACAAGGTATTGTGTTGGGCAAAAAGTTCATTCAGGTTTTTCTGTAACACCCTAATTACAAATGAACTTTTTCACCAACCCAATACATCACGCACTTATACCAGGAAGACAATGTCTCCATAATGTCTGGCTTTGAAAATCAACGGAGCTTATACCAGGGAGAGCCAGAGGACTTTAGAACACTGAGACTCCACTCTTGAAAAATATGTGCAAAAATTCCAAAAGACTGTTCTATATACATCACTGATTCTAAGTCCCAGCACAGAGGCGGCAGTTTGAAAAGCACCTGAGTCATACCTGAAGGAGACTCATTGACTAATTTTAGGTCATGTACCAAAGGGGTAGGGATCTGTTGGAACTTTCTCTAGGTACTAAGGGAGTAGTAGCCACCAAATTTTTTTACTCACCTCTACTTCGCTGGTCTGGGACAGGCAGGTGCCAGTGTTGACTCTACCCATCTACATTATTGGCCAATGACCCAAATAAATATTTTTCCAAAGAGAGACACATGGCCGATAGATACATGAAAAGAGGCTTAACATCACTAACCATCAGGGAAATGTAAATCAAAATCATGATTAGGTGCATTCCCTGGCAGTCCAGTGGTTAAGACACTGTACTCTCACTGCTGAGGGCTCAGGTTCAATCCCTGCTGCTGCTGCTGCTGCTGCTAAGTTGCTTCAGTCGTGTCTGACTCAGGGGAACTAAAATTCCACAAGACATGCAGCACAGACACACACACACACAAAAAAACAAGAAACCATGGTGATATGTAACGTCACACCCATCAGAATGACTATCATCAAAAAGACAACAAATAACAGGTATTGGCAAGGATGTGGAGAAAAGGGAACTCTTGTGCACAGCTGGTAGACTATAAATTGGTACAGCCACTGTGGAAACAGTACGAAGTCCTTAAAAAATTAAAAATATTTGGCAAAACTAATACAATTATGTAAAGTTTAAAAGTAAAATAAAATTTTAAAAAAAATTAAAAATAGAATACTATCTGATCCAGCAATTCCAATTCTGGTTACTTATGAAAAGAAAAACACTAATTTGAGAAGATATACACAACGCTATGTGCGTGTGTGCACTTGTGCTGAGTCATTTCAGTTATGCCCAACTCTGTGCAACCCTATGGACTGTAGCCTATGACTCTGCCCATGGGATTCTCCAGGCAAGAATATTGGAGCAGGTTGCCGTGTCCTCCTCCAGGGGATCTTCCTGACCCAGGGATCGAACCCACATCTCTTATGTCTCTTGCATTAGCAGGTGGATTCTTAACCATTTTTGTTCACTGCAGCATTATTTATAATAGCCAAGATGAATAAACAATTTAAGTGTCCATAGATAGATGAATGGATAAACAAGATAAATGGATTATCAACCATAAAAAAGAATGAAATCTTGCCATTTACAAAAACATGAATGGATCTACAGGACATTATGCTATGTGAAATAAGTCAGAGAAAGATAAGTATCATATGATTGCACTTATATGTTGAACATAAAAAACAAAATTAGAAATAGACTCACAGATAAGAGAACAAACTGATGATTGCTAGAGGGGAGGAAGGGAGAGGGGTGGACAAAATAGAGGAAAGGGATTAAAAGGTACAAACTCCAGTTACAAAACAAGTAAGTTACAGAGAGGTAATATACAGAATAAAGGATACAGTCAATAACACTTCAATAATTTTGCCCGGTGACAAATAGTAGACGTACTGTAGTGGTCATTGTACAATGTATTTAAATGCTGAAATATATATTGTGCATCTGAAGCTAACATGATAATTACATCAGCTCTACTTCATTTTTTAAAAAGTCAATAGGAAATTTTAAAGGAAAAATCTTTGAAATATTCCCCAAAAGGTCAGAAAAAAGGAAGAGAGTTACAAAAAATAAAGTGAACAAGTTGAAAAAGCAAATCATGAAATGGTAGATCTAATCCCAATTACTTCATGACATTAATTGACTGAGCCCTCCAATTTAAAAGGAAAGAGAGTCAGAATGGTTCGCAAAGAAAAAAGAACCAAATATATATGGCCTATAGAAAATGCACTTTAAATATAAAGACACATATAAGCTGAAAATAAATGCTTGGGGCAAAACACATCACAAAGACAATACCATGAGAAGACTGGAATGACTGGCTTCTGGATCCCCATCACTGTTCTAACTACTTTGCTGATGATGTTCCCATCTCTAGTTCCCTATACCACCAGTCTCAAAAACATCCTGTAATCTCTCAACTCCACACCTATTGATACACACTTGAATTCATACCTCACATACCTTTAAAATTCAAAAGATTTTTCTTTATTCTGGTAAACTTCTAACTAATTTATATATCTCAAGTATAATTTTTAAAATATTTATCAAGTATCAATTGTGTGCAAAGTTCGGAGGTAAGGCTATGAGGCTAAAAAATGGCTAAGATAATCATCTCATAATGTTTGTAAAATGGAGTAGGAAATACACAAGAACAAGTACAGCTGCTCTTTGCTTGCTATCAGGTAATGATAAGCTAGGTACACAGGAATAATAAAAATGATATATTTTGGATGAGGTACCATAGTGCTTTGTTCTCAGGATTTTCGACTTAGAGTAAAGAAGGGTGTGTGCCATTTATTTTTTTAATCCAAACATATTTCCCTAGAGTCTCATATGCCTACTGTACTCCCACCTCCAAGAAAAGATGGGGAGAAATACTGCCACACTGCCTTCACTGGAAGAACTTCATACCCCTCAAACTTGTTAGAGCTAAAAACTGGTGACAAGTTCAGTTATGTAAATTATTTTCTAGTTAAATGCACATATATTAATGGTACATTGGAGTTTCATTCAGGTATGACCTAAATCAAATTCCTTATGATTATACAGTGGAAGTGAGAAATAGATTTAAGGGCCTAGATCTGATAGAGTGCCTGATGAACTATGGAATGAGGTTCGTGACATTGTACAGGAGACAGGGATCAAGACCATCCCCATGGAAAAGAAATACAAAAAAGCAAAATGACTGTCTGGGGAGGCCTTACAAATAGCTGTGAAAAGAAGAGAAGTGAAAATCAAAGGAGAAGAGGAAAGATATAAACATCTGAATGCAGAGTTCCAAAGAATAGCAAGAAGAGATAAGAAAGCCTTCTTCAGTGATCAATGCAAAGAAATAGAGGAAAACAACAGAATGGGAAAGACTAGAGATCTCTTCAAGAAAATCAGAGATACCAAAGGAACATTTCATGCAAAGATGAGCTCGATAAAGGACAGAAATGGTATGGACCTGACAGAGGCAGAAGATATTAAGAAGAGATGGCAAGAATGCACAGAAGAACTGTACAAAAAAGATCTTCACGACCCAGATAATCACGATGGTGTGATCACTGACCTAGAGCCAGACATCCTGGAATGTGAAGTCAAGTGGGCCTTAGAAAGCATCACTATGAACAAAGCTAGTGGAGGTGATAGAATTCCAGTTGAGCTATTCCAAATCCTGAAAGATGATGCTGTTCAAGT
>NW_011494876.1:7507834-7516590 GCF_000754665.1 Bison bison bison
AGATGGAGAAACAGTGGAAACAGTGTCAGACTTTATTTTTTTGGGCTCCAAAATCACTGCAGATGGTGAGTGCAGACATGAAATTAAAAGACGCTTACTCCTTGGAAGGAAAGTTATGACCAACCTAGATAGCCTGTTCAAAAGCAGAGACATTCCTTTGCCAACAAAGGTTCGTCTAGTCTAGGCTATGGTTTTTCCAGTGGTCATGTATGGATGTGAGAGTTGGACTGTGAAGAAGGCTGAATGCCGAATAATTGATGCTTTTGAACTGTGGTGTTGGAGAAGACTCTTGAGAGACCCTTGGACTGCAAGGAGATCCAACCAGTCCATTCTGAAGGAGATCAGCCCTGGGATTTCTTTGGAAGGAATGATGCAAAAGCTGAAACTCCAGTACTTTGTCCACCTCATGTGAAGAGTTGACTCATTGGAAAAGACTCTGATGCTGGGAGGGATTGGGGGCAGGAGGAGAAGGCGACGACAGAGGATGAGATGGCTGGATGGCATCACTGACTTGATGGACGTGAGTCTGAGTGAACTCCAGGAGTTGGTGATGGACAGGGAGGCCTGGCGTGCTGCAATTCATGGGGTCGCAAAGAGTTGGACACGACTGAGCGACTGATCTGATCTGATCTGGAGTTTCATATGAAATACAATGTAGCAATATAGAAAAAATATGGTGTTAAATGTATACAATTCCATCATTTTGAATTTTTACTCCTGTGACTTAGAGGCCATGGTTATATTTCCAATAGAGCATGAACACCAACCACCAACCCATTAACACATATAAAAGTCTTAAGGATATTCAAACTATGTACATAGATCCACGTGCCAAATAACATAATACAGCATGAGGGGTTATCCCTATAGAGAAAGATGCCTGACCTAGGTCACAGTGAATTGAGTGGCCCTGGAGACCTTTTGCTGTGTCCTGAATTGCTAATGTTGTAAAAATCAGCTTCCAGGTTAGATGAGTTAGTTGTTATTACAATCTATTTTGGTATTTAAACATAAGCACATGCTATTAACTAAAATCATATTTTCATGGCAAAAAAAAAAAAAGTTAACTTTTCTCAGAGTTATCCACAGGTTGGGGACCAGAGTGAGACAAATGCCTTCCTCACCTCACCCTAGTCCCAGTTGAGAAACCCCTACTTAGTAGGTCCACATACTGTGAAAATCAAACTTCTACCCTCTGCCTACCTGGTGGCAACCATCCAGTAATAGGGATTGCTGCTCTTGTCTAACTGTAGACACTTAAACCTCTCGCATTTACCCTAAAAAAAAATAAAATAAAATAATAATAATAGAAACAAACAGAATCAAGAGTGTTAGAGACTCTGGGGTTTCCAGCGGTCCAGTGATTAAGAATTCGCCTTGCAATGAAAGGCACACAAGTTCGATCCCTGATCCAGGAAGATCCCACATGCCACCCAGCAACTAAGCCCTGAGTGACACAACTACCGAGCCTGTGCTCTGGGGCCGGTGAGCTGCAACCACTGAGCCCTTGCACTGCAACCACTAAGCCCTCACACCTAGAGCCCAAGCTCTGCAACAGGAGAAGCCACCGCAGTAAGAAGCCCGCACATCGCAGTGAAGAGTGCCCCCCACTCACCTCTACTAGAGAAAGCCTGCACAAGGCAATGAAGACACACCACAGCAAAAAAAAAAAAAAAATCTTTTAAAAATTAAAATAAAAAGACTGGTTGATTAGCATTAGATTCAAATATTTTCGGTTCCTTGAGTTGGGCTTACATGTTGCAGGGTCATCAGTTGATTGGGTTAATTTAGCCCAAGAGTTGACCAAAAGTTTCTAAAAGAGAGAAAAAAAAAAAGTCACATCTGCTATGGTATTGAACTGTAGTCAGATAAGTGTCAGCCCTTTAGCTGTAGTTACAGAATACTGAACAAAGACAGAGGCTACTGTGAAAATGGTAACTTCAGGTGTCAAATCAATATCCACGCGCACATAGCAAAACCTCCCACAGAAATTGGACATGGGTGAATTTAAGCTGGTTTTGAAATGTTAAATCCATAAATACATATGACTATTTACATTCTTAAACTTTTGCCTTTAAATGTTAAAATGTGGTATTTGTAACGAGAGATGTTGGGAGGCTTTCTATTAAATTGCTTTGACTATTTTGGTTTGTGCAGGAAAAGTAATTCTTCTTTCTCTTTTCAAATGATGATTTTAACGTTTGTTCATATAGATAACTTGAATACAACAGAAGTGTCAAAAAGCAGAAAGAAATCTCCTTTAATACTACCACCCTAAGGCAACAATATGGTTCATCTAGATTATGGTTTCTTCTAATTTTCTGCTTTACATCTTATAGTTAAGATTATGGTAGCCTATTGCTACATCATCCCTGTGGTTTGATACTACCATTTTCTTTGTCCTTATTTAAAAAGCAATTCCTTCATATTTTCATATATTATTAGCTAAAAATCATGATACTGTACACTTGCAAAAATTCTTGGAAGAACTACAAGATAATGTTGCTCACCAAGGACTGAAAATACACTGCCAGAAGACTACTGTGTAAATTCCAAGCTTGGAAATCTGACATCATGCATGAATTTCTATATCTGTGCAATGAGGACCAGAAATTTTATCTCCAAAGAAGTTTCAAAAAAAAAAAAATGTGTGTGTCATGCTATTTTCTTGCATGGTCTATCTAAAGTGATTCATTAGCAATAAGCTCACAGAATAAAGGATTCTTTTTGTTATGTTGTTTATTTGTTTTTTAAAAAAGAGCTGGTTAGGAAGTATAACAGATACCCACTTTCCTACGAAAAGCTACTGTCATAGTAACAATTTGGAGGACCTAAATGACAAGTAGAGGATGACTATCTCTTCCTCATCAGAGCCAGAGTGTAATTAACCCTCACAACAATAACCTCAGACCAGGAAAGCAGGAAAGAAAATTGAGAATGAGCCAACTGAACCCCAGATGTTAAGGTTGGGAACATTCCAGACTGCTGCATCTGGAGGCATCTACTGCCAAACCAGTCCCATCTGTAACAAAGGTGATAAACTCCTCTCTCAGAGGAGAAGAAACCAGAAAAGGTAAAACAATATTGCTTAGTCAGGTTTTTAGAAGCCAGTACCATTCCCCCTGTGAACCATCTGTTGGCTAACTGGTACCAAGAAAGGGCTAAAAAAAAATCCAGGAAGTCAAGAATGGAAACTAGAATGCTAATAAAAATTTTTTTAAAAAAAGTAAATTACAAGGATATATAAATTAAGTTGTATAAAGAACATCATTGTGTTCTTTTTCTCCCCCCACCCAAAGCAGTAAATAAAATACAATAGTGCACCCTTCTGGTCAGAAAGAAAGAAAGAAAACTAATGTACAGATGAAAGTCCAGGCAACATTCTTTCTCTGGTTCCTTGGGAATAATCTGCAAACGGGTTTGCTTCTGGTTGCCTCATCAAGTGTGAGAGTTCATAGCAACGACCTCACTTGGAGATTTTTTTTTTTTAAGTGACAAATGCAAGAGATTTTTCAGCATGAGACTTGTTTCCATGAGGGAGTTTTGTCATTCTGAATAAGGTGAGCATTTAAATTATAAAGAACATTGTAAAGATTTTTGATGCTTTGTTTATTTAATATTTATATGGGTACCTGGTGTTTTATTATCTTGGCTTTTTGGAGATTTCCTATCAGGCCTTGAATGATGAGCACTTACTAAATATTTAATAAATAAATTAATCAATGAAATAAAGTTACATTTCTGAAACTCTGGCCCTCAATAAAATTCAAAAACCAATTATATTATATCACAAGTGCTATAGCTCTGGAAGTTTCAATAAAGGAAAGCCCAAAGTATTGTGGAGTGGAAAAACAAGTGTGAAAATGCCTAAGAAAGTCTTAGTACCATTCTTGGAAATAATTATAAGTATATTGCCACCTGTTTTCAAAAAGTTAAAGGGTAATCAGAATAGAATTCCTGAAGAGTAACTGAAAATGTAAAATGACACTCCTTCCTTAACACAAAATATACAACCTAGCAAAGCCTCCTTCCCTTTAAATATGCTCATATTAGAAACTGCTATGTTCCCACCACTTCATGGGAAATAGATGAGGAAACAGTGGAAACAATGTCAGACTTTATTTTTCTGGGCTCCAAAATCACTGCAGATGGTGACTGCAGCCATGAAATTAAAAGACGCTTACTCCTTGGAAGGAAAGTTATGACCAACCTAGATAGCATATTCAAAAGCAGAGACATTCCTTTGCCAACAAAGGTTCGTCTAGTCAAGGCTATGGTTTTTCCTGTGGTCATGTATGGATGTGAGAGTTGAACTGTGAAGAAGGCTGAGCACCGAGGAATTGATGCTTTTGCACTGTGGTGTTGGAGAAGACTCTTGAGAGTCCCTTGGACTGCAAGGAGATCCAACCAGTCCATTCTGAAGGAGATCAGCCCTGGGATTTCTTTGGAAGGAATGATGCTAAAGCTGAAACTCCAGTACTTTGGCCACCTCATGCGAAGAGTTGATTCATTGGAAAAGACCCTGATGCTGGGAGGGATTGGGGGCAGGAGGAGAAGGGGACGACAGAGGATGAGATGGCTGGATGGCATCACTGACTCGATGGACGTGAGTCTGAGTGAACTCCGGGAGTTGGTGATGGACAGGGAGGCCTGGCGTGCTGCGATTCATGGGGTCGCAAAGAGTCGGACACGACTGAGCGACTGATCTGATCTGATCTGATGTTCAGAGCATGTCTTCACATCTTATAGTTCCACGATTACATATTTGAAACTATCAAAAGACTAAAAATAGCATTATAAAAAAGTATGCAATATTCACAAAGTATTAATTATCACAATACAGCTATGTTTTACATCTCTATAAAAGTATCCATGGTTGTCTTACTACACTTAGTCACCTTGCAGCATTCTGTGTCTTTGAGAACTGTTTTCTGCCTTGACCACAATCTCTCAGAATTAATGAGACTAAGAATTAATGTTTTAGTAAATGGGTTTACTTTCCTTGGCACTTGTTTGACATCATGTTATATTTATAAATGCATATTTGCCACAAGCTCTATCCCAAAATGGAGTGCATTACATGGTCTGCTCAAGTAAATGATTAATCTGACAGACAATATCCTAAAAGCATAACTCTATGATTCAGTGCCAGAAAAATAAATTTTATACACTGATCAAAGTTTAGGAACATTCCTATAAGGGCCCTGCTATATACGACTTCCCAGGCATAACACTTAAGAATAACTATACTTACCATATATACAGAGAAGAAGAATTATTAGGCATTGTAGAGCTAAAAATAATCCTACACAAATATGAATGCTGATTTCCAAAAACAGGTATTAGTCTGAAACTCTGTAAAACTCGCCCAGCCACAGGAAATCAATGAAAGATGAAAAGAAGGTCTGTCCTAAAATCTGCACCTCCCCAAAAAAAGGTTTCCTAAGACACATTTGGAATTCAGTTTTTAGCAAGAAGTCATCTTGTCTATACAGCTTTCTTCCAACAAGTTCAAGCTAGGCAAATATCAGCCAGTATAACGCTAGCACAAAAAATTATCGCAGTACAATGGTATGAAGAAAAGTTCACCCACAAAAGATCCAGACTTGATAGGAATATCAGCAGGATGTAAGCAGAAAAGAGGGAAGGACAGAGACTTCCTGAAGAAAGGAAAGCCTTTGCTCACCGGTTCCTCAGGGCAATAGAAGAAGCACATTTAAAACTGAAAAAAGTAGCCAAAGAGAGGAGCCAGGGGTTAATGCTTCTTGAAATAGAGATGAGATTGAGAACCATGAAAAGCAAAGGTTTCCGAAGCAGATAACCTGCTTCCCCAAATCTTGAGATTGCAGGCAGTGAAAGTATCGTATATTATAAAACACCCTGCCTATCACAGAAACCCCAGGATCCATGGGCAGTAAACCCCAAATGGCACCCGTATCAAATGAAAGCTGAAGAGAGCAGCAAGAAATAGCAGGCTGGCTTTGTGGAGTTAGACTGTTGTGATAAGGAAATGATATAAAATGAGTCACTTGAAGAGCAGCAGTCACGGACCCGTGGGGAAGATTTATCTGGAGGAGGTCGAGCTCGGTAAATATTTTGTAAAATTAATTTAGAGGACTGTCAGAAGTTAAACAGATGATACAATAAGCTAAGACTTTTAAGACAGCCATTGTAGAGGGCTGTATAAAAGGTTCATGGTGAGTATACAAGTACAGAAATGAGGGCAAAGTCTATAACGAGAGGCAAAACTTTGACAACATGCTGAGGTTAGTCTTCAGGCCTACGGTAAGCCTAAGCACTGTGGTGGCCATCTATAGCATGCAGAGAAACAAGATGCTGCTTGTGCCCTCCAGGAGCATAGGAACTAACAGTTTTAGAATGTTGTATTTTTTTTTTATTTTTATTGGGGTATAGTTGCTTTACAATGTTGTATTATTAAATAGTTTCTACTGTATAACAAAGCGAACCAGCTATACATACACGCCCTCTTTTTTGGATTTCCCTCCTATTTAGGTCACCACAGAGCACTGAGAAGAGTTTCCTGTGTTATACAATAGGTCCTCATTAGTTATCTATTCCATACATAGTAGTGTATATAAGTCAATCCCAACCTCCCATTTCATCCCACCCCGCTTCCCCCTTCGGGTATCCATACATTTGTTTTCTATGTGTCTCTATTTCTGCTTTGTAAAGATTATCTATACCAATTTTTTTCAGATTCCACATATATGCATTAATACAAGATGGTTGTTTTTCTGACTTACTTCACACCATATGGAAGTCTCTAGGTACACCCATCCACATCTCTACAAATGACCCAATTTTGTTCCTTTTTATGGCTGAGTAATATTCCATTGCCTACATGTAACCATCATATGCAGATAGGAGACTGAGCATGGTCAGTTGATGAAGCATGACCAGAGTTGAGCAAGGAGGGGCCATTATTGAGAAATACACAACATGGGCGGGTCATACAGAACCTGGAGAGTTTGGTAAGACAGGTGAGATATAAAGTGGTGAGAAAGGGGGCTGCTAAAGATTTCTGAGCAGAAGCATGAAAGCCCTACTTCCCAATTAAAGTCTAAATCTCTCCTTATACTATTAACACTTCTTTATGGCTCTTCTTAAAGAGATCTCTTCAAGAAAATTGGAGATACCAAAACAAAATTTCATGCAAAGATCAGCACAATAAAGGACACAATATAGACCTAACAGAAGCAGAGGATATTAAGAAGATGTGGCAAGAGCACACAGAAGATGTATACAAAAAAGATCTTAATGACCCAGACAACCATGTTGGTGTGATCACTCACCTAGAGCCAGACATCCCAGAATGCAAGGTCAAGTGAGCCTTAGGGAGTATCACTATGAACAAAGCTAGTGGAGGTGATGGAATTCCAGCTGAGCTATTTCAAATCCTAAAAGATGATGCTGTTCAAGTGCTGAACTCAATATGCCAGCAAATTTGGAAAACTCAGCAGTGGCCACAGGACTGGAAAAGGTCAGTTTTCATTCCAATCCCAAGAATGCTCAAACTACCACACAATTGCACTCATCTCACACACTAGCAAATTAACGCTCAAAATTCTCCAAGCTAGGTTTCAATAGTATGAAAGCCAAGAACTTCCAGATGTTCAAGCTAGATTTAGAAAAGGCAGAGGAACCATAAATCAAATGGCCAACAACCGTTGGATCATTGAAAAAGCAAGAGATTTCCAGAAAAACATCTACTTCTACTTTATCGACTATGCCAAAGCCTTTGACTGTGTGGATCACAACAACCTGTGGAAAATTTTTAAAGAGATGGGAATACCAGACCATCTTACCCACCTCCTGAGAAATCAGTATTAAGGTCAAGAAGCAAGAGTTAGAATCACACATGGAACAACAGACTGGTTCCAAATCAAGAAAGGAGTACATCAAGGCTGTATATTGTCACCCTGTTTATTTAACTTATATGCAGAGTATATCATGTGAAATGATGAGCTGGATGAAGCACAAGCTGGAATCAAGATTGCCGGGAGAAGTATCAATAACCTCAGATATGCAGATGACACCATCCTTATGGCAGAAAGCAAAGAGGAACTAAACAGCTTATTGATGAAAGTGAAAGAGGAAAGTGAAAAAGCTGGCTTAAAACTCAACATTCAAAAGATGAAAATAATGGCATCCGGTCCCATCACTTCATGGCAAATAGATGGGAAACAATTGAAACAGTAACAGACTTTCCTTTCTAGGGCTCCAAAATCACTGCAGATGGTGATTGCAGCCATGAAATTAAAAGACACTTGCTCCTTGGAAGAAAAACTATGACCAACCTAGACAGCATATTAACAAGTAGAGACATTTTTGTGTATGGTGTTAGAAAGTGTTCTAGTTTCATTCTTTTACAAGTGGTTGACCAGATTTCCCAGCACCACTTGTTAAAGAGATTGTCTTTAATCCACTGTATATTCTTGCCTCCTTTGTCAAAGATAAGGTGTCCATATGTGCATGGATTTATCTCTGGGCTTTCTATTTTGTTCCATTGATCTATATTTCTGTCTTTGTGCCAGTACCATACTGTCTTGATAACTGTGGCTTTGTAGTAGAGCCTGAAGTCAGGTAGGTTGATTCCTCCAGTTCCATTCTTCTTTCTCAAGATCGCTTTGGCTATTCGAGGTTTTTTGTATTTCCATACAAATTGTGAAATTATTTGTTCTAGCTCTGTGAAGAATACTGTTGGTAGCTTGATAGGGATTGCATTGAATCTATAA
>NW_011494876.1:7517051-7517293 GCF_000754665.1 Bison bison bison
TCTAATGAGGTGGATGAAACTGGAGCCTATTATACAGAGTGAAGTAAGCCAGAAGGAAAAACACCGATACAGTATACTAACGCATATATATGGAATTTAGAAAGATGATAACAATAAACCTGTGTACGAGACAGCAAAAGAGACACTGATGTATGGAACAGTCTTATGGACTCTGTGGGAGAGGTAGAGGGTGGGAAGATTTGGGAGAATGGCATTGAAACATGTAAAATATCATGTATGAA
>NW_011494876.1:7517578-7531916 GCF_000754665.1 Bison bison bison
GCTGAATGCTAAAGAATTGATGCTTTTGAACTGTGGTGTTGGAGAAGACTCTTGAGAGTCCCTTGGTCTGCAAGATCAAACCAGTCAGTATTAAAGGAAATTAACCCTGAATATTCACTGGAAGGACTGATGCTGAAGCTGAAACTCCAATACTTTGGCCAGTTGATGCAAAAAGCTGACTCCTTAGAAAAGACACTGATGCTGAGAAAGATTGAAGGCAGGAGAAGGGGATGACAGAGGATGAGATGGTTGGATGGCATCATCGACTTGATGGACATGAGTTTGAGCAAGCCCCGGGAGTTGGAAATGGACAGGGAAATCTGGCATGCTGCAGTCCATGGGGTCGCAAAGAGTCAGACACAAATGAGTGAGTGAACTGAACTGATGGCTGCTGTAACAAAACTTGGATGGGTTCAATAAAACACCAATTTACTATGTTACAATTCTGCGGACACAGGCCTTACTGGTCAAGTCAAAGAGTCAGTAGGCCAGACATCCTTTCTGGAGACTACGGAGGAATTCCTTTCCTTGTCTTTTCCAGTTTCTAGAGGCTGTCTGCATACTTTGGCCCCTGGGTCCCTTGCTTCATCTTCAAAGCCAGCCATGTTGCATCCCTCTACTCATTTTTCCGCAGTCACCCCTCTGTCTTCTTTCAAGGATTCTTCTTTCAAGGTGCATCCAGGATGCACCTGGATACTCTCTCCTGTAGTTAAGGTCCCTAACATGAATTACATTTGCAAAGCCCCTCTGCCATGTAGGGTGATATTCACAGGTTCCAGAGATTGGGATATGGACATTTGGAGGGGTGTTATTTTGCCAACCTGGCATCTCTCACCTGGCCCAATATATGCCCAGCTCCCAGGGCCTGTAATACATCCTCCCTTCTGTCGCCCAGATAACACCAGTCCTCTGCTCAAAATCCTCAGTGATGAAACCACTCACTGAACACCAAATGGCTTAGCCTGGCGTTCCTGTCGAATAACTGAAAACAGTCCCTTATCAACTGAATAAAGGAATAAAAGCAGTGTACTATAAGGGAGACCTGAAAAAGATGAGCGTGAGGCAGAGGCAATGGATGGGGGGCGGTGAGCATGACCTGGAGTTGAGTTCAGTGTGGCTGAGAGGCATGCTGGGGCTTCAGGCAGCTGTGATTATCTTGTCTTTGAGCCTCAATTACCTGGTCTACTAAAATGGGGATACAAACAGTATCTTCTTCACTGGGTTGTTGTAGAGGTTAATGAAATAGACATAGGTGAATACATGGCAAGCACTTATCACATAGTAGGCTCTCCATAAATGTTACTTTCCTCTCCTTTCCCAATATAAGAACAAATAAAGCAACCGAATTATAGTGAATGATTCATGAGAACCATCCGAGACATAGAGGTATTAAATGTTTGGCTTAATTCAAGATAATTCCTCTTTCCACATGAGTAGAAAATGTCATATTGCTCCTCTTTATGATGTGTGACCATATTTCTATAGAGAAATAATGAAAAAATGTTATCAGCAATGAATACTTCATTGAAAAATTATAATCTGGAGAAACAGAGCCTAAATGGAAGCGATTAGAACAAAAGGAAAGTTCTCAAATATGTGTATGTGTATGTATACTATCATCACTAAAAACCAAATGCTGTATTCATAATGACTGAGCATTAGAAAATTCATGAATTATTCATTTAGTCATTCATACAAAAATACTCATGGAGCACTGGGATGACCCTGATGGGGAGGGAGGTGGGAGGGGAGGTTCAGGATGGGGGACACATGTACACCCATGGCTGATTCATGTCAACATATGGCAAAAACCACTACAATACTGTAAAGTAATTAGCCTCCAATTAAAATAAATAACTTAAAAAAAAAAAACAAAACCAAAAATACTCATGGAATGCCTTTTATACACAAGACACAGTACTGGACACTTGAGATACATTCTGTCCTCTCATAACTTACATTCCATTTAGAATTTGTAAGATATATATAATATATATGTATGTCTAGATAATATATGTGATAAATGAATTCTCCAAGCTTTTTCATGACCCCTTAGTAAATACACTCTGTGAAACCCCAGTAAGATGGTAGGCACGGAGAGAGGGCATCAGAGGGTAAACAGACTGAAACCACAATCACAGAAACTAGCCAATCTAATCACACGGACCACAGCCTTGTCTAATTTAATGAAACTAAGCCATGCTGTGTGGGGCCACCCAAGACGGACGGGTCTTGGTGGAGAATTCTGACAAAATGTGGTCCACTGGAGAAGATGAAACCACTTCAGTATGCTTGCCTTGAGAACCCCATGAACAGTATGAAAAGGCAAAAAGATAGGACACTGAAAGATGAACTCCCCAGGTCGGTAGGTGCCCAATATGCTACTGGAGATCAGTGGAGAAATAACTCCACAAAGAATGAAGAGATGGAGCCAAGGCAAAAGCAACACCCAGTTGTGGATGGGACTGGTGATGGAAGCAAGGTCCAATGCTGTAAAGAGAAATATTGCATAGGAACCTGGAATGTTAGCTCCATGAATCAAGGCAAATTAGTAGTGGTCAAACAGGAGATGGCAAGAGTGAACGCCAATATTGTAGGAATCAGCGAACTAAAATGGACTGGAATGGGTGAATTTAATTCAGATGACCATTATATCTACTACTATGGGCAAGAATCCCTTAGAAGAAATGGAGTAGTTATCACAGTCAACAAGGGTCCAAAATGCAGTACTTGGACACAATCTCAAAAACGACAGAATGATCTCTGTTTGTTTCCAAGGCAAACCATTCAATATCACAGTAATCAAAGTCTATGCCAAAAGCAGTAATGCTGAAGAAGCTGAAGTTGAACAGTTCTACCTACAAGACCTTTTAGAACTAATGCCCAAAAAATATGTCCTTTTCATTACAGGGGACTGGAATGCAAAAGTAGGAAGTCAAGAAACACCTGGAGTAACAGGCAAATTTGGCCTTGGAATATGGAATGAAGCAGGGCAAAGGCTCATAGTGTTTTGCCAAGAGAACACACTGGTCATAGCAAACACCCTCTTCCAACAACACAAGAGAAGACTCTACACATGGACATCATCAGATGGCCAACACCGAAATCAGATTGATTATATTCTTTGTAGCCAAAGATGGAGCTCTAACAGTCAGCAAAAACACGACAGGGAGCTGACTGTGGCTCTGATCATGAACTCCTTATTGCCAAATTCAGACTTAAATTGAAGAAAGTAGGGGAAATCACTAGACCATTCAGATATGACCTAAATCAAATCCCTTACGATTATACAGTGGAAGTGACAAATAGATTTAAGGGACTAGATCTGATAGAGTGTCTGATGAACTATGGACAGAGGGTTGTGACAATGTACAGGAGACAGGGATCAAGACCATCCCCATGGAAAAGAAATGCAAAAAAAGCAAAATGGCTGTCTGAAGAGGCCTAACAAATAGCTGTGAAAAGAAGAGAAGTGAAAAGCAAAGGAGATAAGGAAAGATATACCCATTTGAATGCAAAGTTCCAAAGAATAGCAAGGAGAGATAAGAAAGCCTTCCTCAGTAATCAATGCAAAGAAATAGAGGAAAACAATAGAATGGGAAAAACCAGAGATCTCTTCAAGAAAATTAGAGATCCCAAGGGAAAATTTCATGCAAAGATGGGCTCAATAAAAGACAGAAATGATATAGACCTAACATAAGCAGAAGATATTAAGAAGAGATGGCAAGAATACATAGAAGAACTGTACAAAAAAAGATCTTCATGACCCAGATAATCACGATGGTGTGATCACTAGAGCCAGACATCCTGGAATGTGAAGTCAAGTGGGCCTTAGGAAGCATCACTATGAACAAAGTTGGTGGAGGTGATGGAATTCCAGTTGAGCTATTTCAAATCCTAAAAGATAATGCTGTGTTCTAGAAAAATATCTATTTCTGCTTTATTGACTATGCCAAAGCCTTTGACTGTGTGGATCACAATCAACTGTGGAAAACTCTGAAAGAGATGGGAATACCTGACCACCTGACCTGCCTCTTAAGAAACCTGTATACAGGTCAGGAAACAACAGTTAGAACTGGACAAGGAACAACAGACTGGTTCCAAATTGGAAAAGGAGTACGTCAAGGCTGTATATTGTCACCCTGCTTATTTAACTTATATGCAGAGTACATCATGAGAAAGGCTAGGCTGGAAGAATCACAATCTGGAATCAAGATTGCCAGGAGAAATAGCAATAACTTCAGATATGCAGATGACACCACCCTTATGGCAGAAAGTGAAGAGGAACTAAAAAGCCTCTTGATGAAAGTGAAAGAGGAGTGTGGAAAAGTTGACTTAAAGCTCAACATTCAGAAAACGAAGATCATGGCATCTGGTCCCATCACTTCATTGCAAATAGATGCGGGAACAGTGGAAACAGTGGCAGACTTTATTTTTTGGGCTCCAAAATCACTGTAGATGGTGACTACAGCCATGAAATTAAAAGACGCTTACTCCTTGGAAGGAAAGTTATGACCAACCTAGACAGCATATTAAAAAGCAGAGACATTACTTTACCAACAAACGTCCATCTCGTTAAGACTATGGTTTTTCCAGTAGTCATGTATGGATGTGAGAATTGGACTTATAAAGAAAGCTGAGCACTGAAGAATTGATGCTTTTGAACCATGGTGTTAGAGAAGACTCTTGAGAGTCCCTTGGACTTCAAGGAGATCCAACAAGTCCATCCTAAAGGAGATCAGTCCTGGGTGTGAATGGGAAGGACTGATGCTGAAGCTGAAACTCCAATACTTTGGCCACCTGATGCGAAGAGCTGACTCATTGGAAAAGACCCTGATGCTGGGAAAGATTGAAAGCAGGAGGAGAAGGGGATGACAGAGGATGAGATGGTTGGATGACTTCACCAACTCAATGGACATGAGTTTGAGTAGACTCTGGGAGTTAGCGATGGACAGGGAGGCCTGGCGTGCTGTGGTCCATGGGTCATAAAGAGTTGGACACGACTGAGTGACTGAAATGAACTGAACTGAACTGATGCTGCTGCTGCTGCTGCTAAGTCACTTCAGTCGTGTCCGACTCTATGCGACCCCATAGATGGCAGCCCACCAGGCTCCCCCATCCCTGGGATTCTCCAGGCAAGAACACTGGAGTGGGTTGCCATTTCCTTCTCCAATGCATGAAAGTGAGAAGTGAAAGTGAAGTCACTCAGTTGTATCCGACTCCTACCGACCCCATGGACTGCAGCCCATAAGGCTCCTCCATCCATGGGATTTTCCAGGCAAGAGTACTGGAGTGGGGTGCCGTTGCCTTCTCTGCTGAACTGATGCAGATCTAAATTATATTTTAATTTCATAAGTTTTGTCACATTAAAGCAGGAGAAAGCCTTAAGAGACATTATTCCAGGATAAAACATATAAGTAAGGCAATAAACCATAAAAATGAATTACCCTCCTATTTTTTCTTCCTGGTTTACTGAGATATAATTGACATATAGCATTGTGTAAGTTTAAGGTGTATAGTATAAGGCTTTGACTTATATACATCTTGAAATGATTACCACAGGTTTAGTGAATATCCACCACTCCATATAGATACAAGCAAAAGAAACAGAAAGAATATATTTTTTTCCTTGTAATGAGAGAAATTGGAAAAGATCCTCATGCTGGGAAAGATTGAAGGCAGAAGGAGAAGGGGACAACAGAGGATGAGATGGTTGGATGGCATCACCGACTCAATGGGCATGAGTTGGAGCTAGCTTCGTGAGTTGGTGATAGACAGGGAAGCCTGGCATGCTGCAGTCCATGGGGTCGCAAAGAGTCAGACATGACTGAGTGACTGAACTGAGCTTTACTCTTTTGACTTCCACATGTAGTATACAGAAATGTTAATTACGTTTTGCTGATATGGAGATGCTAGCTTGATCCCTAGGCTGGGAATATCCCCCGGAGAATGAAATGGCAACCCACTCGAGTATCCTTGCCTTGGAAATCCCATGGACAGAGCAGCCTGACTGGCTACAGTCTGTGGAGTCACAAAAGAGTTGGACACAACTTAGTGACTAAACAACAAATGTTACACCCCAGCACTTACTCATCTTAGAACTGGAAGTTTATAGTTTTTGAGCACCTTAATCCAATTCCCATTCCCCCAACACCCACCCTCCACCTCTGGTAACCACAAATCTGATCTCTTTTTCTGTGAGTGTGTTTGAAGTATAATTAACCTATGACACTATGTTTATTCATGGTGCATAACATCGTGATTTGGTATTTCTGTACATTACAGAATGATAACCACAGTAAGTCCAGTTACCATCTGTCACCATAAAAAGATAATACATTATTACTGAATATATTCCCCATGCTGTACATCTCATCCCCATGACTCCCTTATTTTGTAACTGGAAGTTTGTACCCCTTAATTTTTCTCCCCTATTTCACTCGGCCCCCTATCTCCTCCCCTCAGAAATCAATTACTCCTAAGAGTATAAATACCTTTAAGAGTATATATACTCACAAGAGTATACAGAAAAGTGTACTGTTTGTTTTTATACCTACACAGTACTTTTAAAGTATTTAGAGATAGTTACATCCATACATGTGATAATACATAGAAAAAAGATATATAACATAGAACAGAAGAAATAAAGGGGGAAGACAGAGGAAAAAGGAAAGAGAGAGAGCGGGAGCAAGGAGGAGAGAAGGAAGGAAAGAAAACTAAATAAAAACAACAGTGGGAAAACCAGAAGGGCCCTGGGACACATGTTTCTCTTTGGAAATTGCTGGACATTTGGTTCTGAGTTTACTTAGCAGGCAAAGCAAAGAAGAAACATGACTAGCAACAATACCCACAGAGTTCTAAAAGTTAAAACAGACGTGTCTGAAGAGAAGACACCTTCAGTTGCTTCAAGACCTGAGAGAAAGCTCTCCCACAGATTTCTGTAACACCTGTAACACCGCATCTTCGACAGCACCCAGTAGTCAGCTGCTAGATGTCTCACAACTGATTTGGAGGAGGAGGCGCTGATCTGAGGCACCGATAGATGTGTTGCATGCTGAGTTGCTTTAATCGTGTCTGACTCTTTGAGACTCCATGAACTGTAGCCCACGAGGCTCGTCTGTGTGTGGGCTTCTCCGTAAGAATACTGGAGTGGGTTGCCACGTCCTCCTCCAGGGGATCTTCCTGATCCAGGGATGGAACCCGTGTCTCAGGTCTCTTTACCACTAGCGCCACCTGGGGGGCCTGAT
This sequence comes from Bison bison bison, assembly GCF_000754665.1. Taxonomy (NCBI): domain Eukaryota; kingdom Metazoa; phylum Chordata; class Mammalia; order Artiodactyla; family Bovidae; genus Bison; species Bison bison. Next base: position 7,524,826 of record NW_011494876.1, read on the forward strand.
AGATGTATTACCTATCTTTTTTGTCTGTCGACAGATGAATGGATAAAGAAGCTGTGGAGTGTGTGTGTGTGTATACCTAGAGACTATTATACAGAGAAAAATATCATATATTAATGCGTTGTATATGGACTCTAGAAAGATGTTACTGATGAGCCCATTTTCAGGGCAGCAATGGAGAGACAGACACAGAGGACTGACTTGCAGACAAGGAATGGGAGTGAAGGCGTGTGTGGGACTAATGGAGAGAGTAGCATGAAACATACATTACCGTATGTAAAACAGATAGCCAGTGGGAATTTGATGTGTGACAAAGGGAGCTCAACCTGGTGCTCTGTGACAACCGAGAGGGGTGGGATGGGGTGGGAAATAGGAGGAAGGTTCAAGAGGGAGAAGATACATGGCCGATTCATACTGACATATGGCAGAAACCAACATGATATTGTAAAACAATTATCCTCCAATTAAAAATAAATTAATAAAAAATTTTTTAAATAGTTACAAGTATATACTGTACAACACAAGGAATATAGCAAATATTTTATAATAACTATAGAATGATCTTTTAAATATATGAATCAATATATTGTGTACTTGTGGCTTATATAATTTGTACATCAAGTATATGTCAATAAAAAATTTCAATTAAAAAAATTGGCAAATAGTAGGTTGTTTATTGGAGAAGGCAATGGCACCCCACTCCAGTACTCTTGCCTGGAAAATCCCATGGACAAAGGAGCCTGGAAGCTTGCAGTCCATGGGGTCGCTGAGGGTCGGACATGACTGAGCGACTTCACTTTCACTTTTCACTTTCATGCATTGGAGAAGGAAATGGCAGCCCACTCCAGTGTTCTTGACTGGAGAATCCCAGGGACAGGGGAGCCTGGTGGGCTGCCGTCTATGGGGCAGCAGCTGTTTATTTTCCCTTAAACCCTTGAAAATAGAAGGACTGAAACCTTCAGTAACCTTTGAGCCAGAGGGCTCATATGGTAGAAATTAAGTTGCCCTTTAATTTACATAAACAATCAAAAAATGCGTATTACCCATCATTTAAATGCAATTTGTTTTCTGTCAACTTTGGGTAATTTTTTAAAAATGGCTGAACATCCCTAGACTTCATAATGAATTTCCCATGGTTGTTTCTTTTTTTATCTACTTTACTTTTTAACTTTTTTTTTTTTAATATTTATTTTGGCTGCGTTGGGTCTTAGTTGCAGCTGGTGGGCTCAGTAGTTGCAGCTTGGGGCTTAGTTACCCTGAGGCATGTGGTATCTTAGTTCCCAGACCAGGGATCGAATCTCCATCCCTTGCATTGGAAGGCAAGTTCCTAACCACTGAGCCACAAGGGAATTCCCAGCCCATGATTGTTTCTTTACTCTTCCTCAACAAAGGCTAATTGTACAACAGCAAAGAAGAATTCAGTGAAAGTTATTTGATGAAAGGCCAAATCACTGTAGGGAATACGGGACAAGAAGTATTAAACGGTACATTTTAACACATGTCCTCAATACACTGGATGGCTGCAGATGAGTGGCAGAGAAAGGAGCGGAGCTCGAGCCAGCACTTGAAGACTGACGCCTCATCCGGACTTCCCTGGCAGTCCAGTGGCTAAGACTTCGAGCTGCCAGTGCAGGAGATGATCCCACATGCCACATGGCACAGCCAAAAGATTTAAATTTTTTGTAATTTCTTTTTAAAAGACTGACGCCTCCTAGCTGTGCCATAGACACACACAGTGAGCAGCTTCAGCAACCCAGGTATGTTGCACCATGAATGCTTTCTTCTAAGGCGAAAGGAAGTCTGAGGAGAAAGACTTGAGGCCACTGATATGGACAAAGGGATGGAGCAAAGATCCTTTAAATATTCTTAAGTGTAAGTATAGTTAAGCAGCTGAGCTTGATAAGACCTGGACTAAAGGGAACTCCAGATGCCTGAAAAATGAATTGTCTAGTCAACTGGATGCAGGAATGTATAGTTGTTGTCTTCTTAAGAAAGTTAAGAAACACCCCTGCCTGTCCAGAGGACCACTTGACCTTTGCATCAGGGTCCACTGAGCTAATGGACCTCATCACTGCAGCACCCTGCTGTGGACAGAGTGAAAGTTTCTCAGTCACATCCGACTCTCTGCAACCCCATGGACTGTAGCCTGCCCATCCATGGAACTCTCCAAGCAACAATACTGGAGTGGGTAGCCTTTCCCTTCTCCAGGGGGATCTTCCCAACCCAGGGATCAAACCCAGGTCTCCTGCATTTCAGGGGGGTTCTTTACCAGCTGAGCCACCAGGGAAGCCCAAGAATACTGGAGTGGGTAGCCTATCCCTTCTCCAGTGGATCTTCCTGACCCAGGAATCGAAGCGTGGTCTCTTGCATTGCAGCTGGATTCTTTACCAACTGAGCTATCAGGGAAGCTGTGGACATAGCTGTAATCTAAATGTCTCTCTGGAACAAAACATGAAAATGTTCAAATTAATCATACATTTGAAGAAAACAGTCTCAAGATAATTTAATTCTGCTACCACAGTTTCATTGACTTTACATGTTCCTTTACTTATAACAGACATTCAAAGCAATTTACCCTAGAGGATTTTAACATCAGCTGTCCCTTAGAGTACTATCAACTTCGATTAGTTGAAGTACCAATAGCTTATCAACACGAAGACATTTTGAAGATGGAGGAGTCAACATCAGACCCAATCAACTTTAAGGAAATATTAAAAGCCAAATTTATAGAACAGAGAAATTAGTGGGGTATAATTTACATTTCTACAATTATTCCTGACTTCACAAAAGCAACCACTGCAGAAATCCGTCAAACAGTAGATTGCATTTGTACATTTGAAATATTAATTAACTTACAGATACAATATTTTTAGGATATTGTGGTGTTAATCTAGGAATGTTGCAATCAACAAAGCCTAACTCGTCTACAGGTAAACTGATGGAAAAGAATGCTTCTAAGCATAATATGCAATACTGGAAGAATATTATGCCCACCATTATTGCAATATTTCTACTGTGCATACCAGGGAAAAGCACTATATTCAGTACCAGAAGTCTGGAAATATGGGTTCTAATCTCAATTGACTCATTAACTAGGAATTTGGCTTGAAGCAAAATCTCTGTATGCTCCAGTCTCTTTTACTATCAAAGAGAAATAAAAATACAAGAAAACAGAAGTAAAAACAACATATAAATCCAAGTGGCACCAACTTTACCCTTCTCAGAAATGGCAGACTAGTTTATTTGAGATGAAATCTTACTGCCATAAAGCACAATAAAACCTGGATAAAATTAAACAAACATTTATTTGAAGGCATCAGAAAGTGACCGAGACAGTGAAGATTTGAAAGGCTAAGATTTTACAGAGAAAAGAAACCCAGTGAGGTAAACTGGTATTTGGCACACTTTTCCCTTTTAAGGGCTTCCTTGATAGCTCAGTTGGTAAAGAATCCACCTCTTATGCAGGAGACCCCAGTTCAATTTCTGGATTGGGAAGATCCCCTAGAGAAAGGATAGGCTACCCATTCCAGTATTCTTGGGATCCCCTTGTGGCTCCTCAGCTGGTAAAGAATCTGCCTGCAATGCGGGAGAACTGGGTCCAATCTCTGGGTTAAGCAGATTCCCTGGAGAAGGGAAAGGCTACCCACTCCAGTATTCTGGCCTGGAGAATTCCATAGACTGTCGTATAGTCCATGGGGTCACAAAGAGTTGACTAGGCAACTTTCACTTTTCCCTTTGAATACTTGTAAATTCTCAAGGAGCAGCTCAGAGACAAGAAAAATCAAATGGAAAATAAAATGTCTAAAAAAGTCTTTAGAGTTCAACATAATTTATTTCAGTCTCATAGGCTAAGGGAAAACTTGGGGTTCAGAGTCCACTCAGGAGAAAGGGCCCTGGTAAACACTCCAGCCTTTGAGTTGAATTTGAGCAAACTCCAGGAGATGGTGAAGGACAGGGAAGCCTGGCGTGCCTCAGTCCGTGGGGTCGCAAAGAGTTGGACATGACTGAACGACTGAACAACAGCAAGAAGTGCTGAAACTTAGGAGTGCGTGCATGCGTTCTAAGTCGCCTCAGTCGTGTCTGACTCTTTGCAGGCCCATGGACTGTAGCCTGCCAGGCTCCTCTGTCCCTGGGATTCTCCAGGCAAGAATACTGGAGTGGGTTGCCATACCCTTCTCCAGGGTATTTCTTGGCCCAGGGATTGAACCAGCATCTCTTATGTCTCCTGCATTGGCAGGCAGGTTCTTTGTGCCACTTGGGAAGCTCAAACTTAGGAGTATAAACTCTAAATTGAAGAACCCTCACAGAAACTGAAGCCCAGCTTTGAATCTGCTCAATGAATGGATTAAATGAGATTATATGTTCCTAGGCTACCTGCATGCTAAAAACAAATGTAAATCTTCTCTCAAGTAAGATATGATCCAGAGACTGAAATTAATCTAAATTTTATAAACAATGACCAGCGTTCAACTAAAAGTAACACGGCATGACAAAAAGTTAGCTAAAAATCAAAACAATAAAAGACAATAGAAATAAACCCTTAGATGACACAGATGAATTTACGCCATCCATGATTTCACACCAATCCATGGGTTTATGCTTCCAGGCCTTTGTAAACCCAGCGCCTAAGGGATATCCGAGTGGATTACCGGTGCTCCCGCGACTGGAGTGGGTCCCCGGGCTTTGTGTGCATGCGTACTGGGGGTGCTGGCAGCTCCCACAGCTGCTCTAAGTGCACAGCCAGTGTGGCCCTGGTACCTGATGCCAGTGGATCTGTGATGCCGGCTTCGTGAGTACAGAGCCTCAGGGACACCGAGGCCAACTGCTGACATTCCCACGGCTGAGGTGTAGCTGAGGGCAGTGCCGGCAACAGTGAGCCCTGTGAGTCTGCACAACAGGCGACAGGCAACACCAAGGAGGGCACCCCTGGGGGACAGCTCTCGCGGAGCAACACTCAGCACGTGGCTCCCCTCCCAGCAGGCATCTCCAGTCCTGCCAACTCCACATCTCTGCTCAGAAACAGATCCAAGGGCTTCTGTTTCAACAACTGGGGAGACGCTGTCCCCGACAGGTCTGTGATGACCACAGAGCAGAGGAGGCATTGGCCACCATGACACCAGTCACATCCTCTATCAAGGCAATAATAGAACACACCACACAAAGACATGGCAGGCATCCATACTAAGAACAACTCCCACACCAAAAATACTACACCCAGGCAGGCTGCAGAAGGACACTCCTACATAAAAACAGCCCTTCAAGAACACAGTGGATAACTGTTCCTCCTAAACTCACAGAGTCAGAGAAATATAAGTAAAATTAAGAAGCAGTGGAACCACTCCCAAAAGATCAAGAGAGTTCCCCTGAAAGAATAAACAGTGAAATAGACCTTTGCGGTCTACTACACTCTGAGTTCAAAAAGGAGGTAATAAAAATACGGAAGGAATTAAGAAAAGGCAATCAATAGAAACATAGATAACTGGAAAAAGGAAGTACAAATTATAAAGAGGAGCCAAGTAAAAGTAGAAAACTCTTTTGCTGAAACAAAAGCCAAATGATAGGTGATAAACAGCAAACTGGTTAATGCAGAAGAATGAATAAATGATTTGGAAAATAGAATAATGGAAATCGCCAAATCAGAACAGCAGACAGAAGGACAAATTTAAAATGAAAAAAAATATACAAGACCTATGGAATAATATAAAGCTGTCAATATATTCATACTAGGGATCCCAGAAGGAGAATAAGAAGAAATGGAGATTTAAAATAGATTTGGAGAAACTACAACTGAAAATGTCACAAACCCAAAGAAGAAAACAGATGCCAGGTAAGGGAGCAGAGCGATCTCAAAGCAGATGAACCCAAACAGACCTACAACAAAACAGATTAGAATTAAAATAGTAAAAGCTAGAGAGGATTCCATAGGAGAAGGCAGTGGCAACCCTCTCCAGTACTCTTGGTGAAATCCCATGGACGGAGGAGCCTGGTGGGCTGCAGTCCATGGGGTCGCTAAGAGTCAGACATGACTGAGCGACTAGACTTTCACTTTTCACTTTCATGCATTGGAGAAGGAAATGGCAACCCACTCCAGTATTCTTGCCTGGGGAATCCCAAGGACGGGGGAGCCTGGTGGGCTGATGTCTATGGGGTCGCACAGAGTCGGACACGACCAAAGTGACTTAGCAGCAGCAGCAGAGACCATTCTATAGGCAGCAAGAGAAAAACAAACACAAGGAGAGATAAGAAAGCCATCTTCAGCCATCAGTGCAAAGAAATAGAGGAAAACAACAGAATGGGAAAGACTAGAGATCTCTTCAAGAAAATTAGAGATACCAAGGGAACATTTCATGAAAATATGGGCTCGATAACGGACAGAAATAGTAGGGACCTAACAGAAGCAGAACATATTAAGAAGAGATGGCAAGGATACACAGAAGAACTGTACAAAAAAAGATCTTCACGACCCAGATAATCACGATGGTGTGATCACTGACCTAGAGCCAGACATCCTAGGATGGGAAGTCAAGTGGGCCTTAGAAAGCATCACTATGAACAAAGCTAGTGGAGGTGATGGAATTCTAGTTGAGCTATTTCAAATCCTGAAAGATGATGCTGTGAAAGTGCTGCACTCAATATGCCAGCAAATTTGGAAAACTCAGCAGTGGCCACAGGACTGGAAAAGGTCAGTTTTCATTCCAATCCCAAAGAAAGGCAATGCCAAAGAATGCTCAAACTACCGCACAATTGCACTCATTTCATACACTAGCAAAGTAATGCTCAAAATTCTCTAAGCCAGGCTTCAGCAATAAGTGAACTGTGAACTTTCAGATGTTCAAGCTGTTTTTAGAAAAGGCAGAGGAACCAGAGATCAAATTGCCAACATCCGCTGGATCATAGAAAAAGCAAGAGAGTTCCAGAAAAAAAAAATCTATTTCTGCTTTATTGACTATGCCAAAGCCTTTGACTGTGTGGATCACAATCAACTGTGGAAAATTTTGAAAGAGATGCGAATACCAGACCACCTGACCTGCCTCTTGAGAAACCTATATGCAGGTCAGGAAGCAACAGTTAGAAATGGACATGGAACAACAGAC
>NW_011494876.1:7532016-7557068 GCF_000754665.1 Bison bison bison
GGATTGGGGGCAGGAGAAGAAGGGGACGACAGAGGATGAGATGGCTGGATGGCATCACCGACTCGATGGACATGAGTTTGAGTGAACTCTGGGAGATGGTGATCGACAGGGAGGCCTGGAATGCTGCAATTCATGAGGTCGCAAAGAGTTGGACATGTCTGAGCAACTGAACTGACCTGAACTGAAACTACAAATGAACTCCCATAAGGCTATCAGTTGATTTCTCTATGAAATCCTCCAAGCTAGAAGGAACAGCAAGATACATCCAAAGTCCAGAAAGGAAAAAAAAAAAAACTTCAACATAGGATACTCTACCTGTAAGATTATGGATTAGAAATCAAGGACAGATAAAGCATTTCTCAGACAAGCAAAAACTAAAAGAATACAGCAATATTAAATGCATATTAAAATAAATATTTAGGGTTGTCTCTATATACAAAAGAAGCAAGAGTCTGTAGGAAAGAGGAAAACAAACTTGGCAAGTAAATCTCCTAAATAAACCAGTACACAGATGAAAAAGAAACAAAAAATTGGGGGGAGAAAGTAATGATAACTATAATAAATGACAAAAGATAAACATGAAATGTAAAAGACAGCAAAAAATCATAAAATATTAACAGGAGTGTAAGGAAAGGTGGATGTTTTTTAAGAATATGTTTGAGGGTCTACCACTTTAGCAAAAGAAGATATAGTAATAAGTTAACATACTTTAAAAACAGGGTAACCACAAATCAAAAACATAAAATATATACACAAAAACCAAAATAAAGAGAATAAGAGCATTCTAAAAAAAATTATCAAACCACAAATATAAAACAAAGTGAAAAGGAACAGTAAGAAGAAGAACTAAAAAATCAATTGGCCCTAAAACAATGTCCGGGGGTACAAAAATTAAAAAAAATTAAAACACAGCAGGCCTTCAGGAAGCCAGTATATATCACCCACAGTGTTGTTTTGCTTGTTTGAAACACCTGAAAAGAGGTTCCACATCACTTACGTGAGAAATGAAAATGGGAACCACAATGAAGGAGCACCTCATGCCAGTCGGAAGGCGCCTGCTCAGAAAGACCGCAGAGAGCAGTTTGGGGAGAGCGGACACATGGGAACGTGCGGCTGAGTCTCTCTGCCACGCACCTGAAGTCATCACATTGTGAGTCCGCTGCAGTCCAGTATCAACAAAGAAGGTTTTAAACAAAGACTACGGAGAGTAAATGAGGGGACAGCCTGGAGAAAAGAGAAGTCTTCTTTGATTTCAGGGCAAATGTAAATTGGTAACAGTCACGATGGACAACAGTACGGAGGTTCCTTAAAACACTAAAAATAGAGCAGTAGAGCGCATGATCCAGCCTCTCTCTCCTGGATCTCTATGGGGAGGAAAACCTGTACTCTGAAAACACACGTGAACCCCAATGTTCCCTGCAGCACTACTTACATTAGTCAAAAAAAGGCCACCCAAAATGTCCATGGAAGATAGATGGATCAAGAAGGCGTGATGTGTCTATACAATGGAATATGACTCAGCCATAAAACTAAAGGCACAAGCGAATGCCTTCGTCAGCAACGTCGTTGGACCTGGAGATGATTGTACTAAGTGAAGGAAGTCAGACAGAGAAGGACAGAGACCTAGGATGTCACTTATGGGTCAAATCAAAAGCTCAGTACTAGTGAATGCATCCAGAAAACAGAAACAGATTCCTAGACTTAAGGAAAGAAACTTCTGGTTATCAAAGGGGAAAGGTGGGCTGGGGAGGACAGGGAAGTTAGGAGACTGGGTTTAACATACACACAGTAATATGTGGAAAATACATAATCCACAGGGACCTACTGGATAGCACAGGAAACTCTACTCAGTACTCTGTAATAATACAGATGCATGTATGTGTCTGTTTAACTGAATCAGGCTGCTCAACAGCCGAAATAAACACCACTTTGTAAATCTTCTCTACTCCAATATACAATAATAATTAAATTTAAAGAGAAAACACCAGAAAAGACATGCTGACGGTATTCCCCCCAGGCCTCGATGACGTGGATTGGTGTCACATCCCTGGACCTGAGCAGTCCTGGGTCCCAAGGTTGAACTGGAGTGCAGCTGAGCCAAGGGAGCTACAGAGGGTGTGCCAGCAACGGAGCCCCACTTGGATGCGGAATGCCTGATTCCCTGTGGATGGGACCCAAACTCCAGATCCAGGCAGGCCCTCCTATAGTTTAAGCAGGAACACTGCACTCCTGCCTACTACTCCCAAGCACTCCTGCAACCCTCAGCATGGGCTGCTTCAGCATGACTTGGGATGTGTCTGGAGGGTGCAGGGAGCAGGGGAAAGTAATGACACCGGAGCACCGGCATTTTCCACTGCAATTTCCAAGCCAGGACTTTGTCTAAGGCTCCTGTTGCCCAAGGAAACCGCCTGGGGCATGACGAAGTGCTGCTTCCTCGTGGGCATTTTCTGTAACAACAACCTGAAAACTAGAGCTTATGGTCACTTCATATTCACAAAGCCTGCAGGGCTGTAAAGGACACACGACTCAAGCAGTGTCCTGCCATCTGTAATCAAAAAACAATTCAAAACACAGCAGACCTTCCAGAACCCAGTATCCAGAGGTCAATGTAACACACTGGCTTTTGTTTTTTTGACCACTTGAAAAAACATTCCACATCGTTTATTATGGGATAACTGAAAACGGAAACTTCAGTGAGATACCACCTCACACCAGTTGGAAGGCACATCCTCAAAAAGACCGCAAAGAGTAGTTTGGGAGAGAATGGACATGTGGAAACGTATGAGTCTCTCCGCTGTGCACCTAAAACGATCACAACATGGTTATTCGGATATACTCCAGTATAAAGAGGCAATAACAGCTTTTAAAAAAATACTACAAAAAGTAAATGGGTGGGTGAGACGGCTGGAGAAAAGAGAACCCTCAATTGATTCTAGGGGAAATGTAAACTGGTAACAGTTCCAGTGGACAATAGTACAGAGGTTCTTAAAAAAAAAAAAAATAGAGCAACCACATGGTCAGGTCTTCTCACTCATGGGTGTCAATGAGGAGTAAAAACCGTACCTCGAAAACACACATGCACCCCAACGTTCCCTGCAGTACTATTTACATTAGCTGAAGACTGGAGCACCCAAAGTGTCCGCAAAAGAGAGATGGAACAAGATGTGGTGTGTCTATACAATGGAATACAACTCAGCCATAAAACAGAATGAACTAATGCCTTTGTCAGCAGCATTGATGGATCTGGAGGTGACTGTCCTAAGTGAAGGAAGTCATATAGAGCAGGACGAAAAGCCTAGGGTTGAACTGAAAAATCCATTCAAATGAATGCATCTACAAAACAGAAAAACTCAGAGAGTTAGAAAAAACTTTTTTTCTGGTTAAAAAGGGGGAAAGGTGATGTGGAGGAAGGGATAAGTTAGGAGGTTGGGCTTAACATATGCACAGTAATATATGTAAAATAGAGAGTCCACAGTGACCTACTGTATAACACAGGGGACTCTACTCAAAACTCTGTAATAGCTTAGATAGGAAAGGAATTGAAAGATACAGCTACATACATGTATCCATGTAACTGAAACACACTTTTCAACAAGCAAAACAAACACCACGTTGTAAATTAACTCTATTCGAGTATACAGTAAAGAATAATTTTAAAGAGAAAACAACAGAAAAGAAGTGCCCGTGGCATTCCCCCCGGGCCTCGATGACCTGGGCTGGGGTCACATCCCTGGAGCCTGAGCAGCGTGGGGTCCCAAGGACAGACTGGAAGGGGGCTGAACTGAGGGAGCTGTGGATGATGTGCCAGCAAAGGAGCCCTCCTTGGAGGTGGAATGCCTGGTCCCCTGTGGATAGGACCCCAATCCCCAGATCCAGGCGGGCCCTCCCACAGCTCGAGCAAGCCTACTGTGCTTAAAGGATTTTGGACACTGGAGCTTGAAAGAGCTTTGAAAAGTGCCCCCATCGAAGTAGAACAGCACCCTCAGCATCACTGTTTCAGCAGAACTTGGGATTTGTCTGGCAGGTGCAGCGAGAAGGGGAAGAAGTAATGACACAGGAGCCCTGGCGTTTCTCACTCTCATCTCCAAACCAGGAACAGGACTGTTCTCTAGGACGCCTGTTGCCAGAGGAAACCGCCTGGGGCATGAGGCAGTGCTGCCGCCTTGTGGACGCATTCTGTAACAACCACCTGAAAACCAGCGCTTAGGGTCACTTCATGGAGAAGGCAATGGCACCCCACTCCAGTACTGTTGCCCGGAAAATCCCATGGATGGAGGAACCTGGTAGGCTGCAGTCCATGGGGTCGCCAAGAGTTGGATACGACTGAGCGACTTCACTTTCCACTTTCATGCATTGGAGAAGGAAATGGAAACCCACTCCAGTGTTCTTGCCTGGAGAACCCCATGGATGGAGAAGTCTGGTAGGCTGCAGTCCATGGGGTCGCACAGAGTCGGACACGACTGAAGCTACTTAGCAGCAGCAGGGTCACTTCATATTCACAAAGCCTGTGGGGCTGTAAGGACACCTGACCTCAAGCAATGTCTTGCCATAGGTAATCGAAAAATGGTCAGAACACTGCAGACCATCAAGAAACCATCGTGAAGAGGTCAGTTTAACGCACACTTAAAAAAAAAAAAAAACCTGAAAAGATGCTCCACATCACTTATTATGGGAGAAATGAAAATAGAAACTTCAACTAGGTATCACCTGAGACCAGTCAGAAGGCACATCCTCAAAAAGACCAGAAAGAGTTGTTTGCGGGGAGAATGAATACATGGAAATGTGTGACTGAGTCTCTCTGTTGTACATCTGAAACTATGACAGTATTGTTAATCAGCTATACTCCAGTATAAAGTAAAAAGTTAAAAAAAAAAAAACCAAAAAGACTACAGAAAGTAAATGAAGGAGATGGCATGGAGAAAAGGAAAAACCTCCTATGCTTTTGGGGGAGAATGTAGATTGATAACAGTCCCCATGAACAACTGTATGGAGATTCCTTAAAACACTACAAATCGAGCAACAGCATGATCCGGCCTTCTCACTCCTGGATCTCTACAAGGGTGAAAAACCATACTTAGCTAACACACGTGCATGCCAAAATTCACTGCAGCACTATTTACATTAGTCAAAAGAAACATCCAAAGTGTCCATAGAGGATAGATGGCTCAAGACGCTGTGGTATGTCTATACAATGGAATGTGACTCGGCCATAAAACAGAATGAACTAATGCCTTTGTCAGCAGCATTGATGGACCTGGAGAGATCGTACTAAGTGAAGGAAGTCATACAGAAAAGGACTCAAAGTCTAGCGTATCACTTATGGGTCGAAAGGAAAAATCAGTGCAAGTGAATGCATCCAGGAAACAGAAACAGACTCAGTGTCTTAGGAAAGAAACTTCTGGTTACCAAAGGGGAAAGGTGGATGAAAGGGGAGGGATAAGTTAGCACGCTGGGTCCCAAGGCTGGCCTGGAGTGGAGCTCAGGGAGCTGGGAAGGATGTGCCAGCAATGGAGCCTTGCAGGTGGACTGTCTGGTCCTCTGTGGATGGAACCTCGGTCTCCACATCCAGCCGGGCCCTCCTACAGCTCAAGCAAGCCACGGCACATAAGGGAAGGTGGGCCCTCTGGGATGGATGAGCTTTGAAAATTGCCCCCACCTGAGAAGTACAACACCCTCAGCATCACCAGGACCACAGCTTTCTCTAGGACTCCTGTTGCCAGAGGAAACCACATGCAGCATGAGGAAGTGCTGCTGCCTTGGAGATGTTTTCCATAAAGACTCGAAAACCAGAGCTTTTATGTCACTTCTCATGAAGAGCAGAGACAATACTCTGCTGACAGAGGTCGGTATAATCAAGGCTATTGTCTTCCCAGTGGTCACATACGGTTGTGAGAGCTGGACCATAAAGAAGGCAGAGCACCAAGGAATTGATGCCTTTGAACTGTGGTGCTAAGAAGACTCCTGAGAATCCTTGGACAGTAAGGAGAGCAAATCAGTCAATCTTAAGGGAAATCAACCCTGAATACTCATTGGAAGGATGGATACTGAAGCTCCAGTATTTCAGTCATCTGCAAACAGCTGACCCACTGGAAAAGTCCCCAGTGCTGGGAAAGATTGAGTGAAGAAAAGAGGTTGTCAGAGCATGATATGGCTGAATGGCATTACTGATTCAATGGACATGAACTTGGGAAAACTTTAGGAGATGGTGAGGGACAGGGAGGCCTGGCATGCTGTAGTCCATGGGGTTGCAAAGAGTTGGACACGACTGGGTGACTGAACAATATTCACAAAGCCTATGGTGCTGTAAAGGATATCTGACCTCAAGCAATGTCCTGCCATAGGTAATCAAAGAACAAGTCAAAATATGGTGGATCGTCAAGAATGCAATCTCAAGAGGTACATTTAAGGTATACTGTTGTGTTTTGAAACCACCTGAAAAGGTGTTCCACATCACTTACTGTGGGAAAAATTAAAACAGAAATTTCAGCAAAGTATCACCTCGCACCAGTTGGAATGCACATCCTCAAATATAACACAAAGAGTAGTCTGGGAGAGAATGGACACATGGAAATGTATGACTGAGTCTCTCTGTTGTGAAACTATCTCAACATTTTTAATTGGCTATAATCCAACATAAAGTAAAAGGTTAGAGAAAAAATACTGCCAGCAGTACATGTGGGAGAGGGCAAAAAGAAAAGGGATCCTCTTAAGCTGTTTTGGACAATTCAAACTGGTTACAGTAACACTGGAGAATAGATGGAGGTTCCTTAAAATCTTAATATCAGCAACCACATGATCTGGCCTTCTCACTCCTGTCCCTCTAATGAGAGAAAAACCATACTTCAAAAAGATGCACCCCAACATCTTCTGAAGCACTGTTTACATCATCCAAACAGGAAGTACGCAAAATGTCCATGGAGGATGGATGGGTATAGAAGGTGAGTTATAATATATACATAATGGAATATAACTGAGCTATAAAAAAGAATGAACTAATGCCTTTGTCAGCAACATGGACAGACCTGGAGATGACCACAGGAAATGACGGAAGTCAGATAGAGAAAGATAAAATGTCTATGACATCACTTATGCGTGGAATCTGAAAACTGATACAAAGGAATTCATCTACAAAACAGGAACAGATTCTTTAACTTCTAGAAGAAACTTTCAGTTACCAAAGGGGAAAGGTGGGTCAGAATGAGGGATAAATTAGTCAGCTGGGATTAACATATCCACAATAATATATATACATATATATTGGTGACTGTTGTTCAGTTACCAAGTCCTGTCTGACTGCCATCCCATGGACTGCAGCATGCCAGGCTTCCCTGTCCTTGACTATCTTTCTGAGTATGCTCAAACTCATGTCCATTGAGTCAGTGATGCCAGCCAACCAGCTCATCCTCTGCTGTCCTCTTCTCCTGCCCGCAATCTTTCCCAGCATCAGGGTTGTTTCCAATGATTCGGATTTTTCACCTCAGGTGGCCAAAGTACGGAAGCTTCAGCTTCAGCATCTGTCCTTCCAATGAATATTCAGGGTTGATTTCCTTTAGGATTGACTGACTTGATCTCCTTGCTGTCCAAGTGACTCTCAAGAGTCTTCTCCAACACTACGCTTTGAAAGCATCAGTTCTTCAGTGCTCAGCCTTCTTTATGGTCCAGTTCTCACATCCGTACATGACTACTGGAAAAACCATAGCTTGACTATAGGTGCCTTTGTTGGCAATGTGATGTCTTTGCTTTTTAATACATTGTGTGTGTGTGTGTGTGTGTGTGTATACACACAGACAACAGATAACCTACAAAGACCTACAGTATAGCATAGGGAATTCTACTCAACACTGTAATTGCCTATATAGGAAACTGTCTGAAGAAGAATAGATATATTTGTATGTTGAAACAGGTGGCTGTACACTGAAAACTAACTAGATTGTAAATTCACTGCATTCCAATATACAATAAAAATTAACTTTGAAAAGAGAAGACAAGAAAAGAAAGGGCACCGTATTCTCCCCAGGCCTGGGTGAGCTGGGCTGCCGTCACACCCCTGGAGCCTGAGCAGCCTTGGGTCCCACGGCTGGACTGGGGTGGGGCTGAGAGAACTGGGGGAATGTGTCAGCAAATGAGCTACCCTTGGACCTGTAGTGCCTCGTCCCCTCTGGATGGGACCACAGATTCATGATGTAGGTGGTCCTCTATCAACTGAGCCAAGTGCACCCAAAGGGGGATGGAACTGTTAGGCAGGAAAAGCTCTGAAAAGTCTCCTGGTCTCCATGGCTCCTGGTCCGTGGGGTCCTCACTTCCTTAGAGTCGCCCCACCTACTGACCACAGCACCCTCACCCTCAGCGTGGCACCTCTGCAATGGGATTGCTCTGGGATGGAGGACAGGTGAAGGGCGGGGGCAGAAGTAGTGAGACGCACACCTTTGGGTGTTGTTCTGGCTCTGTGCTATCTAATTTACAACCCAGGAACACAGCGTTTGCTAAGGCTCTGGTTGCCCAGTAACCAGAGATCCCCACGAAGAAATCCTACTGTCTTGCAGCTGTTTCCCACAACTGCAACGTTCAAGTTGGTTCTTAGGGGCACTTAATATTCATAAGGACTGCAGGGTGGTAAATAAATAGCTCTTACCCCAAGAAATATCCCAGGGTAGGTCACTGAATAGGAATTCGAAAGCAGAAAGATTTTGAAGAAGCCAATTTCAAGAGGTAAATTTTACTATAACTATTTAAAAAAAGAGAGAAAAACACACACAAAAATGTATCCCACATCACTAACAAGCAGAGACATGCAAATCAAAACTAAAGCTATGCACCACCTCGCACGAGTCAGAGTGGCTTTCATCACAAAGTCTATGAACAATAGGATAGAGCGTGGAGAAAAGGGAGCCCTCCAACACTGTTGGTGGGAAGGTAAATTGGTAACAGACACTATGGAGAACAATATCAGTTCAGCTCAGTTCAGTTCAGTTGCTCAGTTGTGTCCAACTCTTTGCGACCCCATGGACTGCAGCACGCCAGGCCTCCCTGTCCATCACCAACTCCTGGAGTCCACCCAAACCCATGTCCATTGAGTCGGTGATGCCATCCAACCATCTCGTCCTCTGTCATCCCCTTCTCCTCCTGCCTTCAATCTTTCCCAACATCAGAGTCTTTTCAAATGAGTCAACTCTTCGCATCAGGTGGCCAAAATATTGGAGCTTCAGCTTCAACATCAGTCCTTCCAATGAACACCCAGGCCTGAATATAAAGGTTCCTTAATAAAGTAAAAATCAAGCCACCCTATGATACATAAATTGCACTACTGGGTATATATGCAAAGAAAATCATAATTTGAAAAGACACCTGAACCCCAATATTCATCGCAGCACTATTTCCAGTACCCAAGACATGGAAGCAATTCAAAAACTGGTTTTTCCCTATGAAAGTGAAAAGTGTCCTCATGGATCAGTTTTATCACAATCTAATTATTAGTGTATGAAATGGCATTTTCAGTTTTCATTAAGTGGATGTGTTTACACACACACAAGGACACATACATATAAATACAATGAAGTGACAGTCTTCATTACAAGGCAATAAATTCCAATTTTAGATTACAATTTCAATGAAGCCTTGAAAATAAGTTCCCAGCGTCCAAAAGTCCACAGCAGTGCACAACCAGCCCATTAACGGAATTAAAAAACAAAACAAACAAAAAAAACTACCTCATCAGGATCTATCATGTGAACATCAAATGGGAAAAGAATATTTCAACTATGTTATTTATTTTATACTTTGCTGGTTTGTTTTGATTTAATAATTGGATGGTTATTTGATTTAATTTGATTGCGACCGGAAAGCAGTGGACCGAAGGTCAGGCCCAGTTTATCGGGGCTGGTCCACTCTAAGGGTCAGTTCAGGGCATTGCTGTGCTGAGTCCACTGTCCGGGCAGAAATCCATCACCCAGAAGGACCAACAATCAGATTGACTCTGCTGTGTCCACTTTGCAGGCGTTGCCATGACACTGCTTTTGGCACGAAGAGCTCACTTGTTCAGCTTCTCTACAGTCTTACTTTCTTACACTATCCTTTATTTATTCTACTTGGTAAGCTTTGCTCCACAAAGGAGAAAAACCAAGAGTGGAAAGAAGGGATTACACTTTTTTTTAAGTTCAATTACAAGAACTTGACAACACAAGGATGAATCAAAAGGGAGACTTTAACAGGGCAATTGATTCTTTTCTTTCACTGTGGGGAATGGCTACCATTGGTGACTCATTAAGATAGACAGTGTCCACTTGATTTAGTTTCTGCCAGAAACCAAAATCCACATTCAACATGGTAACAAAAAAAGTCTGTGTAGTCTTTGCCAACAATACAGTATGTCCCTGGGCCATGTAACTACTGGATTTCAGGCTGGTGGACATGTTTTAAGAAAGGCCTGAGAACCATTCTGAGTTACTGGAAGTGCAGGGCTGCAAGCCCCTCGATCTGAAAGTGTGATATTGATGTCTTCAGAGAAGAGACTCTCATACTGCAAAATGTTGAATGACAGAAAGCTCATTCAAGGCTTATGACACTGTGGCTTACACCTAGCCATCTCCTGGGTGCCTCTATAAGAACAAGTTCTGAATATAATACATGATGACCTTTGTCAGTGAAGTAATTCCCACTTCAACTGCATTTGGGAATTTATCGTTTCCTACTGTGTAGGTCTTATGACCGGTATATTCTTCTGTCAAAAATATGACTTATAGGGTAATAAGTCTGGACTTCTCTCTGTATAACCAGTTAAATGGACAAGCACATTTAGAACTACACTTTGTGAAAATGAATCAATATTGCAAGTTCAGTTGATCTCAATTTTTTTGATCAACTGAACTTTCCAAAATTTGGTGAATTATATTCAAACTATATAATTACATTTAAAAATATTCAGTATTGATTTTTATTTAGAAAAATTCAGAAAATGAACTGAAGACTGGCCTTGTGAATTAACGCCTGTTCAGCTATCAATGTCTTACTCCAGGTTCCAAGGTTAGCAACTTTGATTGCTGCAACTTTGATCAGAGACTAGCAAAGAGCATTGCAAGAACGTTCCCCATAAAAGGGATTTGGGAAACACTATAAACAACTTCTATCCCCATGGAAATTCATGTTGCAAATTAATACATTAAAGACTCTGAACCCAGAAATAACCATGTAAACCTTTGCTTAATCTGGTGTTCCCATCTACTAAAAATCCATATTTGAGAAACACCAGCTAACCATAAAGGTGGTATCTAGAATACAAGATACAATAGAGATATAATGTAAGCCATATAGGTAATTTTAACTTTTCTTATAGCCATGTAAATATAAAAAAAAGAGTTGAGATTAATTTATTAACCTATTTCATTTAAGTCAATCTATCCAAAATATTTCTTCAACATAGAATCAGAATAAAATAATTAAACAAATATATTTTTGTAATAATCCTTTAAAATTCAATGCTCGTTTTACATGTAACTAGTGGCTACCTTACTGAACACTGCACATATAGAAGATTAATGATGCTATGAAATTAATGTTTAAAATGTCATATTTAACAAATTGATTTTAACAACAACTAATCAACAAATGACATATTTATTACATACTAATAATGATTATTTAGACAATAGGTTGAAATGTAATTCTCATTTACAAGTGAAATCAGAATGGTCCATGTCCAGTGACTTTATGATATCTATGAAGATAGGAATTTTTATGTACTTTGTTAATTGCTATATCCATAGCACCACAGCACCAGGCATATAGGAGACGCCCAGTAAATATTTGTGAAATATATGCCAGCATCAGTTAGGAGAAGATCATATATATATCAAATGATCAGCAAATGCTTAAGGTTTGCTTTACTCAACTAAACAAACTATGTACTATTCAGAGTATTGACTATGTGCTGTTTACAAAGAGTTGAATAGTTAAAGAATTGAATAAGTCCTCAAAGAAGGAACTTAACAGCAGGGGTTAGCAATTTTTTTTTTCTTCCTGTAACGATCCGGATAGTAAGTAGTTTAGCTTCTGCGGACCATGGAGTCTCTTTTGCAAATATTCAACTTTGCCTTAGGAGCACAAAAGTAGCCATAAGCAATACATAATTAAATAGGCAAGGCTGTGTTCCAATAAAGTTTTATTTACCAAGACATTGCAGGTCAGATTTGGCCTAAGAGCTGTAGTTTGCCAACCTCTGGTATATACAGTATAGAAAGTAACTCAGATACATTAAACCTAATTATAACCCCATTGACAATAATTACAGAAAATAGGAAACACCTAAAGATTAAAGGAGAAGGCAATGGCAACCCACTCCAGTACTCTTGCCTGGAAAATCCCATGGACGGAGGAGCCTGGGAGGCTGCAGTCCATGGGGTCGAGAAGAGTCGGACACAACTGAGCAACTTCACTTTCACTTTTCACTTTCATGCATTGGAGAAGGAAATGGCAACCCACTCCAGTGTTCTTGCCTAGAGAATCCCAAGGACGGGGAAGCCTGGTGGGGTGCCGTTTATGGGGTCGCACAGAGTCAGACACGACTGAAGCGACTTAGCAGCAGTAACAGTAAAGATTAAAGAATAAATTTAGAAAAGAAATGGGCAGAAATCATAGTAAGAAACATTTAAAATTCTACTAAAATATATATATTATATATTGATACATTTTTCTGTATTATATATACTATTCCTGGTTGGTTGGTTAGTTGTCTCGTACACAGGGTTATTGTTACCATCTTTCTAAATTCCATATATATGCGTTAGTATACTGTATTGGTGTTTTTCTTTCTGGCTTACTTCACTCTGTATAATAGGCTCCAGTTTCATCCACCTCATTAGGACTGATTCAAATGTATTCTTTTTAATGGCTGAGTAATACTCCATTGTGTATATGTACCACAGCTTTCTTATCCATTCATCTGCTGATGGACATCTAGGTTGCTTCCATGTCCTGGCTATTATAAACAGTGCTGTGATGAACAATGGAATGGGGTGGTTGGTTGGTTTAGTCGCTAAGTCATGTCCAACTTTTGTGACCCCATGGACAGTAGCCTGCCAGGCTACTCTGTCCATAGGATTCTCCAGGCAAGAATACTGGAGTGGGTTGCCATTTACTTCTCTAGGGGACCTTTCCCACCCAGGGATGGAACCCGAGACTTCCTGCATTGTAGGCAGATTCTTTACTGTCTTGGTCTGAAATGCCTACAATAGCTGGCAGCTATACAAAATTGGCAGCTATAAATTCAGTCAATAAATTTATCCATCTCATTAAGACAGGCTGGGATCTGGGACCTGGGACCCTTGATAGCAGTGCATGTACCTGGACAAAAGTCTCTTTGAACAACAAAATACAAAGAAACCATAGGGACTGAAAATAACTACATAACATGCAGAGTTGGGGCAAATGATGAACAACAAGGTACAAAAAGGCAAAAGCCCAACTGCCTCTTCTGAGCTACTGGGAGCAAAAGGAAGGTAGTATGCATGGTCCATGCAGAAGGCACCTCCAAAGAGGGGGCAGAAGACACAAGCCACCCCTCTGGCCCAACCCACCATTTTGCCCCTATCCTCACCTCACTTAAGGGACCAACTCACCCCTTCTGGGGAGTGACCAAGGGAATCTGTTACTTGTTCTTGCTCCCTTATGCTGGAGTACCAATAAAACCTTGCCTGAATTCCTTACTTGTCCTCTTATCAATTTCTACTAATTAAAGAGTCCAGGGATCCAGGCTGGTAACATCACCATCAGGGAAATAACAGACAACCTGGTCTAATGCTTTGCCAAAAAAAATCACCGTGCCTCATATTTAAGAAAGCATTTGCACCAAAAAATGTATTTAAGCAACATTCATTAATTCAATGGGCACTTGTTGAGCCAGGGCACAATTTAAGGTGGTAGGAATACAGCGAAGGTCAACACAAGCGTGATTCTCAACCCCATGGAATCTGTACTCCAGTGGGAAAGGGACCAGACAGTAAACAAATAAGGTCATTACAATATAATTTTCTCCATATCAATAAATGTCTTAAATATAAACAATGATGTAATCTTTTATGGCAATTACCTGGCAGCTGCTTTAGACCAGGTGCTTAGGAATAGCCGTTCTGAAGAGGTGACCGTCTGCATGCTGCCTCAGATGGTGAGACTAACCCTGTCTATGGTACTGCCTTAGTCCACTGGTCTAATGAAAAATCAAAAGAGAAAACAATACTAATTTGGCCTTACTTGAACACTCTACATTAAAAATAAGTCATCAGGGCTTCCCTGGGGGCTCAGCGGTAAAGAATCTACCTGCCAATGCAGGAGACACGGGTTTGATCCCTGATCCAGGAAGATTCCATATTTTGTGGAGCAATTAAGCCTGTGTACTGCAATTATTGAGCCTGTGCTCAAGAGTCCGAGAGTCACAACTACTGAACCCACAGGCCACAACTACTGAAGCCCATGCACCCTAAAGCCTGTGCTATTCAAGAAGAGAAGCCACCAAAATGAGAAGCCTCTGCATTGCATTGCAACTGGAGAGTAGCCCCTGCTCACAACTAGAGAAAAACCAGCTCAGGAAAATGGGTTTTTGCTGAGTGAAAACAAAGTGAGCAAAACAAAGTCCTACCACAGCCAAAAAATAAAATAAATAAAATTATATATATAATGTAATTTATATATAAATTATATATTTATGTATAATATAATATGTATTATTATATACAATAGAATTTATAATATATGTTAATGTATTTATATAATATAATTATATATTATATATAATTAATGAGTCATCACAACTTTTCCCCAATCATTCAGAAATAGTCATTTTTAATTCCTTCCAATCCAGGTCAAGCTTATTAACCATTCTTTTTTATCCTTTCCTTTTGAAAACTGAGACACTAACCCCTCTCTAGAATTCTGGAAATTCTCCCACACTCCATGACTTCTCAAACACTATTACTAACAACCACAGTTCTTTAATCAGGGTCATGAAATAGAAGCTGCCTATAACTTTAGATCTGGGCTCTTATAAAAGCCCCTGCACTTTTCTCCAGATTTCTCTTGGACTTTAATTCTTTATTATTGTGTTTTTGTCTGTCCTTCTCGCTTAAAGATCATTCTTAATGAGGAAAAAAATGAAATCAAAGCAAAATCAAAGCCCTTTAAGAAATAAGCTTTCATTTGTTCTTTTCTATGAGTTTTTTTTTTTAATCTTTTGAGGCAAATTTGCTTTCTCTTCAACTCTGATTATTTGCATAAATAGATCATTCCTTGTCAGATCACTGTTTATTATGATCACTCACACACACATGTACACTCCAAACCAATTTCAAAGATAGAAAATTCATCAAAGAGAGAAGCCAATATAGCTAAAGTTTTATTCACTCCAGTGGCCTTGTATGACTTTTCCCTAATTACAACAAAATGCCTGGTGGGCACAATATGCCTCCAGAAATATTTTTATTCTTTTTTTTTTTTTTTTTTTGAGCATGAGTTTTGTTAGCTGAAACAAAGCACTATGATCTTTCTGTGTCTCTCTGGAGCTTTCTTTCTTTCTGACTTGATACTTCATTAAGATAAAAGGTGAACAGATTTTCCCTCATCTCTCCTTCTTACAAAAGTTCATAAGATGTACCCAAAGGGCAATATATTTGGCCTTAGGGAAGTGGTTGGGCCTCAAGCACTTGGACCCTTTCTTGCTGGTTTTCTCTGGGTCATTGCAGATGAATGCCAGAGTATAAGAAAGGCATAAAAAAATTCACATGAAAATAGGCTTTTTAAAAATTGAGCTAAAATTAATTGACAGGACCATCTGAATATAAAGCTGTATCTTTCTCATGGTCTCTCAACGGGAAGAAAGAATTTCAGCAGAAAGAACAATAGGGCCACCCATCCTACCTCAGAGAATTTATCCCCCCAAATCAGCTATGAATGTACAGACCAAAGACTTATCTTTATATTTGACTTACTGGCCAGTTTACCAGTCACCAAGGTTCATGTTCTCTTCTCTCTCTCTTTAATACAAGTAATCTTCAGGGCTGTAAAATATCCAGATGAGAAAAAGATATCTCTAAGACTTTTGATTCATGATCAAAAGCTGGCAGATGAAACGGCACAAAATTTTACTTAGAAGTGAACAAAAATTTAATACAAACCTCAAATAAAAATAGATAACACCATTTATTAACATCTTTTATCTGGGAATGTCTTATCAAATAGAATTGCTACGTAGTATTTTTAGCTTGATTTCATTGGGAAACATGTTTCTTTTTTTCAAAATTTTCTCTCATAAAAATGGTTTCTCCCTCTATTTTTCATCCTTTTTTCCTTCTTTTCTTTCTTTCATTTTGGTTTTCCTTGTAAGGCAACCTAACCTACACTGGTCAGGCACCACACAAAAGCAAAGGGTCACTAGTTAATCGAACTTGAGAGCCCTGACACCTTTCATCTCCTAATAAACCTAATTTATTCTTCCTAATCCAGATTTTTGCATTTCAGGTAAGAGTATATAAATGTCAAAGTTATGGTCTTCAAGGAAAAAGAAACATTTCCAAATTTAAAAATTATTAGAAGTTTGAAGGAAAAAATAAATGACTGGGATGAGAAAAGATATCACAAAAATATTAATTCAGAAAACACTCAGAAGATTAGTGTCTACCCAATGCCCATTTCGGAGATGGCAATGGCACCCCACTCCTGTACTCTTGCTTGGAGAATCCCAGGGCCGGGGGAGCCTGGTGGGCTATCGTCTACGGGGTCACACAGAGTCGGACACAACTGAAGTGACTTAGCGGCAGCAGCAGCAACACTCATTTTACATAAAGCAACGTGCTTTGTTCAGAGGTATAGAATTAGCCTTTAAATTATATTACAAGGCATTTAAATAGTCCTAAAATGACATAAACATAGGCTTTTCCCCCCATTTTTGTGAAAAAGTCATTAAAATTACACTTTATTTTCAAAATTGTTGCAGTTGCAGGGCAATTTGGGGACCATTGTTATATTTTGGATGGTCTTCCCCTGTGGTTCAGTTGGTAAAGAATCTACCTGCAATGTAGGAGACCTGAGTTCGATCCCTGAGTTAGGAAGATCCCCTGGAGAAAGAAATAACCCTCCAGAGTAAGACAGGCCTTATTCCAGTCCCAGCTATCTGAGCAGGGCTGATTTAACCCCTAAGCACAATAGGTTTAGTGCCTAGAGCCCACAGTGCTTTTAGGAGTCCACAAAAAATGTGTTAATTTCTTTTAAAATAAAGGGTAAAAGGAAGATAATGAGTCAAGCCTGGGTTATTTTCATATTTATGTCAATCCATTCATAAAATTTTAAGTATTTTTGATAGGAAAAAGACCCGTGAAAGCAGAAGTGCACAGGGCCCATGAAAGTCATGATGTGGGCCATAACAGAGTGGTCTTGGATGAGTAATTTTAGTCCCTCTGAGTATTGGCTTCGTGATCTGTAAAATGAAGACAGTAATGGAACTTATGTCACTGATGAGGAATATATATATTCTCCAATATCTGTTTCCTTTTTATTCTCAGTAATAGGGAGGATAACACTTCTCTAACTTCGTGGAGTTACTCCTGACTGTGTGGCTTGCTGTGGCTAATAAAATGTGAGCAGCTCTGACATGCACTACTTCCAGAAAGAAGCACTTAATGGCTTATGATTGGCCTTCCACCTCTCTCTCTTCCCCAGCCTTGGTGGCCATCATCATCTTAGTCACTCAGTCATGTTCAGCTCTTTGTGACCCCATGGAGTATTTGTAGCCTGCTGGGGCTCCTCTGCCCATGGGGATTCTCCAGGCAAGAACACTGGAGTCGGTTGCCCCGCCCTCCTCCAGGGGATCTTCCCAACCCAGGGACTGAACCCAGGTCTCCTGCATTGTAGGCAGCTTCTTTGCCATCTGAGCCACCAGGGAAGCCCTTGGTGGCCATAGTAGGATGCAATGATATGCAAATGTGATATGATTGAAGCAGACTGGAGTTCTGAGCTGAAACAAAGGACAGCTGCTCTACAGAGTTATCTTGGGCCTCCAGTTTATTTCTTACATAAGCAAGAAATAAACATTTAATTGCTAAATCATTGGGACTTGGGGGTTATTTATTACTGGAGCACAATACAGATGAACCTAGTTGGTACAATAGGGATATAGTGATGACTAGATAAGATTATACAATTAAAAGCTCTTATATTATCATTGTCGGGTGGTACCTAATAATAAGGTGCAAAATAATAATAAGTAAGTACTTTGAACATAGAGTTCAATAAATAGCTCCTTCATTATTGTTGTTATTGTTTTTGCTTAAGTCCTGCTGCCCTCCCTTCCATGTCACAGGGTGCTCTTAATCCCACTCTGATTTCCATTGTCAGGGAATTTATTACTATTGCAGAAATGTCTCCTCTTAGGTACAGAATATTGTCAAATGGTATATTTAAGTAAGTGTGGCTTTGCTCCAATGTAGCCTGCCAAACGCCAGTTGGAATCATCACCCTCTATTCATGAGCTGGGGCAGGTCCCCTCTCTCTCTCTCTCTGTCCTGGCTATATTTCTCTTGCCACTCCATCTGCCTCTGAGTTTTGTACCTTTATTCCTTGCCTTGTGAAAATGAAATGTTTCCTCCCTTACTTTTTGACAAAGAGTAACTGCCAAGTAGAATCTAAGTTGAAAAGTATATATTAGGCACAAAAGAAGATTCCATGACATTTCTTGCAGGAACCCAAGAGTTTTAAGTATTTTTTTTACACACTGTCATATGGGGTATGGATGCTCATTATAAGAGAGATGGGGATGGTGTCAAAAAAGAGAGAAGGCAAGAGGAAGGAATTTAAAGTGGGATAGAGAAATTACATTTTTTCTACTTCAGTCCCTTTGTTAGGCACTGTCTAGATATTATCTTATTGTTGTTGTTCAGTCGATAAGTTATGTCTGACTCTTTTGTGACCTCAAGGACTGTAGCCCACCAGGTTCCTTTGTCCATGGGATTTTTCCAGGCAAATATACTGGAGTGAGTTGCCATTTCCTTCTCCAGGGGATCTTCCTGACCCAGGGATCGAACCTGCATTGGCAGGCAGATTCTTTACACTGAGCTACCAAGAAAGCCCCATACATTATCTACTTCTGAATAAAGGACTTTGAGGAACAACTCTAGACAGTTCCTCAGAACAACTGGTTAGATCTCTAAGTATCATACAACTCAAGCAAAGAAATGGGAAAAAGCCATTTGTCAGCAGGGTCAAAGCACATGTGCCACACGAGGATGTGGAGAAACTGGAGCCCTTGTGCATTGCTGCTGGGGATGCAAAATGGGACAGCTACTGTGGAAAACAGTGTGGAAGGTCTCCCCAAAATTTAATAGTAAATCACCATACGACCCAGCAATTCTACCTTCGGGTATATACTAAAAGAACCGAAAGCGGGGACTCTAACAGATCTTTGTACACCAATGTTTATCGCAGCATTATTCATCATAACCAAAAGGTTGAAACAACCCAAATTCTCACAGACAGATGAATGGGTAAGCAAAATGTGGCACACGCATATTACTCAGCCCTTGAAAGGAAGGAAATTATGGTACGTGCTGCAACATATAGCATTGAAGACATTATCCTAAGTGAAATAAATAAGCCAGTCACAAAAAATAACTATCGTATGATGCCACCCAAATGAGACACCTAGAATGATCAAATTCATAGAGATCTTGGTGGTTGCCAGGGGCCAGTGGGAGGAAGGAATGAGGAGTTATTAATGGGTGTAGAGTTTAGTTTTATAGGATAAACAAGTCTGGGAGATGGACATTGGTAGTGGCAGCCCGGCAAGGTGAGTGCACCTGCTACCACCAGACTGTACCCTTCAAGATTGTTTTAAATGGTAAATTGTATGTTGTGTACACTTTCCCACAGTGTTTAACAAGACAAGAAGTCCACATGCCTCAGGCGATGCACCCTGAGCTCTACAAGAAGGATCTGCCTGTGGGAGATCTGTGCTCTTTCCCTCTGATCTGATGGGAGCGGCAGTCACCAGGAAAGGATGAAGATGTGCATGACACCAGTTAAAGCATGACACCAGAGCAGCCAGGCAACTCAGTTGAACGTATTTTGACATTTAATTTAACTGCAATTTCCCAAGCATGTGATGCTTTCTTCCTTCAGGGAGAACAGACAGATTTCATTGCCTTGACTGTTCTGTCCAATAGAGTCTGTGAGTTCTTTCCAGTATCCCTTCAGAAAGGAGATATGGATGGTAGCGTTTCATTTCTCCTTGTCTTCATTGCCTCACCAATAAATGCTGCTTCCTTTCCAGAGCGCCCCTGTTGCACATGTCACGCTTTTTCCAGTCCCCTCTCCTTTTATTAATTTTTCTGCTTGAGTCATATGGAGAGACGCGATGGTGCAGGCACAGTTTCCTGTTTGCCACTGCCAGAATTAAGCGCAGCTCTGAAACTCAGGGAATTGATCTTAGACCAGTAAAACTGGTTAAAGTCTAGGGGGAAGTCTGAAATGCTCAATAAGAAATGTTATGTGACCAAACTGTAGCCTGTTAAAACCAGGAAATAACTTAGGCCATGTTGGCAAATGTACCATATGTTAGTCTGTCACCCAGCATTAAAAATCTCACAAGGTTGTTCACTGCAGCACTGGCTGTATTGAGGGGAGGGACGTGTGATCAAAAAAGTATAAATCAATGAGAGAACTATTAAATATGTTATGGAACATCCAAAAGAAGCTATGGGGCTTCTCAGATGGTTCAGTTCAACTCAGCTACTCGGTCGTGTCCAACTCTTTGCAATCCCATGGACTGCAGCATGCCAGGCCTCCCTGTCCATCACCAACTCCCGGAGCTTGCGCAAACTCATGTCCATCAAGTCAGTGATGCCATCCAACCATATGATCCTCTGTTGTCCCCTTCTCCTCCTGCCTTCAATCTTTCCCAGCATCAAGGGTCTTTTCCAATGAGTCAGTTCTTCACATCAGGTGGCCAAAGTATTGGAGTTTCAGCTTTAGCATCAGTCCTTCCAATGAATACCCAGGACTGTTCTCCTTTAGGATGGACTGCTTGGATCTCCTTGCAGTCCAAGGGACTCTCAAGAGTCTTCTCCAACACCACAGTTCAAAAGCATCAATTCTTCGGCGCTCAGCTTTCTTTATGGTCCAATTCTCACATCCATACATGACCACTGGAAAAACCATAGTTTTGACTAGACAGTTCAGTGGTAAAGAATCTGCCTGCAGTGCACAGAAGACATAGCTTGGATCCCTGGGTAAGGGAAATCCCCTAGAGGAAGAAATGGCAACCCACTCTACTATTCTTGCCTGGAAAATTCCCTGGACAGAGGAGCCTGGTGGGCTACAGTCCATGGGGTTGCAAAGACTTGGACACAACAAGCTAGTGAGTTGAGTTGAAAACAAGCTACAACCAGCAGACTGCCCTTGTGTGAGTTATGAGAAGTGTGTCCTCTGGTGGCTGACAATTTTTTTAAAAAAAGAGACAATTCCACCATCACCTCCACTCCACTGCCCCATCCCCCATCCCACCTCCATGCCCATTTCCATCTTCATCCTTGGGTAAAATCTCCACTTCCATCCTTGGGTAAAACAAAGAGATAAAGGTCTCACAGTTCTCACAGTCCATGCCAGTGATGCGCAAACTGATTTCAGCCACTGGGACACAATTAACTCACAATAGGAAAGGCAAGGAACTATTTAAAAGGAAAAATCTCTGAGATACATTGTTAAGTAAAAACAAAAGGTTCAGAAGAGTGTGTTTTTAATATACAAATATACACATGGGATGTTTCTGGGGAAAAAATATTCAAGAAATAGGGTATGTTAATAGTAGTAACGCTGAGGTTTGGTATTTCAGGAGACATGAGTGAGCCTTGTACATGGACTAGAAGGCCAGATAAGCTTGCTGGAGCAGCAGCTGGTGGTATTTTTCCTTCTCCTCTCCCTTCTTTCCTTCCTCCTCCTTCTTCCCTTCTCCCCCCTCCCCTTCCTCTGTCTCCCTCTTCTCTGCTCCTTTCTTTTCAGTTACATGAGTAACCAAATGCTTTGAATTGGAGAGCATGGGCTCTCCATTTGTGTAACTTCCCCCAGTTTCTGGAATAGGACTCAAAACAGAAAAAATGTTTTTTAAAAAAAAGCCTTCTAGAAGTAATCTAGACTTTATATTAAAGGACATCACTGACAAGCAGCTTTTACTTAAATCAATAAGAGCTGAGGGCTTGATCTGGTTAATAGCCTCTAGAAGTGAAAGTCACTCAGTCGTGTACGACTCTCTGTGACCCCATGGGCTATACAGTCCATGGAATTCTCCAGGTCAGAATACTGGAGTGGGTAGCCTTTCACTTCTCCAGGGGATCTTCCCAACCCAGGGATCGAACCCAGGTATCCCTCATTGCAGGCAGAGTCTTTACCAGCTGAGCCACAAGGGAAACCCAATAGCCTCTAGAATTATCTACAAATATTTGACTGAATTACTTGTCTCTGGCTCAAAACCAGTATCTTCCTTTGAAAGGGGGAGAGGGGATTATAGGACAAAGTAGGTCAAGTCTGGGGTTCCCTATTTAAGTTTGCCACTAAGAGTTCCTAGGGCTGTATGTGTGTGTGTGTTCATGCATGTATACACACACACACACACACACACACACACACATATATATGCTCTTCAGAAGAAAAGCTATGACAAACCTAGACAGCATATTAAAAAGCAGAGGCATTACTTTGCCAACAAAATCCATCTAGTCAAAGGTACGTTTTTTCCAGTAGTCATGTATCTGAGTGAGAGTTGGACTATAAAGAAAGCTGAGGGCTGAAGAACTGCTGCTTTTGAATGGTGGTGTTGGAAAAGACTCTTGAGAGTCCCTTGGACTGCAAAGAGATCCAACCAGTCAAATGTAAAGGAAATCAGTCCTGAATATTCATCGGAAGCCCTGATGCTGAAGCTGAAACTCCAATACTTTGGCTACCTGATGCAAAGAATTGACTCATTGGAAAAGACCCTGATGCTGGGAAATATTGAAGGCGGGAGGAGAAGGGGACAATAGAGAATGAGATGGTTGGATGGCATCACCAACTCAATGGACATGAGTTTGAGCAAGCTCCAAGAGTTGGTGATGGACAGGGAAGCCTGGTGTGCATCAGTCCATGGCGTTGCAAAGAGTTGGACATGACTGAGCGACTGAACTGAACGGATACCTGTTGACTTTAGTATTTGGAGAACCATGATTAATACAATAGATAGGCTAGCCTTCTTTCATTGATTCAAAGTTTTCCTTATTATTCATGTTGGTTCATTTTTCCATATACATTTATAGTCATCTTGTCTAGGGAGAGGGTGGGATGATTTGGGAGAATGGCATTGAAACATGTGTAATATCATATATGAAATGAGTCGCCAGTCCAGGTTCGATGCACAATACTGGATGCTTGGGGCTGGTACACTGAGACGACCCAGAGGGATGGTATGGGGAGGAAGGAGGGAGGAGGGTTCAGGATGGGGAACACATGTATACCTGTGGTGGATTCAATATATGGCAAAACCAACACAATATTGTAAAGTTAAAAAATTAAATTAAATTAAAACAAAAAAATAAATAAAATCCAAAAATAAATAAATAAATAAATAAATAAAAAAGAAAGAAGAAAAAAAAAAGAAAATGGCAGATACACCTGAAATGTTCTATATTGTAAAAAAAAAAAAAAAATTGGTATCTGTTATTGGAATCTTATTAAACGTGTAACTCTATAACATATTTAAAATTGGTAAGTTGAAAATTTAATTTAGGGAGAATTGAAATCTTTATGATACTGTTGAGTTTTCCTTTTATTGAGGCTTATTTTATACCTTTCAGGGTTGTTTTATGTTTTTTCACTCATCCAAACATTTCTTAAAATTATTCTTGTATGTTGTCTTTTTATTCTTTATCCTAATACATATACTCTTATATGATATAATCATATATTCTATCTTTTGTCCATTATATGTTCTGTTTGTTGTTTGCATACAAGAAAGCTACTGATTTTTTAATATTCATTCTGTCCTGCAACACATTTTAAAATTTCCTTTTTGTTTGCAGCAGCTTTCCAGCCGGATTCCTAGTTTTCCAGGTATAGAATCCTATCACCTGCAAACACTGATAATTTTGCCTTCTCTTTTCCTGACTTTATACAGCAAGTTACTTAGCTTTAAAAAACTACTTTGCTTTAACCAAGTACGATATTACATTAGTGGTGATAATGGGCAAAATTGTCCTGTCTCTAACCTCAGTGGCAATACCTCGAGAATTTTACCTCTAAGAAAAATGCTAACTTTGGGGATGAGATAGAAAATTATTATATGTTAAGGAATAATTCATCTTGTATTATTTTATACCAGATTTTCACTGCAAATGTCTGCTGAATTTTCTCAAATTACTTTTTAGTACTTATAGAATGATGAGAGGATTTTTCTCCTTAGAGCTAATGATAATTTTTATTAACAGATCTCCTAATAGTAATTCATCCAGGCATTCCTGAGAGGGGAGGGGATGTCTTCATCAGGATTCATTCTTGCTTTAATTTTTTCTATATGTGAGAAATATAACATACATAGAGAAAAGTGAAGATGCATATGTATATTTCTACAAGTAGTAGCTTATAAGCACTACCTAGATCAAAAATCAGAACATTGCTAGCACTGCACTGAAAACTACAAAACACTGTTAGATAAACTAAAGAATGCCTAGATAGATGGAAGATAAACCATGTTCAAGAGTCAGAAGACCCTATATTGATAAGATGTCAATTCTCCCCAAACTGATCTATAGATCAGATCAGATCAGATCAGATCAGTCTCTCAGTCGTGTCCGACTCTTTGCGACCCCATGAATTGCAGCACTCCAGGCCTCCCTGTCCATCACCAACTCCCGGAGTTCACTGAGACTCACGTCCATCGAGTCAGTGATGCCATCCAGCCATCTCATCCCCTGTCGTCCCCTTCTCCTCCTGCCCCCAACCCCTCCCAGCATCAGAGTCTTTTCCAATGAGTCAACTCTTCGCATGAGGTGGCCAAA
>NW_011494876.1:7557315-7558257 GCF_000754665.1 Bison bison bison
ACTCTCACATCCATACATGACCACAGGAAGAACCATAGCCTTGACTAGACGAACCTTTGTTGGCAAAGGAATGTCTCTGCTTTTGAATATGCTATCTAGGTTGGTTATAACTTTCCTTCCAAGGAGTAAGCGTCTTTTAATTTCATGGCTGCAGTCACCATCTGTAGTGATTTTGGAGCCCAGAAAAATAAAGTCTGACACTGTTTCCACTGTTTCCCCATCTATTTCCCATGAAGTGATGGGACCGGATGCCATGATCTTCATTTTCTGAATGTTGAGCTGTAAGCCAACTTTTTCACTCTCCACTTTCACTTTCATCAAGAGGCTTTTTAGTGCCTCTTCACTTTCTGCCATAAGGGTGGCGTCATCTGCATATCTGAGGTGATTGATGTTTCTCCAAGCAATCTTGATTCCAGCTTGTGTTTCTTCCAGTCCAGCATTTCTCATGATGTACACTGCATGTAAGTTAAATAAATAGGGTGACAATATACAGCCTTGACGAATTTCTTTTCCTATTTGGAACCAGTCTGTTGTTCCATGTCCAGTTCTAACTGTTGCTTCCTGACCTGCATACAAATTTCTCAAGAGGCAGATCAGGTGGTCTGGAATTCCCATCTCTTTCAGAATTTTCCACAGTTGATCGTGATCCACACAGTCAAAGGCTTTGGCATAGTCAATAAAGCAGAAATAGATGTTTTTCTGGAACTCTCTTGCTTTTTCCATGATCCAGCGGATGTTGGCAATTTGATCTCTGGTTCATCTGCCTTTTCTAAAACCAGCTTGAACATCAGGAAGTTCACAGTTCACATATTGCTGAAGCCTGGCTTGGAGAATTTTGAGCATTACTTTACTAGCATGTGAGATGAGTGCAATTATGTGGTAGTTTGAGCATTCTTTGGCATTGCCTTTCTTTGGGATTGGAATGAAAACTGACCTTTTCCA
>NW_011494876.1:7558357-7566466 GCF_000754665.1 Bison bison bison
AGTTTTCCAAATTTGCTGGCACATTGAGTGCAGCACTTTCACAGCATCATCTTTCAGGATTTGGAATAGCTCAATTGGAATTCCATCACCTCCACTAGCTTTGTTCGTAGTGATGCCTTCTAAGGCCCACTTGACTTCACATTCCAGGATGTATGGCTCTAGGTGACTGATCACACCATCGTGATTATCTGGGTCGTGAGGATCTTTTTTGTA
Organism: Bison bison bison; assembly: GCF_000754665.1. Classification (NCBI taxonomy): domain Eukaryota; kingdom Metazoa; phylum Chordata; class Mammalia; order Artiodactyla; family Bovidae; genus Bison; species Bison bison. Next base: position 7,558,571 of record NW_011494876.1, read on the forward strand.
CAGTTCTTCTGTATATTCTGCCATCTCTTCTTAATATGTTTGCTTCTGTTAGGTCCATACCATTTCTGTCCTTTATCGAGCCCATATTTGCATGAAATGTTCCTTTGGTATCTCTGATTTTCTTGAAGAGATCCCTAGTCTTTCCTATTCTGTTGTTTTCCTCTATTTCTTTGCATTGATCGCTGAAGAAGGCTTTCTTATCTCTTCTTGCTATTCTTTGGAACTCTGCATTAAACTGATCTATAGGTTCAATGCAAATCCAATGAAAATTCCAGCAGATTATTTTGTGGAAATTGAAAAATATTTTCTAAAATTGATATACAAATACAAAGGTTCTTGAATAACTTAACCAACTTTGAAAAGTGAAGAACAAACTGGAAGAATACCTGATTTCAAGACTTACTGTAAAGCTACAGTAATCAAGAGAGTATGGTATTGGTGTAAAGACAGGCAAATGGATCAGTGGAATAGAACAGAAAGTCTAGAAATAGAGATACAAATACATAAACAACTGATTTTCAACAAAAATGCATAGACAATTTAGTGAATAAAGGATAGTTTTTTCCAATATATTATGATAAGATTGGATATGTATAAGAAGAGGTAAAAGAAAAACTTTGTTCCATATTTGACACAATATACAAAAACTAACTCAAATGGATCATAGATATAAACGTAAAACTGAACACTAGGCAACTTCTGAAGAAAACATAGAAGCAAATCTTCATGACTTTAGATTAGGCAAATAACTATTAGATATGACATCAAAAAACATTATCTACTAAAAAAATTGATAAACTGGAACTAATGAAAATTAAAAACTTCTGTTCTTCAAATGACACTGTTAAAAGAATTAAAAATAAGACCCAGAGTGGGAATAAGATTTTTCAAATCATATATCTGATAAGACTTATACACAGAATTTTAAAGAACTCTCAAAACTAAGAAAATAAGCAAACTTTTAAATCGGCAAAATACTTGAATAGACACTTCATCAAGATAATGATAAATAAGCACATACAAAGATGTTTAACATCATTAGTTATTACTGAAATACAAACTAAAACAAAAATGAAATATCACTACATACATTTTGGAATGGCTAAATTTAAAAAGCTTAATAATATCAAGTGGTGGCAAAGATAGGAAATAATACCAATGCTGGTAGGAATGTAAAATGGTAAAACCACACTAGAAAATAGTTCGGCAATTTCTTAAAAGTATACACTTTGCATATGATATAGCCATTTTAGTTCTAAGTATTTTCCCAAAGAAATTAAACATCTGTTCATAGAAAAACTTGCAAAAAAATTTTTATATCAGCTTAAGTTACAATTATCAAAAACCATTAATAGAAATGACCAAGAGATCCATCAACAGGTAAGTGGATTAACATTTATAGTATGTTCATAAAAAGATGTACTACTCAGTAACATATAGAACAATATGGATGAATCTCAAAATAATTACGCTGAGTGAAATAGGCAAAACAAGGGGAAAAGCACAGGCTGTATGATTCTACTTATAATGGAATTATAAATCTCAATGATAGAAATCAACCAATGACTACCTGGGAATGGGGGCCAAAAAAAGTCACAAGAAAACTCCCATGATATTCATTATCTTGATTGGGGTCATAGTTTCATTGCTGTGTACACACACACACACACACACATGTATAGAATTTTCATATCATTACATACATAAAATTTATCAAACTGCATATTTTAAATATGTGAGGATTACTGCACGTCAATTATACTTCAAAGAGTAACAACAACCAACATTTTTGTTTTCTGACAAGCCTTTGGGTTGATAAACTAGCAATGGCCTACTTGATCTAGGGTAGACTCAAATGTGACAGCTCAGATCAGTGCCATGGGCTCTCTTATCCTCCAGCAGTCTGCCCCAAGCTTATTCTCAAGGCGATCTCACATCATTGGTTGTGATTTTTGTAAAGAAGCTCTGCTCATATGTTGCTATCGTAATACTCATTCAATCCAATTTTCAATTTGTTGGATCTGGTTGGGTAAACACTGTAGCTTCCAATCAGGCTGCCTGAAAGTCTAGGCCACCATCTCAATAAAATTCCATAAAAGATACCAGAAACTGTTTCACAGATGGCATAGATAAGATGGAGAAAGTGGAAGGCTTTTACTATTCCTAACTTCTATGAATCAAACTTTACCTTGGGCATTAGATTTCAGCTTAAAGATGAAACCTCTGAGGCAGTTTAAATTTCAATCCAAATCAAGAAAAACTTTTTTGTGTATCCAAGATTACATACTAAACACCAAAAGTCATTTCACAATGTTTAAGAATGTATGATTTTAAAAATTTATTAGAACAGTTTGATCTAGTGAAGGTCAATCAATAGCATTATCTACCTGCTTATACCTATTTAAATGACTTGTGTTCCTAAAGTTCATATGTAAGTTAACAATATAGAAATCAGATAGCATTTTTTTCATAGAAATGATTCAACAAATGCTTCCAAGGGTCTAATAAAGCCCACTTAACACACGATGGCTAAAATATAGTACAAAGAATAAAAGAGCACTTCCCTGCAGTTTTTTTAAAAAATTAAACATTTCTGAATATAACATCTGACAAATTCCAATTCAGTAATCCATTAGAATTCTCTTCCTACACGACCTCTGAAAATGGAAGAGCAATATAAAGATTTATTCACCAACAGATACAAACTATGTCACTTGCTTTAGAAGGCAGAATCAACTATAGACACATTTGGTTTTAAATAACAAGTTGTTTTCATCTTTCTACACATATAAAGGATATTCAACCTGTTCATTTAAAAAATCACAGGAATATTTCCAAATGTAATATATAGTTCAGAATTTCTATACTAAAACTGAAAATAAAAATTACGCATAAATTTAAGTCCTCGGCTCAAAATCTTCTAATGATATTCACAGTAGAAGTCAAAGTCATTAAAATGGCCTATAACATTCCACATGATCTTCCCTCATCCCCTTATCTCTGAGGCTTTGTCCGCTTCATCTTTCCCCACCTCTCTTACTGTGTGCCAACTGACCTTGATCTCCTTCCTTTCTCCACAGTAGGATAAGCGCATTGCTAATTCATGGCCTTCCCTCTTGTTGTTCCCTCTAATCGGAGCTCTCCTCCCCTAGATATCTACACGGCTCCCTCAGTCCTCCAAGGTTTTGCCCAAATGTCGTTTTTCATCTGGGGCTTTCACTTATCCCATGGGACAGAGCAAGCCCTATCCCTCCTCCTGCCTCTACCCTCACTCTCATCATTCTTGCCCACTTAATTTTTCCCCATGTAACTTTTCACTTTAAACACACTATGCAACTCACTTATTTTCTGTTTGACATCTCACTACCACCAGCACTAACATGTCAACTCCATGATAACAGTGATTTCATATCTTCTGGTCTTTCTGCAGGACCCAACACCTCCATGTTTCAGAACTCTGCATAAACAACTTTTCTAACTTATTTCATGATCTATACACCCATTTCTTTCACAGGCATGTTTTTTATTGGACTGTCTCCTTCAAGTCTTCCACATAAAGGGAACAGATTGATTCTCTTTGGCAAAAGATTTATCTGGAAATAACTAATGAGCTATCAGAATCACAGATGGAAAATTCATTGTTGTAACAGCCTTTCATATAATTCTTGGTTTTCAAATCATTCTTGAAAAATTCATGTTTTCCATATCCCTATACAGTGGCATCGGAGAAGGCAATGGCACCCCACTCCAGTACTCTTGCCTGGAAAACCCCATGGATGAAGGAGCCTGGTAGGCTGCAGTCCATGGGATCGCTGAGGGTCGGACACGACTGAGAGACTTCACTTTCACTTTTCACTTTCATGCATTGGAGAAGGAAATGGCAACCCACTCCAGTGTTCTTGCCTGGAGAATCCCAGGGATGGGGGAGCCTGGTGGGCAGCTGTCTATGGGGTTGCACAGAGTCAGACACGACTGAAGTGACTTAGCAGCATACAGTGGCATAAATTTGGTTGAAGCTGTTCTCTGATCAATACTGATTTGAATTATACAATTGTGTCATGGTTTAGCACCCTGTAGAATTAATATGCCATCAAAAGAGTATCTGTTCATAGATAGCATGTATTATATTACTTAAAATCTAAAATCACATCTATTATATGTAAAAAGATTCAGTTCAATGATTTCTTGCCATTCAATTTCATTGAATTAAAATTTTACTACTTCCTAAAATCTGCTTTTTTTCAATTAGTCTGGATAAAAACCAACCCCAATCACTGTCATGAATAAATCTGCACCAGAGCTTCCAGGGACTTTTTTTAGTAGAGCAACTCTGCTATTTGTTGGTGTGATTTCTGTAATGCCGCTCTGTTCATATGTTGCTATCTAAAACTCATTCACTCCAATTTTCAATTCATTGGATCTGGTTGGGTAAACACTATAGCCTCCAATCAGGCAGCTAATGGTTCCAAATCGAGAAATAGTTTTGCAAGGCATATAAAATCTGAGGTGGGATACAAATTCAAAAACCTTAGCATGGAAGCTAAAGGACATATATTGTATTCTGTCTATATTGTCATACGAATCATTCACATTTTATGGTTTGGATATTTAATGTCAGTCCTCCACACCCTTTTCAAGTGTGCATCACTCAGAAAACAAAGATGAGTTAAATACATTCTGAAGTGCTCTTCTTCATAGGGCTCTTATGAGTTTTGAAATCTAGAATACATATATCACTTAATCTTTTCCAGCTAAATAAACATATTGTAAATAACAGTCTACCTTTAATAATCACTGATGATACATTAAAAATATATTGAAAACATACTTTTGTAGGAATATATAAAATCCATGGAAATAGAAATCACACTGAATGTGTACCATGTACTCAGCCTCATATGTAATAAAAATATGGATCTATAATAATAAAAAAAGAACTCCCTGCAAACAAAAGCTCAAGACCAGATGTCTTCACTGAGGAATTCTACCAAATATACAAAGAAGAATTTATATCTATCCTCCTTGAACTCTTCCAAAAGACTGAAGAGGAGGGAACACTCCCAAACTCACTCTATTAAGCCACCATGACTCTAACGCCAACATCAGAAAAAGACACTACCAAAAAAGAAAATTACAGGAATATTTTTGCTGAATATAGATGCAAATCATTGATAAAATAATAGTAAATCAAATTCAACAACACGTGAAAAAGATCATACAGCTTGATCAAGTTGGATTCATCCTATGGTCACAAGGATGGTTCAACACAGGCAAATCAATCAAAGTGATACACTAAACAAAAGAAAAGAGAAAAATCACATGATCATCTCAATAGATGCAGGAAAAAATTTAATAAAATTCAACATCAACTCATGATAAAAACTCTCTCCAAAGTGGGTATAGAGGGGACATACTTCAACATAATAAAAACCACTTATGATAAACTACAGAAAACATAATAATCAATGGTGAAAAACTGAACGCCCTCCCACTGAATTCTGGAAAAAGACCACTTCTATACAACATAATATTGTAAGTCATGGCCACAACAATCACACAAGAAAAAGAAATAAAAGGTATCCAAATGGGAAGGGAAGAGATAAAATTGCCATTATATGGAGATGACATGATACTCTATGTAAAAAAACCTATAGAATTCACACAAAAACTACTAGAACTGATCAACAAATTCAGCAAGATATCAGGATATAAGATTAATACACAGAGATTTGTTGCTTTTCTTTACACTAACAATGAAATATCAGAAGGGAAAAGTAAAAAAAAAATCCTATTTAAAATCTCAACAAGAAAAAAAAAACTTAGGAATAAACCTAACCAAGGAGGTAAAAGACTTATGCACAAGAACTATAAAACACTGATAAAGGAGACTAAATATGATTCAAAGAAATGAAAAGACATGCTCTTGGATTGGTAGAATTCATATCATTAACATGGCTAAATTACCCAAAGCAATCTACAGATTAAATATTATTGCTATCAAATTACCCATGACATTTTTCACAGAACTAGAAAAATAATCCTAAAATTTATATGGAACCACAAAATACCTAGAATTATCAAAGCAATCCTAAGGAAAAAGAATAAAGCAGAAGTTATAACCCTCCCAGACTTCAGACAATACTACAAAGCTGCAGTAATCAAAACAGCATGGTCTTGGTACAAAAACAGACACACAAATTGAACAGAACAGAGAGAGCCCAGAAATAAACCTGCAAACCTACAGTCAATTAACCTTCAGCAAAGGAAACAAGACATACAATGGAGAAAAAACTGTGTCTTTAGGAAGTGATGTTGGAAACGTTGAACAGCACTTGTAAATCAATGAAGTTAGAACACTCCCACACAGCAAACACAAAAATAAATTCAATATTCCTTGAAGAGTTACATATAAGACATGACAACATAAAACATGTCCCACAAGATAAAATAGGCAAAACATTCTCAGACATGAATTGTACCAATATTTTCTTAGGTCAATCCCCATAGGGAATACAGATAAAAGCAAAAATAAACAAATGGGACCTAACAAAACTTATAAGCTTTTGCATGATAAAGGAAACCATAAACAAAGCAAAAAGACAACCTACAAACTGGGAGAAAATATTTGCAAATGATGTAACAGACACAGACAATTTCAAAAATATACAAAGAGCACATACGGCTCTATATAAACACACACACACACACACACACAAAACAACACAATTAAATTAGGGCATAAGACCTAAATAGACATTTGTCCAAAGAAGACATAAAGGTGGCCAATAGATATGTGAAAATATGCTCAATTTTGCTAGAGAAACACAAGTCAAAACTGCAATGAGGTATCACATTACACTGGTCAGAATCAGATCAGATCAGATCAGTCGCTCAGTCGTGTCCGACTCTTTGCGATCCCATGAATTGCAACATGCCAGGCCTCCCTGTCCATCACCAACCCCCAGAGTTCACTCAGACTCACGTCCATTGAGTCAGTGATGCCATCCAGCCATCTCATCCTCTGTCGTCCCCTTCTCCTCTTGCCCCCAATCCCTCCCAGCATCAGAGTCTTTTCTAATGAGTCAACTCTTTGCATGAGGTGGCCAAAGTACTGGAGTTTCAGCTTTAGCATCATTCCTTCTAAAGAAATCCCAGAGCTGATCTCCTTCAGAATGGACTGATTGGATCTCCCTGCAGTTCAAGGGACTCTCAAGAGTCTTCTCCAACACCACAGTTCAAAAGCATCAATTCTTCGGTGCTCAGCCTTCACAGTCCAACTCTCACATCCATACATGACCACAGGAAAAACCATAGCCTTGACTAGATGAACCTCTGTTGGCAAAGTGATGTCTCTGCTTTTGAATATGCTATCAAGGTTGGTCATAACTTTCCTTCCAAGGAGTAAGCGTCTTTTAATTTCATGGCTGCAGTCACCATCTACAGTGATTTTGGAGCCCAGAAAAATAAAGTCTGACACTGTTTCCACTGTTTCCCCATCTATTTCCCATGAAGTGATGGGACCGGATGCCATGATCTTCGTTTTCTGAATGTTGAGCTTCTAATGTAGAGAAACTTTTTCACTCTCCACTTTCACTTTCATCAAGAGGCTTTTGAGTTTCTCTTCCCTTTCTGCCATAAGGGTGGTGTCATCTGCATATCTGAGGTGATTGATATTTCTCCTGGCAATCCTGATTCTAGCTTGTGTTTCTTCTAGTCCAGCATTTCTCATGATGTACCCTGCATAGAATTTAAATAAGCAGGGTGACAATATACAGCCTTGACGTACTCCTTTTCCTATTTGGAACCAGTCTGTTGTCCCATGTCCAGTTCTAACTGTTGCTTCCTGACCTGCATACAATTTTCTCAAGAGGCAGATCAGGTGGTCTGGTATTCCCA
>NW_011494876.1:7566774-7567993 GCF_000754665.1 Bison bison bison
AAAAATTAAAAAAAAAAAAAAAAAAAAAAATAGGGTGAACATATGATCCAGCAATCCTATTCCTGACACATATCTGGAAAATATGAAAAGTTTAATTTGCAAAGACATGATTCCCTAGTACTCACACAATTCTATTTATATTAGCCAAGACATGGAAGCAACCTCAGCGTCTGTCAACAGACAAATGGATAAAGAAGATGGGGTATGGGGTATATATGTTTATATGTATATATATACATATACATACATACACAATGGAATATTACTTGACCATTAAAAGAATGAAATATTGTCATTTGCAGCAACATGGATAGACCTCAAGATTATCATACCAAGTGAAGTAAATTAGATAGAGAATGAAAAGTATCATATGATGTCACTTACATGTGGAATCTAAAAAAGTTACAAATGAATTTATTCACATAACCAAACTAGACTCACAGATACAGCAATCAGCCTTATGTTTAACAAAGGGAAAAGGACAGAAGAGGGATAAATTAGGAGTGTGGGATTAACAGATCAACATCAGTATATAAAAAACAGATAAACAGCAAAGGTGTACTGTATAGCACAGGAAACTATATTCAATATCTTGTAATAACCTATAATGGAAAAAATATATATGTGTATATATATATATATATACATATATACATATGTGTGTATATATATATATATATGCTAAAATATATATATATATATATGCTGAAATATATGTGAAATCCAGTCCAGCATTTTGTGTAAATTTATTCAAAATGCTGGACTGGATGAAGCACAAGTTGGAATCAACATTGCTGGGAGAAATATCAATAACCTCAGATATGCAGACGATACCACCCTTTTGGCAGAAAGTGAAGAGGAACTGAAAAGCCTGTTGAGGAAAGTGAAAGAGGAGAGTGAAAAAGCTGGCTTAAAACTCAACATTTAAAAAACTAGGATCATGGCAGCCGGTCCCATCACTTCTTAGGAAATAGATGGGGAAACAATGGAACAGTGAGAGACTTTATTTTCTTGGGCTCCAAAATCACTGCAGATCGTGATTGCAGCCATGAAATTAAAAGATGCTTACTCCTTGGAAGGAAAGTTATGACCAACCTAGATAGCATATTCAAAAGCAGAGACATTACTTTGCCAACAAAGGTACGTCTAGTCAAAGCTATAGTTTTTCCAGTAGTCATGTATGGATGTGAGAGTTGGACCATAAAGAAATCTGAGCACC
>NW_011494876.1:7568093-7568411 GCF_000754665.1 Bison bison bison
GCTCTAGGCCAGTGATCACACCATTGTGATTATCTGGGTCGTGAAGATCTTTTTTGTACAGTTCTTCTGTGAATTCTTGCCATCTCTTCTTAATATCTTCTGCTTCTGTTAGGGATAGGCATCATCAAAAAGTCTATATACAATATTGTAAAGTAATTAGCCTCCAATTAAAATAAATAATTTATAATAAGGAAAAAAGTCTATAAATAATAAAGGTGTGGAGACAAGGGAATCTTTCTATACTGTTATAGGAATGAAACTTGGTGCAGCCACAATGAAAAACAGTATGAAGATTTAAAAGAAAAAAAAAAAAAAAAA
>NW_011494876.1:7568511-7581791 GCF_000754665.1 Bison bison bison
TAGGAAATAGATGGGGAAACAATGGAACAGTGAGAGACTTTATTTTCTTGGGCTCCAAAATCACTGCAGATCGTGATTGCAGCCATGAAATTAAAAGATGCTTACTCCTTGGAAGGAAAGTTATGACCAACCTAGATAGCATATTCAAAAGCAGAGACATTACTTTGCCAACAAAGGTACGTCTAGTCAAAGCTATAGTTTTTCCAGTAGTCATGTATGGATGTGAGAGTTGGACCATAAAGAAATCTGAGCACCAAAGAATTAATGCTTTTGAACTGTGATGTGGAGAAGACTCTTGAGAGTCCCTTGGGCTGCAAGGAGATCCAACCAGTCCATCCTAAAGGAAATCAGTCTTGAATATTCATTGAAAGGACTGATGCTGAAGCTGAAACTCCAGTGCTTTGGCCACCTGATGCGAAGAACTGACCCATTGGAAAAGACCCTGATACTGGGAAAGATTGAAGGCGGGAGGAGAAGGAGACGACAGAGGATGAGATAGTTGGATGGCATCACCAACTCAAAGGACATGAGTTTGAGCAAGCTCTGATGGATCGGGAAGCCTGGCGTGCATCAGTCTACGGGGTTGCAAAGAGTTGGACACGACTGAACTGAACACACACACACACACACACACACACACACACACATATATATATATATAAAACAGAGTCACTTTTCTGTATACATGAAACTAACACAATACTCTAAATCAACTATATTTCAATTTAAAAAAAATACATGAAAGAGCTAACAAAAATATGCACAAGACAGAGCTGTGCTTAGTTGCTCAGTCATGACTGACTCTTTGCCACCCGTGGACTGTAGCCTGCAAGGCTTCTCAGTCCATGGGGACTCTCCAGGCAAGAATACTGGAGTGGGTTGCCATGCCCTCTTCCAGGGGATCTTGCCAACCCAGGGATTGAACCCAGGTCTCCCATATTGCAGGCAGATTCTTTACAGTCCAAGCCACCACGGAAGCCCAAGAATACTGGAATGGGTAACCTATCCCTACTCCAGGGGAACTTCCCAACCCAGGAATCAAACTGGGGTCTTCAGCATTGCAGGTGGATTCTTTACCAGCTGAGCTATCAGGGAAGCTAACAAGACATAGACCCTGCATCAAGAAATTATAAGAAATATAGAGTATCCTAAGATAAAATATGATTAAATACTATTAAAATAACATTTTGTTGATGATCATAAATACTGAACAAATGATGAAAAGCAGATAGTATAAACTTTTCTATAAGCATCACAATTTCCTTACAAAGATTCGATTCTTCCTAAAAATGTTCCCCTAACTCAGTTTGTGAAAATTTGAAATATATGTTTAACTCTATGAAAGTAATTTACTCATCCTTACAGATAACTAAGAAGAAAACATTTCATCATCCCAAAACGCAGAGGTTCTCTCTCCAATTTTCTTGCAAGTATTTTTACTGCTTTTCTTTGGTAATTAAGAACTCAAAGAGTAGCAGCAAGTTATGTACATATACATGTATCCTTCTCATTTCTCTTCATAGAACAGTTAAGCTTATCCTTTTCTATCTAAAACAAGTTTCAGTTATTAAATAAGTAAGGCACGTAATAAAGAGGTTAAGAATATGTTTGATAAATATTTCATCATGGCTTACTGTCATCATAATTTCAAAAAGGATTACTTTTAGCTTTACATTAAAATACAAAATATTGAGGCAAAGTCTCAAGAATTTTAACTCAGATAATACACAAAAAATGAGAAATTTCAGAAAGAGGAAATTAATAAAAATATATAGGACACAGACTGCAAATCTACTTTAACTGAGTATTTTCTATGAAAAGAGACAAAATTCCCAACTCCCTTGATTCAGAATTATAATGAAGTTAGAAGTAGTTGGATAATATTCACCTAAATATTTGTTAATTTATATATTATTTTCAAGTACCAGAATATTTGAAAACTGCCTTTCAAAAAATTTCACATTTATCTGGAGCTGCAGCTGTCTTCTAAAGTTTTTGCTTACTGTTTGAAATTCCCCTTGTCTACTAGCATGTAATATTTGACTAGTTAAAGAATTCCGTAGACAGAGGAGCCTGTTGGGTTGCAGTTCATGGGGTAACACAGAGTCAGACACAACTGAGCACTCATGCATAAATGAAACTATATGTTCTAAGAATTGGCATAAATCAGGAATTTTAGAAACAATCACTTGATTTCCAACATCTTCATGGATATTTATGCTGCAATGGATAGAGTGGTGAATTTTGAGAAAAAATCAAAATTGTAGCATTTTGATTGATCAACATCAGAAAACTCTATTATTGTTGACCTGCCATCTAGTGTGCAAATTAAAGGGAAGTTTTAATTTAAACCAAAAATCAGCTATATCTGTGTTTAAATACTTGAACAGCTGTTATGGGGGAGATTGGTTAGTCTCAACTCATGGTTGCAGAACTACATTTGGACTAAAAGAAGGATGAGGAGAGTAGATTTCAGCCCAAACTAAGCAATAGCTTGAATTAGAACCATCTGGAAATGGAGTATTCCGTCTTATGAGGTAGGCATTCCTGGTCACCTGTGTCTTACAGTTTATTGAGGACGTTATAAATGAGTTTGAGCTCAGATTTTAGGCACCACTTTCTGCCTCTCAGGGCCCCTTCTACCTTGTGAAATTCTGGATGATGACCAGCTCAACTCACCATTCATCCAAGCTGGTATTTTACATTTGTTCAATATGAACTGATGTATTTACATTCATCCAGGGAATTCCCTGGTAGTTCAGTTGGTAAAGAATCTGCCTGCAGTGCAGGAGACCCCACTTCAATTCCAGGGTCAGGAAGGAGAAGGAAATGGCAACCCACTCCAGTATTCTTGCCTGGAAAATCCCATGGCCAGAGGAACCTGGTGAGCTACAGTCCATGGGGTCGCAATGGTTGGACATGACTTAGTGACTAAACCACCACCACATTCATCCAACCTCAGTGTGTAAGCAGCCTTTCAGTGACACCTAATTGTGTACCAATTTCCATGTGTAAATAATTACCCCTGGGGGTGATGTCTTTGACAAAGCAAACACTGCTGGCAGCAGTTACACAGGTCCACAGCGGGCAGAGATTGTGAGACAAAAGGCCAAAGGCAGTTGAAGTGGTACAGAGGTAAACTATTATCCTGGTAGCGATTCCAAGGATAGCAATTTTCTTTATTTCTTGTAATAAATTTATAAAGCAATATTTAACAGCATCAATATTCTCTTTCCTATCAGTTTTCAATATGAAGTGTTGAGGTCAATGATGGCTAAGAAAGACATTTTTGTGTGGCTGAGTGACAGCATATTTTGATGCAGCTGTTCCAACAGTGCCATGTTGAGTGATATGAATCAGAATGTAAAAATACTATGAAAAATTACAAACAATGCTTGCAATAATATCCCTATCGATTACCTTAAGAGAGCCTCCCTTTGGCCCTCACCCTAACTTCATCCTCACTTAATCCGTCATCCAACACTGAGTGTCTAGCACCTCACTCAGAGATGGAGTAAAACATGGAGTCAGGCCCAGGGTTGAATGGAGAACAAGGAGTGAATGAAGCTCAAGGGCAGAGCCAGAGATAGAGTATAGGTTGTGGTATGCTTAGACGATAAGTCATGTCCAACTCTTTGTGACCCCATGGACTACAGTTCTCCAGGCTCCTCTGTCCAGGGGGATTCTCCAGGCAACAATACTGGAATGGGTTGCCATGCCTTTCTCCAGGGGATCTTCCCAACCCAAGGATAGAACCCAGATCTCCCACAATGCAGGCATATTCTTTACTGTCTGATCCACCAGGGAAGCAGTGGGGGTGGAATAAGGAGTAAGTTAGAATGGAGTGAAGATGTCCAGTGCACACATGACTTTATAATTTGTAAAATCTTCAGTTCAGTTCAGTTCAGTCGCTCAGTCACTCAGTCGTGTCCAACTCTTTGTGACCCCATGAGTCACAGCACGCCAGGCCTCCCTGTACATCACCAACTCCTGGAGTTCACTCAGACTCACGTCCATTGAGTTGGTGATGCCATCCAGCCATCTCATCCTCTGTTGTCCCTTTCTCCTCCTGCCTCCAATCCCTCCCAGCATCAGAGTCTTTTCCAATGAGTCAACTCTTCGCATGAGGTGGCCAAAGTACTGGAGTTTCAGCTTTAGCATCATTCCTTCCAAAGAAATCCCAGGGCTGATCTCCTTTTTCAGCATAGGTCTAGATCCACCCCAACCCATCCACTTAGGGAAGCTTTTACGGGCAGAATTTATTGCTGATGCCTCTGTGAACTCTGAAGTCCCTTCCAGAATGTGCATCACTAGAGGGTGGCTATGACATGACACCCCACTGTCAGATGCCCTGGGGGTGGTATAAACTAGAGAAAAAGTAGCTCAACTATTCCTCTCCCCGGAAATGAACAGGTCTTAACCACTGTGCTATTGGGTAGATTCGCCACTCACAGTGTCAACATTCATAAGCTCCAGACTTTTGGGATCCCTGACACCTCATTATTAAAATAAATAAAAATTAAATGGGATTTGAGAGTCTTAAGTGGTAAAGAATCCACCTGCAATGTAGGAGTCACAGGAGATGCAGGTTTGATCCCTGATTAGGGAAGATCCCCTGGAGAAGGGCATGGCAACCCACTCCAGTATTCTTTTCTGAAGAATCCCATTGACAGAGAAGCCTGGCGGGCCACGGGCCATAAGGTTACAAAGAGTCAGACATGACTGAAGTGACTTAGCACACATGCACAAGAGTCTTGAGAATTTTGCAACATGTCTTGAGATGTGCAGAGAGATACCAAGTTGCTAACTTGGGGGATTCAATTAGGGACAATAGCTGAATCTGTAAGAACACAAAGAAAAATTATTCTTTGTGTTTTTCACTGCCTAATTAATTTAGAATTTAGGAGAAGAATGAGCAGAAAATATGAAGAAATGGGACAGCTAACAAAACTGATTTGGCTATTGTAGGATTAGTCCTAGTTTAGAGCAGTGAATAGTGCAAATAACTCTGGTCAGTTTGAACCCACTTCCTGCAGATGTCATATTCCAAGGAGGTCTAACTCTGTGAGAGAGCTTCAAAAAAGGATGGAAAAGGACATGACATAAAAATTTCAACTAGTTTTCATAGCTGTGATAATTATAAAAGCAAACACTTCTTGATTTCAAACAGTAGACAGAATTTATGAACATTCAACCATCTTGACATATTTACCATTCTTGCAGATACTAATAATTATTAACAAAACTTGAGTATATTTTAATTATATATTTATAAAGTTTATTATTAGGATATTAAATACCCAATTCTTATTAGATACAGTATCTTAATCCAATAACCAAAATTTGAATTGTCTACATTCATGGGTTTTTAAAAATAAAAACAGATAAAGTCAAGTCTGTCCCTGCAAATTGTGACTAATACTGTACTATTCTGAATGACACTGAAACAGCTAATCATATGAAAAACTATGTTCTTCTTAATATGACTATATATTTGTATCAGGTAAATGCAACATATATTTCAGGGTTCATATATTTATTACCAAAATTATATCATTAAGTATTATGACATATATGTATCTATGTAATACAATATTATGTAAAGCACTGAAGAATTGATGCTTTTGAACTGTGGTGTTGGAGAAGACTCTTGAGAGTCCCTTGGACTGCAAGGAGATCCAACCAGTCCATCCTAAATATTCATTGGAAGGACTGATGTGAAGCTGAAGCTCCAATACTTTGGTCACCTGATGCGAAGAACTGACTCATTGGAAAAGATCCTGATGCTGGAAAAGATTGAAGGCAGGAGGAGAAGGGGACAACAGAGTATGAGATGGTTGGATGGCATCACCAACTTGATGGACATGAGCTTGAGCAAGCTCCAGGAGTTGGTGATGGACAGGGAAGCCTGGCATGCTGCAGTCCATGGGGTCACAAAGAGTTGGACACGACTAAGCAACTGAATTGAACTGAATGTAATATAATACACAGTATATACTCTATAATATACAGTAAAATCACATTATAACACAAATTTTCTATTTTTATGCTGTTCTGCACAATTACAGCTTATGATCATTTATGGATACCCTTTCCTGATAGCTCAGTTGGTAAAGAATCCGCCTGCAGTGCTAGAGACCCCAGTTCAATTCCTTGGTCGGGAAGATCTGCTGGAGAAGGGATAGACTACTCACTCCAGTATTCTTGGGCTTCTCTTGTGGCTCAGCTGGTAAAGACTCTGCCTGCAATGCAGGAGACCTGGGTTCGATCCCTGGGTTGGGAAGATCCCCTGGAGAAGGGAAAGGCTACCCACTCCAGTATTCTGGCCTGGAGAATTCCATGGACTGTATACTACATAGGGTCACAGAGAGTTGTACGCGACTGACTTTCACTTTCTATTTCTTTAGTCCTATGAAGTTTTTCTTCTCATTCTCAGTCATTTTTCTTTCTTCATAAATATTTTTCTTCAGTGTGATGAACTTTCATTTTTGACACTTGATATATTTGATCTCTCCTTTAATGTTTCATTAGCATTTCTTTTACAAATTCTCAGAAGTTCTCAGGGTTAAGCATTATAAATTTCTTAAAACGTTTAAATCTTTGACTACATAAGTAAATGCTGAAAGTTTCTAAAATTCTTTTAGCAAAAGTTCTTCATAAATACACTAAATTCTTATAAATTGTTTAGATATTATATTAAGCTCATAATATGATATCTGTTAAATTTGCACTTATTACTCAGAAATTTATATAATTCTTAAAGCAGTCACTCCCTACCTCTCAACTTTTGATACTAACATTTATGTTATTAGACATGGCTTTTATAAATTGCTGAAGGTCCATTTTATCAACATAAAAACCACAGAGTTAATAAACAAAGACAGAAGAGTTAAACCTTGAAAAAATAGGTCTAAGATTTTTGTGCTGTTTGCCTTTTGTTTTAATTAGAGGGTAATATTCACCTCTGAGAATTTGTTGTTCAGTCACCCAGTCATGTCTGACTCTGCAGCCCCATGGATTTACAGCACGCCAGGCCTCCCCATCCCTCACCATCTCCAGAAGTTTGCCGAAGTTCATATTCATTGCATTGGTGATGCCATCCAGCCATCTCATCCTCTGACACCCTCTTCTCCTTCTACCCTCAACCTTTTCCAGCATCAGGGACTTTTCCAATGAGTCAGCTGTTCTCATCAGACGACCAAAATACTGGAGTTTCAATTTCAGCATCATACTTCCAATGAGTATTCAGACTTGATTTCCCTTAAGATTGACTGGTTTGATCTCCTTGCTGTCCAAGGGATTCTTAGGAGTCTTCTGCAGCACCATAGTTCAGAGGCATCAATTCTTTGCCACTCTGCCTTCTTTATGGTCCAGCTCTCACAACCGTATGTGACCACTGTAAAGACCATAGCCTTGACTATTCGGACCTTTGTCAGTAGAGTAATGTCTCTGCTTTTCAGCACACAGTCTAGGTTTGTCACAGCTTTCCTGCCAAGAAGTAAAAATCTTCTGATTTCATGGCTGCAGTCACCATCCAGAGTGGTTTTAGAGCCCAAAAAGAGGAAGTCACTACTTCCACCTTTTCCCCTTCTATTTGCCATGATGTAATGGGGTCAGATGCCATGATCTTAGCTTTTTTGATGTTTACTTTTAGGCTGGCTCTTTCACTCTCCTCCTTTACCCTCAGCAAAAGGCTCTTTAGTTCCTCTTTGCTTTCTGCTATTAGAGTGGTATCATCCCCATTTGAGGTTGTTGATGTTTCGCCTACCTATCTTGATTCCAGCTCCTAACTCATCCAGCCTGGCTTTTCTCATGATGTGCTCATCATATAGATTAAACAAACATGGTGACAGCAGACAGCCCTGCCATACTTCTTTCTCAATCTTGAGCCAAACAGTTGTTCCATACAGGGTTCTAACTGTTGCTTCTTGACTGGCATACAGGTTTCTGAGGAAACATGTAAAATGGTCTGGTGTTCCCATCTCTTTAGGAGCTTTCCACAATTTATTATGATCCACACAGTCAAAAGCTTTGTCATAGTCCATGAAACAGAGATGGATGGTTTTTTTTTTTTTTTTTAAATTCCTTAACTTTCTCTATGATCCAGCAAATGTTGGCAATGTGATCTCTTGGGAATTCCCTCTGGGACTAGGGTTCTATCAAAGACAGACTACCAGAGTCCCACTGGGGAACCAGAGTACTAAGAAGAACAGCTAAGCAAAGTACCACGTTAGGTGGCTTCATCCAACCCTTCAAGATCCTCCTAGGCACAATGATTCTGTTGCAGTAAAACTAAATTCACACACTACTCTGTGTGAATTTAGTAGAATTTAGTGCAGTATATTAATATTCCTCCTGCTTTCACCAAAACTGGCTCAGAATCTGAGCCAGGGTGGGCCTCCAGAAGGAAGGTATCAGAAACTCCAGGAGATAGGACTGAGGAATGAACACTTTGATGGAAAGCAAAGTAATCATGCCTAGGGAAAGATATGGTGATAATCACTGCTACAAGCTTGGCTCCCAGAAGTAAATTACAGACCTACTCATCCATGAGATCCTTACAAAA
Organism: Bison bison bison; assembly: GCF_000754665.1. Lineage (NCBI taxonomy): Eukaryota > Metazoa > Chordata > Mammalia > Artiodactyla > Bovidae > Bison > Bison bison. Next base: position 7,577,078 of record NW_011494876.1, read on the forward strand.
TGTGAAGATAAATTTCCCTGACCCTTTCTTCCTTCACTTCACTGGACCCCCTCTGTCACGTCCTTGCTCTAGAGTTTGTTTGTTTTTTTCAATCGGAGGATAATTGTTTTACAAGGTTGTGCTGGTTTCTGCTGTACAATAGCATGAATCAGCTGAGTGCATCTGTATGTCCCTCCCTTTGAGCCTCCCTCCCACTCCCCCAACCCACTCTTCTAGGTCATCACAGACCACTACTTGTGCTACACAGCCGCTTCCCACTAGCTATCTGTTTTACATATGGTAGTGACTATACGTCAAAGCTACTCTCCCAATTCGTCCAGAGTTCCACACAAAAGAATCAGTCTCTGGGCTGATATATTGTCTTAGTACTTATAACCCTGACCTTTTATGAGCATAGTGCATTCTACTGGTCTCGGAAAAGATTTGTTTTCTGCATTAGTTCATTTCATGGGTATGTTCATTTTATAAAGTTGTGAATCAGACCCTTGAAATATTAATGGTATAAAACTCTATGTGTATTCATGATGGTTTTATATATAAGGGACTGTCAGATCCCAACCCCAATTATGTGTACTTACTGAAAACACATTCATAAATGAGTAGAACTCAGGATCATAAGTTCTATTAATTTTAATGCTCCCAAGATGAGTCAGAATTTTTAAAGAAAATGGTTCATTTGCTTAGATCCTTAGCTCTGGAAGTTGTTTTAAATTAGTAAAATTGGTTGTCTTGAAATGTTTAAACTGATGTAGAGTTTTCCTTTCACTTCTGAGAATTCTTCCCAGTGATTAAAGAGATTTTATATTTTAATATTAAATTAAAATTTTCCCTCAATAACTTTTAATATTTTAACAGAATATGCATGCTTTGCCTAGCATTACTCAGTTCAAAATGATGTATAAACTATTATAGATTGAATTTCATTAGTCTTCTAATGTCTCTATGAGCTGCTGTTATTTCCTCTCTGCTTGAATCTAAAATATTATGTGACAATAAATATTTAAGAGGATGAATTTCACAGCAATTTTGGTTAATAGAATTCACCATAACTAAGAAAAAATATTGCAATAAATATATATTAAGATCAATTTCACCAAATCCCAGAATATTAAACATTCACAAATGCCTCTAAAATTCAAATATTCTTATAGAATACAAATTTGTAAAATTTATCATCCAAGGAAACAGTGCAAACAAAAATGTGAGTTGGTCTAGAAACAAAGAAGTATCATAATCACTACTACTTTTTACTCAGTTAAATTCAGATAAATATGATTCTGTAAATACATACCCATTCTAAATTACAGGGATTGTGATACAGCTTAACATGACACTTTCCTGGTCTCCTTTTACTCATTTAATAACTATTCATCCAGTCAATATGTATATCATGAATTCCCAATGTTCCAAGCACTGTGCTGGCCCTGAAAAGACAGCTTTCCATGTCTAAAGTTGGCTGTGCAAGTCAACAGTAGCCGCTAGCCACTTGCAGCCATTGAGCACATGAAATGTGGCTTCTCTAAACAGAGATGTGGTCTGATGTATAAAATACACATCAGATTTAAAAGACTTTGTACTAAAGGTGGAAATTACCTCAGTGATAATTTTTATGTTGATTGCATGTTGAAATGATAATATTTTGGATGTACTGAGTAAAATAAAATATGCTATTAAAATTAATATCATGTATTTCTTCTCACTTTTTAGCATGAACACGAGAAAAATTTAAGTTATATATGTGGCTCTCATTGTATTAGACAATGCTGGTCTAAGGGAAACTGACAACATACCTCAGTTCAGTTCAGTTCAGTCGCTCAGTCGTGTCCGACTCTTTGCGACCCCATGGACCACAGCACGCCAGGCCTCCCTGTCCATCACCAACTCCTGGAGTTCACCCAAACTCATGTCCATCGAGTCAGTGATGCCCTCCAACAATCTCATCCTCTATAGTCCCCTTCTCCTCCTACCTTCAATCTTTCCCAGCATCAGGGTCTTTTCAAATGAGTCAGCTCTTCGCATGAGGTGGCCAAAGTATTGGAGTTTCAGCTTCAACATCAGTCCTTCCAATGAACACTTAGGACTGATCTCCTTTAGGATGGACTGGTTGGACCTCCTTGCACAACATATCTGTATCTATATACTTTTATGTTTAAGAAAAGCATTCTGAATCTGATCAGAAGGCCATGACAAAGTATGTAGTGGGTTGAATAATAGCCACTCAAAGATATGAAGCCCTAATGGCCAGAACTTGTTTTCTTATTTGGAAAGAGGATCTTTACAAGTGTAATTAAATAAATGATCTGGAGTTGAGGAGAATCTGAGTGGGCCCTAAATGACATCATAAGCATCCTCCAGGAGAAAGGCCAAAGGAGGTTAACACCTACAGAAGAGAGGAGACAATGTGAGTATGGAGGCAGTATTCACAGTGATGCAGACAGAAGTCAGGGAAGGCTCACAGCAACCAGAAGCTGGAAGAAGTGGAGTCAATTCTCCCCTAGAGCCTCCAGAAGGAGTATGGCCCTGACCACACCTTGACTTTGGACTTCTGGTCTCCACAACTGGGAATGGATACTTTCTGTTATTTTAAGCCACCCAGTTTGTGCTAATTTTTTTATTACACCCCTCAGAAACTAATATAGAGCATAATGATGGGAAGAGGTGGTTCATAACAGGTAACTAAGGAACAGCCACAAGTTCTACCCATTTTGAGACAAGAACTGTGAGAATAAAGCCTATATTCTCTCTCAAAACATCCCCTCAGAGTTTTTGCCATGAAAAAAGAATACTGACCTGGAAGACCCATTACCATTGGCATGCTCAGTATAATATTCCAAATTTTCATGATTATATATATATATATGGCAGAAAGTGAAGAGGAACTACAAAGCCTCTTGATGAAACTGAAAGAGGAGAGTGAAAAAGTTGGCTTAAAGCTCATTATTCAGAAAACTAAATCATGGCATCTGGTCCCATTAGTTCATGACAAATAGATGGGGAAACAGTGGAAACGGCGTCAGACTTTATTTTTTCGGGCTCCAAAATCACTGCAGATGGTGATTGCAGCCATGAAATTAAAAGACACTTACTCCTTGGAAGGAAAGTTATGACCAACCTAGGTAGCATATTAAAAAACAGAGACATTACTTTGCCAACAAAGGTCCATCTAGTCAAGGCCATGGTTTTTCCAGTAGTCATGTATGGATGTGAGAGTTGGACTATAAAGAAGGCTGAGCGCCAAAGAATTGATGCTTTTGAACTGTGGTGTTGGAGAAGACTCTTGAGAGTCCCTTGGACTGCAAGGAGATCAGTCCTGGGTATTCACTGGAAGAACTGATGTTGAAGCTGAAACTCCAATACTTTGGCCACCTCATGCGAAGAGCTGACTCACTGGAAAAGACCCTGATGCTGGGAAGGATTGGGGGCAGGAGGAGAAGGGGACGACAGAGGATGAGATAGCTGGATGGCATCACCAACTCGATGGACATGAGTTTGGGTGAACTCCAGGAGTTGGTGATGGACAGGCAGGCCTGGCGTGCTGTGGTTCATGGGGTCACAAAGAGTTGGACACGACTGAGCGACTGAACTGAACTGAACTGAATATGTATATATGGCCCCACTACTGCATGGCAAATAGAAGGGGAAAAGGTGGAAGCAGTGACAGATTTCCTCTTCTTGGACTCCAAAATCACTGCAGACAGTGATTGCAGCATGAAATCAGAAGACAACTGCTTCTTAGAAGGAAAGTGATGACAAATGCAGACAGTGTGTTGAAAAGCAGAGACGTTACTCTGCCGGGAAAGGTCCGTATAACCAAGGCTATGGGCATGTACAACTGTGAGAGCTGGATGGTAAAGAAGGCAGAACATCATAGAATTGATGCCTTTGAACCGTGGTGCTGGAAAAGACTCCTGAAAGTCCCCGGGACAGCAAAGAGATCAAATCAGTCAATCTTAAGGGAGATCATCCCTAAATATTCACTGAGAGGACTGATGCTGAAGCTGAAGCTCTAGTATTTTGGTCATCTGATGTGAACAAATGACTCATTGGAAAAGTCCTTGATGCTGGGAAAGATTGAGGGTAGAAGGAGAAGAGGGTGTCAGAGGATGAGACGGCTGGACAGCATCACCAATGCAATGAACATGAACCTGAGCAAATTCCAGGAGATGGTGAGGGACAGGGAGGCCTGGGGTGCTGCAGTCCATGGAGTTGTAGAGACTCACACACGACTGGGTGATTGAACAAACATACAAGCAAATATGCACACATAGTTATAAAATACATACATGTGTGTGTGCATGTATGTGTATGCATGACCCACAAACAGATAAAATACCATATTAATTAATTAATAGCATCAGATCAGATCAGATCAGATCACCCTGCTTATTTAACTTCTATGCAGAGTACATCATGAGAAACGCTGGGCTGGAAGAAGCACAAGCTGGAATCAAGATTGCTGGGAGAAATATCAATAACTTCAGATATGCAGATGACACCACCCTTATGGCAGAAAGTGAAGAGGAACTAAAAAGCCTCTTGATGAGAGTGAAAGAGGAGAGTGAAAAAGTTGGCTTAAAGCTCAACATTCAGAAAACAAAGATCATGGCATCTGGTCCCATCACTTCATGGGAAATAGATGGGGAAACAGTGGAAATAGTGTCAGACTTTATTTTTCTGGTCTCCAAAATCACTGCAGATGGTGACTGCAGCCATG
>NW_011494876.1:7581891-7594269 GCF_000754665.1 Bison bison bison
CCTTGGAAGGAAAGTTATGACCAACCTGATAGTATATTGAAAAGCAGAGACATTACTTTGCTAACAAAGGTCCATCTAGTCAAGGCTATGGTTTTTCCAGTGGTCATGTATGGATGCGAGAGTTGGACTGTGAGAAAGCTGAGTGCTGAAGAACTGATGCTTTTGAACTGTGGTATTGGAGAAAACTCTTGAGAGTCCCTTGGACTGCAAGGAGATCCAACCAGTCCATCCTAAAGGAGATCAGCCCTGGGTGTTCTTTGGAAGGAATGATGCAGTACAGACCAGAGCTAATGTTGGCTCACAGGAAGTGCTCAGGCTTGAATAAATATTAATAACAGATGAGCTTTAAGACAAGACTCTAAGTAGGAAAAGACTCTTCCCACCAAAGGAGTGTTCAATATCCTCTGCAATGGCCATAGGGGGCAAAAAGGACATAAGCACACTAGCATGCTAATCCTGCAGAGAGAGTGCAGCATCAAAGGAAAATGGAAAAAAAAAAACACAAACTTGAGGTGTTCTGGAAAGGACACAGAACTCTAGTGACCCTTAGAGCAATCTGCAAGGCATACATGAGAGGGGCAAAGCCTCACACAGACATGAGCTGATAAAATCTCAGGACTTAATGGCCACACTTTGAATGAGTACAAGAGCAGGTAACAATATTCAGCTGTAAAGGTCTGGAAGCAAGAAATGGGCATCACAATATAAATCAGACCAATTGGAAAGGGAAAATAGAGAAGAGTATCTGTACTGAAACAAAATATTCATTTAGCCATACTTGTTAGGGCTATCACCAGTTACCTTAGCAAGGAAGAAGAAAGAAGAAGAACTCACTGAGCAATATTAGAACTCACTTGTGTACTCAATTGTACATATTTATCAGCGTGGATGCAAATATTTTCAACAAGCAACGGTTATTGTTAAAGAGAAGTATGTGAATTGCAGGGGTCCTGATTCTTTCTCCCTAGTTATGTAACGTATTATATATTTATAGATAGTTGACCAAACACATAGGCAGTGACTGGTGGGGGACAACTAAACCATAAGACCATAAATAGCCATGTCCAAAAATGTCCAAAGCTTTATGACATAACTGATAACTAATGGGAAAAAAGCATACGTAGGATATCAACAAAATGTGAAACCAAATTACATTACAATTTGTCAGTTATTAAAGGATATATACATTTACCTAAGTCACATTTTATCCACTTATGTGTCAGAATGACACTTCTCGAATCTGAATTACATCAATTAATGCCATCCCTTCACCTCTCTGTAACACTGCTTCCCAATAGTTAAGAGGCATTCAGAGAATAGGAAACGAGGACACCATTGTTGAGGGACTTTAGATTTAAAAACCTACAAGAGTGCATAAAGACACAGAGACACGTTTAATGAGACAGCATAAAATAGTAGCTGGTCACGTGCTCCTGAAATCTTCATGGAACAGATCCGTTTAGAAAGAAAAGGAAAAGGCTTTGATATAAACTAATAGCAGGCTTGTATAAGAGAGAAAATATCTTTTTAAAAGATGTGAGAAGATGAAAAGCAGAGAGTCAATCTTCCCAAGACAGAAATCTGAATCAGAGTTGAGCTGCCTTTCCCTAAACTGACCTGAACTTATTAACGTCTTGAATCTGAACGCTGGCACTTGGAAATTTCAGAATAGCTCATCAATTTTTAGTACTTTTGCTTGAGGCCAGCATGGCACCCCACTCCAGTACTCTTGCCTGGAAAATCCCATGGATGGAGGAGCCTGGTGGGCTACAGTCCATGGGGTCGCTGAGAGTCGGACACGACTGAGTGACTTCACTTTCACTTTTCACTCCTATGCATTGGAGAAGGAAATGGCAACCCACTCCAGTGTTCTTGCCTTGAGAATCCCAGGGACAGGGGAGCCTGGTGGGCTGCCGTCTATGGGGTTGCACAGAGTCGGACACGACTGAAGTGACTTAGCAGCAGCAGCAGCAATGGAACAAGAACAAAAATAGAGCAGGTGTGCTTGCTTTTTATATGTGTTTCCACAAACTGAAAATGAACCCAGAGTGAAAAACTACTTACCTGAATCATTTCCTATGTCAGAACCACCACCTCGTATTTACATTTCTCAAAGTATTTACATACTCATCCTAGTGTGGTGGGAAAGACATATGCATGCGATCTAAGAGCCTGTGCTCAATATTGAAACTGTGCTGTTATTAAGGAAAGCTGGAGTTGCTAAAGTTCATGCTACTTTTAAAAATATTTTTAAATGTTATCAAAATAATCATTCATATAACTTAAAATATGACAAAATGTACCTGGGGAATTTTAATTTGAACATTATTAACTTTTTCATGTAAACATTATTTTTCTCTTTTAGTTGAGTTTATGAAAGTTATACCTGAGACATAGTTGAAAGAATCAAATGACACTATGAAGGGAGGGGAGTTGCTTATGAAAAATCGCAGTTTCTTGGGCCTTTCTACCCTGATTTTTCCGCTTTTGAAGATAATAACTTGCTTCTCTTTCAGGCAATTATTCTAGAATTGCCTCCATATCTCTAAATAACATGTATCATTTTTAATCTTCCTTTTTAATTTTCCTCCTGTGGAAGATTTAGCACCTTTTCCTACTCCTGCCACACACTCACACATTTGTCCCTTTGCTCCCTACATGTGTGTGTGTGTGCCAAGTTGCTTCAGTCGTGCCTGACTCTGTGTGATCCTATGGACTGTAGCCTGACAAGCTCCTCTGCCCATGGAGCTTCTCCAGGCAAAAATACTGGAGTGGGTTGACATCCCTTCCTCCAGGGGATCTTTCTGACCCAGGCATCAAACCCGCATCTCTTATGTCTCCTGCATTAGCAGGCGGGTTCTTTACCGCTAGTGCCACCTGGGAATCCCTTGCTTATTACTAATGTAGATAAATGGGGAAGATCAATAATCAAGTGTTTTGATATTATGACTATATAAGTAACATCCACAGATGTGGTATGAAGCGAACTATACTGTTTCCCTGCTATGATATTGCTCTCTCTGGAGCTAATAATTATATTACTTGTCATCATTTATTTAACATTCTATATATTCATCACTAATTCAAGCCCTAACTCTTTGTTGGTTTTCTAATTCTCCTCTCAAGATATACAGAGCAAGTTTCTATCAGTTTCCTTCTTCTGAAGAAGTCTCCCTTTGAGCCTCTGATCTGTTCTAATCCATGACGTATCCTCACTCCCAGGAAACCAAAGACACTCCTAGAATTAACAGTAGATTGTTCTGGGGTGGAACTGCATAGAAGGTGGAAGAATTGATGTCTTCCCCCTGCCTGAATGCACATGCTAAATAGCCATGTAAAATGGACGCATCGGTGTTATTGGTAGATGGTTCACCCAAACCAGCTACGTTTCTGGGAAGCACGTGGGCAAGGCCCACCCTGACTTACTACAAGCAGTGAAAAATAAATTATTGCCTCTGATCCCATCCAAGTCTAAACTCATAGCCCAGTGTCTAGTCACCCTGTTTGGCTTATGCCTAACCACAAACGGAATCTTATCACCAAGAAAAAGTGGATAAGAGACCATCAATTTCTTCTCTCTATTGGTGCTCTTTGCACTGGTGCTCCAGTGATGCTTGGCATAGGGGACAACTGACTCCCGCTCGCTAAAGTCTCAGGATGCTGGAGCCAAGAGGCAGAAAGAAAGGAAATAGACTATGAATGTGGGAGTACCTTATAAATTTAAATACATAGTTTGGAATGGAAAGTATAATGGAAAATAAAAGTTAAAGAAAAAATCTGTAGCCCAAAATGAGGGAAAATTTACATGAATAAACTATCATTTTAAGTAATATTTTTAAAGTGGTAAATTAAAAGATTAAACTTTCTATAAAGTTGTTTGAATAAAATAATAATAGAATTAGTTGTTCAAAAGATACAGAATCCTGACATTTCAATACATAACTGCTAAATAGCTGAGGTTACACCAAGAAGTACATCAGTGCAAAGAGAGGGGCTTTGAATCCTAGCTACAGTAATATGTACACTTGGGGCATGTTTTAACTCCCCTGAGCCTCTCCATTCTTCAAAAGATTATTTACTTTATGATTGTTGTGCGCATTAAGAATACACTGACGGCATGCCAGGTCTACACATTTCATAAACATATACAATATAATTGTACCATTCATAAAAATACAGTAGTGAGAAATGGGGAATGTAAATACATAGATGAATTTGCTTGAATTTGCACAAAGAAACCATTCAGTTCAGTTCAGTTCAGTTGCTCAGTCGTGTCCAACTCTTTGCGACCCCATGAATCGCAGCACGCCAGGCCTCCCTGTCCATCACCAACTCCCGGAGTTCACCCATACTCACATCCATTGAGTCAGTGATGCCATCCAGCCATCTCATCCTATGTAGAAAATAGTATAGTTTCTTAGCCCAGGGAGAAGAGAGAAAAAAAGGATGAAAGGGAGAATATAGGAGTGAGATTTTTCACTGTACCTCTTTATTTGTTTTGATTGGTTTCACAGTAAACTTAAAATCTACTCTCTATCCATCAGGGCTAGATGTTTTGCATGATACTCAGTCATTTCTTACATTTTTGATAATAAATAATCCCTCTTACAGATTCAGCTCCACGACCATGACTTCATTTTCTATGACCTTCTATAACTGCCAGTTAGCAACAAAGGCAAAATGTAGTTCTACCTGTTTGTATCAGACTTTCAACTACCAGTGAAAACCAGCTCTGTGCTCTTGTGTCACAACCGCAGCCATGAGCAAATCACAGATGAACTGATTTTCAGTATCTATATAATTCACTACTGTTTCAGATTCTACCTGCCTTTTTTTTTTTTTAATTCTAAGGGAAATACATTTGGCAAACTGGATTTCTTTGGTAATAACAAATGATCTACCTCAGAAATGTTCAGCCAAAATAAACAATTATTTACTACAGTATCTAATATTAATTTCAATCTCCACTAATGCCAATTATTCTACAACCTTGCTTAGAAATACTCATGTTGAGAATAAAAAAAATACAGTGTAGAGAATGAGATAATAATGCTTTAATGTATTAAAGTAGGAGGACAAATTTTTTCTCACATATGGTTTGTTTTTCCTGGGTGAGGAGAGGAAGAAATATAGGTGAGGAGACTTTTAGTTTGTATTCTGTCTTGGTGTTAAAACTTTCTGCTCAAGGAATCTAGAGAAAAATTATTACTTGTGATAAGTTCTTTATATTCAAAATTTGACACATTACAAGGTTTGCCAATGACATTGTTCATACAGACCCCAAATCCTTCTGCTTTCTTTTCTCTCTTGGGGAAAAACTTTCTTTAAAAAGAACTGAGGCTCAGTTGAACTACATAACTCTGCTTTTTTTTTTTTCAGCTCTGATAATTCAGGAAATGAAAATGTAAGCTATTCATGCTTAAAATGAAGATGTACTATAATTGGAGAACCAGGAAAAACATTAGCCTAGTTAAAACACATGTCTTTTATTAGGGGAGGAGCAAGAGTGAAAAAATAGTTGTTTTTAATATTTCTGGCTTTATTTTCATAGAGGCTGGTACCAAAATTTGATGATCTTAGAATATGCCAATTTAGAGAAGGAAACAGAGATTCAACACTCTTAGGGATTTTTCTGTAGGATCTATAATTCCAAGTATACCGTTTCCTGCCTAGCAGCAGGACAAAATGCAGCTTGACTAAAGTGACAGGTCTAAGCTATAAAGAGTCAATCTTGAAATTCAGGCTTTTCAATTTCAGTTGAAATTCATTAAGCTAAAGGTACATATGACCTAGAAACTGTTTTCACATCTGTAAGCATATCAGTCTTTTTCTTTATGAAAGGACAACCTCTTTCTTCTATTGCACTTGTAAAATTTCCCTTAGGATGGAAAATAGAATACCAATTGATGTTTTAATTGGAATTTTGAAGAAGAATTCATCAACCTTGAGTATGTGGGACTTTAAAGGTACAAATGCATTTTTTGAGTTCCTCACAGTGCTCATTCACATTTTGTCTAGGTGAGAGTTGTTTGTACACTCGCCTTATCCCCATACCAACTATCTTGTGTCCACTTCAGAGCATTGCACAGTATTTCCCTTCTGCCTAGAATATTCTTTCCTGGGTCAGCACCTCCCAGCTTCCATATCACTCAGGTTTCAATTCAAAGAGAGGTCTTCAGTTCATGCCACTTTACTCTATATTGTCTTCAAATTCTTATTTATGCACTTATTTATGTGTTGATTTCTGTTTCTTTCCAACTATAATCTTAGTTCATCAAAACCAGGGTATCTGTCTTGTTTACCACTACTGCTTGTGCTTAAAATAGAAACTGGTCCAATATAGACTTATAAATGATTGTAAACTCCTTAACAACAAGAATATAGTTTTTATTCAGCCCTCAGAAATGATATAGATATAGTAGCCCAGCTGATAAAGACTCTGCCTGCAATGGGGGAGACTTCTGGGTTCGATCCCTGGGTTGGGAAGAATCCCAAGTATTCTTGCCTGGAGAATCCCCATGGGCAGAGGAGCCTACAGAGGAACCTGGTGGACTACAGTCCATGGGGCTGCAAAGAGCTGGACATGACTGAGTGACTAACCACAACACAGTAGCTAACTAAGTTGCAAAGGATTATACCACTATCCTTAAATGTGAAAAAAAAAAAAAAATGAAACTGCTCACTCAAATCAAGTTTAAAACCAAAAGAAATATTTAGAAGAACACTAGATCCTCAGGTCTAGATTCAAAGTAAATGAAAAAGTAAGACTAAAAAATTTTTTTGAAAATTTGTGACCTTCTTTTGCTAATTGAATATCGTAAAATCTGATTTCAAGTCCATAATAAACTGTTCAATTGAACCATAAGTCATCAAAGTTTTAATCCATACTTGGTAAGGATATGGGAAGGAGGATTTTGTAACTCCTTCATGATACTATGATGATTCAGTTTAATAATGTGACTACTATTACTGAAAGTGTTAGTTATTCAGTCCTGCCTGACTCTTTGTGACCCCATGAACTGTAGCCCCCCAGGCTCCTCTGTCCTTGAAATTCTTCAGGCAAGAATACTGAAATAGGCAGTTATTCCTTTCTCCAGAGGATCTTCCCAACCCAGGAATTAAACCTGGGTCTCCTGCATTGAAGGCATATTCTTTACCATTTGAGCCAACAGAGAAGCCCATCATCACTAATTTAACAGAAAGAATTAAGGTATATTTAAGAAGACTTTTGTACCAAAATGTGTCTTCAAAAATGAGGGAAAATATTATATTGTCAGGAAAAGAGACAAAGAAAAAAATAAAAGAAATATTTACAGAAGAATCTGACTAAAAACACACTTTCACCTGTTTAGTTATATTAGGCATGTAAGTAAATCTAATAGGTATAAAACAGCTGTTTTGCAGGTAAAAAGAGTTTAAAATCAATAATTACTTGTGGTTAAACTTTCCACATACTCAAGATTTCCTGGAGAAGGAAATGGCAAGCCACTCCAGTGTTCTTGCCTGGAGAATCCCAGGGACGGGGGAGCCTGGTGGGCTGCCGTCTCTGGGGTCGCACAGAGTCGGACACAACTGAAGCGACTTAGCAGCAGCAGCAAGATTTCCTAAGTACAGGACATTGTGATGGTAACTGGCAAACTATATCATTTAATGCTCCCAACAAACTTACGAGGATTATCCCTATTTTACAGTTGAAGAGGCTTAGAGAAACTAACCAAACTCTCCAATATCAAAGACGTAGGTAGCCAGTGCCAAAGCAAGGAAAGATTCAAGCCTGAATCTCCCCACAGCCAGTTCTGTTTCTATATTACCTTACATTCTGTGAGCATGCGTTTTGTGTTTGTTTTTACTAAGCACAGTTTACATAATATTATACTAGTTTCAGATGTACAAAGCAGTAATTTGATATTCTATCCTTCACGTATTTTGTGCCTACTCACCTCCCCTCCAGTAACCCAATCATCTCCCCTCCAGTAACCACTAGATTGTTCCCTGTATCTATGGGTCTGTTTCTGTCTTATTATATTTGTATGCTTGTTTTACTTGTTAGATTCCGCATATAAGTGAAAACAATATTTACCTTTTTCTGAACTATTACACTAAGCATAATACCCTCCAGGTCCATCCATGTACTCACAAATGGCAAAATCTCATCCTTTTTTGTGGTTGAGTAATATGCCACTATTTACAGTGGAATGTTACCCATTCATCTTCTTTATCCATGAATCTGTTCATTAATGCTTAGGTTGCTTCTATAGCTTGGCTGTGGTAAATAATGCTGCCATGAATATTAACATGCATGTATCTTTTCAAATTTGCTTTTGTTTTCTCCAGATACATACCCAGGAGTGGCATTGCTGGGTTGTGTGGTAGTTTTATTTTTGACTTTTTGAGGAATTTCCACACTGTTTTCCATAGTGGTTGTACTAATTTAAACTGTATATAAATACCCCTTTCATCCACATCCTCTACAATGTTTGTTAAGAAATCTTTTTGAGAATAGCCATTCTGACTGTTATGAGTTGGTATCTCATTGTGGTTTTGACGTGCATTTCCCTATGGCTAGTAATGTTGAGCACTTTTTAATGGCCCTGTTGGCTATCTGTATATGTTCTGTGGGAAAAGGTCTTCCTTGAGAAAAAAATAAACCTGGAAGTCTCATGATCTCTAACTTCAGTGTATACTACAAAGCTACATTTATCTAAACATCATGGTACTGGCACAGAGAGAGAGAGAGAAATCAATGGAACAGAACAGACAGCCTAGAAAAGAAACCCTCATATGCTCAATTAACCTACAACAAGTTGAGTTCAGTCACTCAGATGTGGCCAACTCTTTGTGACCCCATGGACTGGAACACACCAGGATTCCCTGTTCATCACCAACTCCTGGAGCTTACTCACTCATGTCCATCAAGTTGCTGATGCCATCCAATCATCTTATCCTCTATCATCCCCTTCTCCTCCTGCCTTCAATCTTTCCCAGCATCAGGGTCTTTCCCAGTGAGTCAGTTATTCGCATCAGGTAGCTCAAGTATTAGAGCTTCAGCTTCAGCATCAGTCCTTCCAATGAATATTCAGGACTGATTTCCTTTAGGATGGACTGGTTGGATCTCCCTGAAGTCCAGGGGACTCTCAAGAGTCTTCTCCAACACCACAGTTCAAAAGCATCAATTCTTTGGCACTCAGCATTCTTTATGGTCCAACTCTCACATCCATACATGACTACTGGAAAAACCATAGCTTTGACTAGATGGACCTTTGTTGGCAAAGTAATGTCTTTGCTTTTTAATATGCTATCCAGGTTGGTCATAGTTTTTCATCCAAGGAGCAACTGTCTTTTAATTTCATTAAAAGCATCTTTTAATTTTATAACAAAGGAGGCAAGAATACGTAATGGGAAAACAGTCTCTTTAATAAAAGTGGTGCTGGTAAAACTGGACAGTTACTTATAAAAAACAAAATCATAACATTTTCTCACACCATATACACAAACTCAAAATAGATTACATACCTAAATGTAAGACCTGAAACCATAAAACCCCTAAAGAAATCATAGCCAGTATGTGCGTTGATATTGGTCTTAGAGTATTTTTTTTTTAATCTGTCTCCCCAGGCAAGGGGAACAAAAACAAAAATAAACAAATGGAACTGAATCAAACTTAAACCTTTTTGCACAGTGAAGGAAATCATCAGCAAAACAAATTGGCAACCTACAGAATGGGAGAATATATTTGCAAATTATATGTCGAATAAGGGTAACTATCTGAAACATTTTAAAACTCAAACAACTCAATATCCAAAACAAACAATCCAATTTTTTAAATAGGCGAAGGACCTGTAGGCATCTGTTTTTTTAACTAATTACCAACATCTTTGCCTAAAAGTTCCTACAGTCATTACTGGCTAGATCTCCAAGGCTGGATACTTAAAATTCAGCCTTATAATCAATCCTTTTTATACTGCCATTAACAAATAAAAAAAGAAAAAGGAATTTCCCCTTGAGATACACCAGGATGGTAGCCAAGTCATTTCTCAGACCAATATTTATGTTCCTATGAGGCCAAAAGCAAGCTTTGTTTTCATCTTTAAAAGTTTATTTTTCTGCTATTAATTTGGAAGATACATAGAAAGCAAGCTTACAGGCTAAGTGAAATTGTGAAAAGAAAGATATGATTAGAAATAATGTAGTTGGATTCACATGAATCATTTGGGTTCTGGGATGAATGTACAGTAAATTGAGCTCAGTCCAGAGAAAATGAGATAAAATGAGTTTAGGAGCAAATAATAAGATGTGAAAATACATATTATATGGAACAATGCTAATAATGGAACATATTATATGGAAAATAGCTAGGAAGCTGTTTTAAGAATTAAGGCAGAAAATTCTCATCGAATCCACTAGTCTATACAACAGACATGGCAAAACAAACAGATATGGTAGATAAGGTGATGGCTGTTGCTGGAGACTGAATGGTGAAATATAAAATAGTAATGATATTGACAATTTTTTGATATGGTGAAGGGAATTACAAATGTCATGCAGTAGGGCTACCGTCCCATTATCATTTTCAAACATTCTCAGAAAATTAAGTGCCATCTAAGTCTATGCCCTGACCAGTAATGCTGAAGAAGCTGAAGCTGAACAGTTCTATGAAGACCTACAAGACCTTCTAGAACTAACACCCCCCCCCCCAAAAAAATGTCCTTTTCATTATAGGGGACTGGAATGCAAAAGTAGGAAGTCAAGAAACACCTGGAGTAACAGGCAAATTTGGCCTTGGAGTACAAAATGAAGCAGGGCAAAGGCTAATAGAGTTTTGCCAAGAGAATGCACTGGTTATAGCCAACACCCTCTTCCAACAACACAAGAGAAGACTCCACACATGGACATCACCAGATGGTCAACATCGAAATCAGATTGATTATATTCTTTGCAGACAAAGATGGAGAAGTTCTATACAGTCAGCAAAAACAAGACCGGGAGCTGACTGTGCCTCAGACCATGAACTCCTTATTGCCAAATTCAGACTTCAATTGAAGAAAGTAGGGAAAATCACTAGACCATTCAGGTATGACCTAATCAAATCCCTTACAATTATACAGTGGAAGTGAGAAATAGAATTAAAGGACTAGATCTGATAGACAGAGTACCTGGTGAACTATGGATGGAGGTTCATGACATTAGACAGGACACAGGGATCAAGATCATCCCCAAGAAAACAAAATGTAAAAAAGCAAAATGGCTGTCTGAGGAGGCCTTACATATAGCTGTGAAAAGAAGGGACCCAAAAAGCAAAGGAGAAAAGAAAAGATATACCCATTTGAATGCAGAGTTCCAAAGATTACCAAGGAGAGATAAGAAAGCCTTCCTCAATCATCAGTGCAAAGAAATAGAGGAAAACAATAGAATGGGAAAGACTAGAGATCTCTTCAAGAAAACTAGAGATACCAAGGGAACATTTCATGCAAAGATGGGCTCAATAAAGGACAGAAATGGTATGGACCTAACATAAGCAGAAGATATTAAGAAGAGGTGGGAAGAATACACAGAAGAACTATACAAAGATAATTTTCACAACCCAGATGATCATGTTGGTGTGATCACTCACCTAGAGCCAGACATCCTGGAATGTAAAGCCAAGAGGGCCTTAGGACTCATCGCTATGAACAAAGCTAGTGGATGTGATGGAATTCCAGTTGAGCTATTTCAAATCCTAAAAGATAATGCTGTTCAAGTGCTGCACGCAATATGCCAGCAAATTTGGAAAACGCAGCACTGACCATAGGACTGGAAAAGGTCAGTTTTCATTCCAATACCAAAGAAAGGCAATGTCAAAGAATACTCAAACTATCTCACAATTGCACTCATCTCACACGCTAGCAAAGTAATGCTCAAAATTCTCCAAGCCAGACTTCAGCAATATGTGAACCGTGAACTTCCAGATGCGCAAGCTGGTTTTAGAAAAGGCAGAGGAACCAGAGATCAAATTGCCAACATCCACTGGATCATGGAAAAAGCAAGAGAGTTCCAGAAAATCATCTATTTCTGCTTTATAGACTATGTCAAAGCCTTTGACTGTGTGGATCACAACAACCTGTGGAAAATTCTGAAAGAGATGGGAATACCAGACCACCTGACCTGCCTCCTGAGAAACCTGTTTGCAGGTCAAGAAGCAACAGTTATAACTGGACAGGGAACAACAGACTGGTTACAAATAGGAAAAGGAGTACATCAAGGCTGTCTATTGTCACTTTATTTATTTAACTTATATGCAGAGTGCATCATGAGAAACACTGGGCTGGAGGAAGCACAAGCTGGAATCAAGATTGCTGGGAGAAATAACAATAACCTCAGATATGCAGATGACACCACCCT
>NW_011494876.1:7594369-7602570 GCF_000754665.1 Bison bison bison
ATGACGGAAAGTGTAGAACGAAAGAGCCTCTTGATGAAAGTGAAAGAGGAGAGTGAAAAAGCTGGCTTAAAGCTCAACATTCAGAAAACTAAGATCATGGCATCTGGTCCCATCACTTCATGGCAAATAGATGGGGAAACAATGGAAACAGTGGCAGACTTTATTGTTTTTGGCTCCAAAATCACTGCAGATGGTGAATGCAGCCATGAAATTAAAGGACGCTTACTCCTTGGAAGAAAAACTATGACCAACCTAGACAGCATATTAAAAAGCAGAGACATTACTTTGCCAACAAAGGTCCATCTAGTCAAGGCTATGGTTTTTCCAGTAGTCATGTATGGATGTGAGAGTTGCATATAAAGAAAGCTGAGTGCCGAAGAATTGATGCTTTTGAACTGTGGTGTTGGAGAAGACTCTCGAGAGTCCACTGGACTGCAAGGAGATCCAACCAGTCCATCCTAAAGGAAATCAGTCCTGAATATTCATTGGAAGGACTGATGTTGAAGCTGAAACTTCAATACTTTGGTCACCTGATATGAAGAACTGACTCATTTGAAAAGACTCTGATGCTGGGAAAGAATGAAGGCAGGAGGAGAAGGGGATGACAGAGGATGAGATGGTTGGATGGCATCACCAACTCAATGGACATGATTTTGGGTAGGCTCTGGGAGTTGGTGATGGACAGGGAGGCCTGGCATGCTGCAGTCCATTTGGTCGCAAAGAGTCGGACATGACTGAGCGACTGAACTGCACTGAACTGAAGGGATGAGTGAGTAAGACAAGACCTATCTGAATCTTGATTCTACGTTTATTAGCTTTAAGATGCATGGAAGGCGTCAACTTCTCTAAGGTTTCTGATCAAGTAAAATAGAATTAATAACCATATCACAGAGTGTTTAATAATAAATAAAATGGTGTATGTAAGAAGAGTTTGTGATTTGTACAGCATTATTGAAATGAAAATTTACAATGTTAATAATGATAAAAGTTAAAATCAAAAATAAATGTCCTACAGGAAGTATTAAGATCTCAATTATAGAAAATTAAAATATATATGTTGGTAAGTCCTTAAAAATAATATTATTACCATGACTAGTGAGTTGTAAGACTGTGATTTTAGGTGAAAAGGCAAATAGTATACAGCATGATTTTATTTCAATAACAATCTGTGCTTGTATGCTTCAACATATTTATAAACAGAAGGAGAAGGTTATGGAATGTATTATTTCAGGCTATCAGGAGAGAGAGATACAAATTTGTTCAATTTTCATATAAAGCATATACACATCTGCATACACACATAACTTGAATCATTTGCATTATTCACAAGTTCATATAATATTTGGAATTTGAGAAACAAAGGGAATTTTTTAAAATAACATTGCTAATAAAACGCTTGAGAGCAATATTAATTAATACCCCAAAAATGTCACCCAAGTGTGCAGCAGCATCCAGACTTATAGAAGTGTTCTAGTTGACTATCCAACATACTTCAAGTCACCTTTGAACTATCACTCCAAACCAACAACATGAGGCAGCTTCCCTGGCCAATAAAATGACCCTCATAATGTCAAGAAAGGAGTACATTGTGGGACCTGAACCTGATCTGAGGGTCCAGCAGCTGTGGGGCATCTGAAACTCTGATGGAGTGGTTCTGAGGCAGAGGGAGAGGTTATTAAGACTTCAGTGCATAGCATGAAACTCTTTAAATCTGGGAGCGTCTAGGCCACCCGAGAGCTTGTTCTACCTTAATTGCTGCATAGTGGAATTATTATGTTGTATTGACATATTTAGTTTCAAGCCATTTCAGTTATATTTTCCACCACCAGTTAGTAGGGGAAATTAGTGGCCATATCTTCTATTTCTTTATAATTCCCTTAGAAAATGTTCCTAAAGTATAAAAACTCTATAAAGGGATGCTGACAGGATATAAACTTATGCTTAAGGGCTCTATGTCAGAGAAATCCTAATGAGAATTAATAAATCAACTTTAAATAAACCTGTCTAACTCTGTTCCTTTGTTTTTCATTTTCATGCAGGTCAGGTTGTGTGGAGAGAAATTACGTTTGCCAGAGCAGATGCTTTTGTGACAAATCAAAGGAGTTGGGGATGTTTAGGAAGGAGAATGGAAATCTTTGTAAGCAAGGCAGTATTTCTTGATTTTTAGTGATTTCTCTCAATTGTTCACAAGTTTTCCCAAGTGTTTGAAGTGGTCCACTCAGCTGTAGCCCTGCCCAGAGAGAGAGTCTCCCACAAAAGCAATATTTCCTCAACTTCTTGAAGTAGAGAGCAAAATGTTGTCACTTCATCAAAAATGTTCTTATTTCCTCCAGAAATACTGCTTTGAATTTAGGGACCTTTTTACTTTCACCAAGGAGTCCTGAGGTACTTTCCTTCAGTGGCAATTTGAGGATGAGACCTAGATAGGCCCTTGGCTTTTCCAGTTGACCCTGCCATGTCTTCAAAACAGCATTCCAAACCATAGCGGAAAGGCTTTGAAAGAAGCCAAAGGCAAACTGATATTCTTCTGTCTAAATTGAGAAATGAGCTGGCACAAAGAGAAGTATTCTTCTAATCTATTAAAATAAATGATACAGAAAGAGGGTGTTCAATTCAGTTCAGTCGCTTAGTTGTGTCCAACTCTTTGCAACCTCATGGACAACAGCACCTAAGCAAATGTGGATTGCTCCTCGTAGAGAGGGTGGCTCCAGCTATACAATGGGATGGGGTCAACATGAAACGCTCTGAAAGACGTGAACCCAGCAACGATCCTTTGAATATGTAACGTTGTCTGCAGCCTACACAGAATACATTGAACCCTATTCTAGCAATATTTACTGTGCCTAGTAGTACTGTGGTCGTCAGGATGAAGAAGGCCCAGCTTGGGGACACTCAAACAAACACATGTAAAGACAGTCTTTCCTTCACCTTCAGAGTATAATAACAGCCCCAGAAATTCGCAGGACTATACTCAGAGAACCTAAGTGAAAGTCGCTCAGTTATGTCCAACTCTACGATCCCACGGACTACAGCCCGCCAGGGTCTTCTGTCCATGGAATTCTCCAGGCAAGAATACTGGAGTGGGTTGCCATTTCCTTCTCCACATACTCAGAGAACCTAAAAGTTACATGAAAGGAAAAGTTCAAAGCGGAGTAATTCTCCAAAGGTGGGTAAAGGAGAAAAAATAAATTAAGGTAGTAGAGGAGCTGCAAATTCAATGAGTTGAGTAATTCTAAAATTAATTATATATTTCTCACTAGAATGCAGTGTTGGAAATGCTGGATCCCCAGGGCTTTCTGCTGTTTGTTTCTGGTGAGATATCAAGGCATATTCCCATCTTCTCACATTCTTAGGGGTAGGATAAAAAAATAAGTTCTAACAGAGTCAAAGTTGTAAGCAAAGAAAAATGTTCTAATAAAAATTGAAATATGGACAGATATTTAAAGTGTGGTCATCCTTTCATAGACTTATTTTATTCAAATCTACTAAAAATTAGCTTTAAAGAATCTCTGAATCTGAATTCAGAAAATTCAGAATTCAGAAAATTCACTTTCTGAATCTCACAAAAAGGACTTATACAGAAAATCCAAGGAGTTTTTTTAGAAAGCCTTACGGTTTGTCAGAAGATGATGAAATGCAAATAGATGAGTCTGGAGAGGTGACAAGTTCAAATGTTGAAGCAGTAATGAGCTTGAGAGCATGCCAGGAGATGAAAGAGATTCTTCTGGCACTTTAGGGGGAACAAAAACAACCATTTTTCTTGGTACATAATATGCAGCATCTTTTTATATAGTTTACAAAGGAAAAAGTTCTTCAGTTCCTGGAGTAAAAGCTTGATATAAAGTCTAGATGGCAGTCTCTTTGAAAAGCAATGATGATATTTAGTGTAATTAAGATAATTACAAGATAAATGCATACAAATTCTTGGTCATGATATAACTTTAATATATTTTCAGGAAAAATCTAGAAAATTAGGCATTCATGAATACATATTTCAACAATTTAGACAAGTAACTTTTATCTTAATGCAAGTTAGTTTTAATGCAGTAAGATGTTAAGGTTTAGACAGTTTCACCTGTATATTTTTTAATGATGGATTAAACTTGAAAGAATTAAGATTTGAATATAGCTCAGTGTTCGGTTTGTCTTTTATATGAGGATGAATCATTGAGAATGCCACTGGGAAGTCTGCAGTTGGCGGCATCCTGGAGAGCTGGTCAGAGTGTGTGAGAGCTTAACTTGAGGTTACTTTTGCTGTCAAGTTAACCGTGCTGTATCAGTGCAACTACGATTTTAAATGAATCTTTCAGACTAACAAATAGCAGCTTCTAAGAATAATTGTTTTCTTCCCACCTATGGAGTAAAACTATGTTTTGCTGTTGGGTTAATAATTTCTTTTACACACATTACAGAGAACCGAGAAAAGATAAGTACCCGAGTCATTTTTATTGATTGTGCGAATAACTTGATTGTGCTTGCTTCACTAAATTTCTTTGCTAGGATGGAACTGTGATTACCTCGTGTGAACTTAAAAAGCATTTTTTAGTAAAGATGTGCTTCTGGTGAAGTGGCTCTGAGAGGTTTACCAAGGAATTCATCGACTTCAAAGAAGTCTGACAAATCATCTATGACAGATCCAGGTTCTCTGTCCCCTTCACCTTTTTTTTTTTCTTCCTCTGCCTCCCTCTCAGTAGACAGGGTCCTTTTTGACACAGTTACATCAGACTTCTGCTATGAGGGTTGTGCTAGTAACACCAGAGAGACTGATCTTATATACCAGATTCCATTCCATAGAATCTGAAAAGTTTAACCCAAATCCCAGGGAAGGCTCTGAGCTGCCACCAACTCTGATTCCTCATTGCCTTCCAGAATAGACCCAGGAACAGTAGCTTTCCCAGCTCTGGCCACATGGAGTGGGCAGACGAGTAAAAGA
This sequence comes from Bison bison bison, assembly GCF_000754665.1. Taxonomy (NCBI): domain Eukaryota; kingdom Metazoa; phylum Chordata; class Mammalia; order Artiodactyla; family Bovidae; genus Bison; species Bison bison. The sequence goes on from NW_011494876.1 coordinate 7,599,303, forward strand.
AGAAGGGATGACAGAAGATGTGTGGGGAGAAGGGGGCTAAAACGATCTCAAACAGACTAACAGTGCAATAAGAACAGTGAAATATCCTGCCTGTCAATGCAGGAAATATGGGTTCAATCCCTGGATCAGGAAGATCCCCTGGAGAAGGAAATGGCACCCCACTCCAGGATTCATGTCTGGAACATCCCATAAAGAGAGGAGCCTGGTGGGCTACAGCCCGTGGGGTTGCAACGAGTCGGACATAGCTGAGCACACACGTGTGCATCGGATTCTGAGAATGTTTGCAGTTACCAGTAAGACCATATTTTTTTCTTGTCAGTGGACTATACATGCATGCTTCCTCAGACATTACAGACTATAATAGAGAGAGAGAGTTACATGTGGAATGTGAAATAAACTGATAAATGTTCTAAAAATAAAATCTCCTATTTTATACTTGGTAGTATTCTTGCTTCATTACAGTGTGGACTTTTATAGGAATATTTAAATTAACAGTAATAGCAAGATGGCTTCAAACCCTTCTTACCTCTAAAGGACCAACCTGGCCCCCAAGTATCCATATGTTAAGTGTAAGTGTAAACAGATAAGACAAAATACAGAAGTAATCAAAGTCAGAAAACCAAATGAAGTCAGCTATAAGATACTGATTATCATTTTTCCTGCATACTGTAGGAGATGTTGTGTACAGATAGGGACTCTTTATGAAGCATTTATGTGACTTGAGATTGCTTTTATGCAGACTGCCTTATGACTGTATTGTGTATTATGCTGTGTTAGCTGCTCTTGCAGCATGATTCATAAAATCAGGAGAAAGTGAATCCGTCTGAATTCTGATGATTGTAACCATTTCAATCATATGGAAAGAATGGGAGGAAAAGATACACAGAGATTATCTTATTATTTGATCCTCAGACAAGCAGAGGTTATCTAACTAAATGGCCAGTCTCAAATAAGCACAGGTTATTTCCTATATATCACCGAGTGGCCGGACGTGTGAGGGACTTAAAGAGGAACATTATTCTTTCATCTCTCTGACCTAGCACAATCATCTGGAGTGGCACGGAGATGAAAGCGACTTTCTGACCCACAGGATATTACAACTCAGCTGAACAGGCTGGTCCTGTAGGCTAGAGTAATGGCATTTCACACTGTGCTTCTACCAGAGATATGCCATAGTAGATAACCTTATGGATATATCTCTTCCTTTGTGTTTCAGGCTAAGCGCCATTTCCTCAGAAAGACTCCGCTGACTGAGTAAGGCTTTCGAGCACACATCCCTTCCTCATTATGTTCTCTTGCCCATTTGTATCATACTTACAACACAATATAACTGGGTATTTACTTTTCCATTTACAAAGCAGAAAGCTCCATAGATATCTATTGAAAGAGGAAATGTAACCAAATGGTGGTAGCTTGAGGTTTTCACCAGGCAAGGAAATCTTCTATGCCCGGGGGGTTAGCTTCAGAGAGGCCCTCTCTTAGCTTCCTGCCTCCCAGCCTCACCAGGAGAACTTCACCTGGAGCTGCCATCTGAGACAATCCCGCCACCAAGGAGAACGCTTCATGAAAACCTAAATGTCCTCATTCTGCCTACAACTTAGGAACTAGATGATTTAACAAGCAGCTCACTGGGCAAAGTGTATGAACAGACAGCTCACATCAGAGGAAAAAATTAATAAACACGGAAATATATACAGCATCAAGAGACAAGAAATAAAAACTGATAAAACCATACTTGATCCTCTATTTCTGCCTGCAAAGAGGGAGAGATTTAAGAGAAAAATCACCACTAGTGCTAATGGAGTGGAGGTTGAGGTGAAACAGGGGCACTTGTCCAGTGAAAACTGTCCCCGCCCTTTTGGAAAAGACAACATGCAGGGAACATAATGATGATGTTACTATCTCTGATTCATTGCTCTGAGTTTATACTTAAGAGACAGTTCAAAAGGAATTTTAGTGAGGTGGATGAAACTGGAGCCGATTATACAGAGTGAAGTAAGCCAGAAAGAAAACCACCAATACAGTATACTAACGCATATATATGGAATTTAGAAAGATGGTAACAATAACCCTGTATACGAGACAGCAAAAGAGACACTGATGTATAGAACAGTCTTTTGGACTCTGTGGGAGAGGAAGAGGGTGGGATGATTTGGGAGAATGGCATTGAAACATGTATAATATCATATGTGAAACGAGTCGCCAGTCCAGGCTCGATGCACGATACTGGATGCTTGGGGCTGGTGCACTGGAACGACCCAGAGGGATGGTATGGGGAGGGAGAAGGGAGGAGGGTTCAGGATTGGGAGCACATGTATACCTGTGGCGGATTCATGTTGATATATACCAATACAATATTGTAAAGTTAAAAAAATAAATTAAAAAAAAGTTAATATACATAAAAACATTCATTATTCTGCATCACTGTAAACATTTGGGAAACATCTAAATACCCAATACTTAAAGAACAGTAATGATACAAAAAAGAAATAAAAAGGTAATAGACATTAAAACATCTACAAATGAAATTAATACTAGGAAAATCTGTTTAAGAAAAATACAAAATAATACATATATATCATATATTCATTTAAAAGCTACTTATTAAACACCTATTGTATACCAGACAATATTCTATGACCCAATCAAAAAATGGGCCAAAGATCTAAATAGGCATTTCTCCAAAGAAGACATACAGATGGCTAACAAACACATGAAAACATGCTCAACATCACTCATTATCAGAGAAATGCAAATCAAAACCACTATGAGGTACCATTTCATACCAGTCAGAATGGCTATGATCCAAAAGTCTACAAATAATAAATGCTGGAGAGGGTGTGGAGAAAAGGGAACCCTCTTACACTGTTGGTGGGAATGCAAACTAGTACAGCCACTATGGAGAACAGTGTGGAGATTCCTTTAAAAACTGGAAATAGAACTGCCTTATGATCCAGCAATCCCACTGCTGGGCATACACACTGAGGAAACCAGAAGGGAAAGAGACATGTGTACCCCAATGTTCATCGCAGCACTGTTTATAATAGCCAGGACATGGAAGCAACCTAGATGTCCATCAGCAGATGAATGGATAAGAAAGCTGTGGTACATATACACAATGGAGTATTACTCAGCCATTAAAAAGAATACATTTGAATCAGTTCTAATGAGGTGGATGAAACTGGAGCCTATTATACAGAATGAAGTAAGCCAGAAGGAAAAACACCAATACAGTATACTAACACATATATATGGAATTTAGAAAGAT
>NW_011494876.1:7602670-7607375 GCF_000754665.1 Bison bison bison
GACACTGATGTATAGAACAGTCTTTTGGACTCTGTGGGAGAGGAAGAGGGTGGGATGATTTGGGAGAATGGCATTGAAACATGTATAATATCATATGTGAAACGAGTCGCCAGTCCAGGCTCGATGCACGATACTGGATGCTTGGGGCTGGTGCACTGGAACAACCCAGAGGGATGGTATGGGGAGGGAGGAGGGAGGAGGGTTCAGGATGGGGAACACATGTATACCTGTGGCGGATTCAGTTTGATATTTGGCAAAACTAATACAATTATGTAAAGTTTAAAAATAAAATAAAATTAATTAAAAAAAATTTTTTTAATAAAAATGTAAAAAAAAAAAAAAAATATTCTATGAGCTGAGAATGTGTCCACAAACAAAACAAACTTCCTTTTCAGAGCTTTTATTCTATTTGGTAGAGATACACAAGAAACCACTAAGAAATAAAATTAATGATGGCTTTCCACATATGACAATGTCTCATTACAGTCAACCTCCAAATATGTCTGTAAGCAAGTTGAGTAAAATAATTTTGTTCCTAAAATAGAATCTTTTTACAATTTTAATGTCTTTTCTCCAAATTAAGCCTCTCTAGGTTACTGACAAAAATAAATGCTAAGTGTATCTACTGAAAAAAGGCAAAAATTTAAGAAAAATATTTCTCAAAAAAAAAAAAAAAAAGATGACAAGGATGAAATTAACTCCAGAAGGCAGCACACTTGACTACATGGATGGGACCTAATCTGCCCCTCCCTTTCTATGCTGGCTGTAATTTTATCTTGTTTAAATAAAACCACAAGTTTTTAAACAGAAATGAAATCCCTGGAAACTATATGTAACATAAGTTAATTATTTCACTTATGTGGCATGTATAGCTACTTCAAGTCTGCCTCTCAGTGTGGAGGTAAATTCCAAGGGAATATCTCATTTGCCACCATACCTGGACCACCGACTATAGGGCTTGGCAAAAACCATAGCATTGTTCTGGACTCTCTCTTACATATCACATCTGGTCTGGACTCTATTTGAAAAATACCTCCAGAATTAAGCCACTTTACACTATATTCTTTTTGAGAGACAATTCTCCATTACACTTCTGCCAATTTTACAAGGGAAGACACTGGTAGGTTTTGTCCTGGACTATCTTTTCAAGAAGGTTTGTGTAGCAAACATCCTTGGAAGATAGTGATAACGTCCACTCTAAAACAGAGGACAGGTCTGTTTGCCTCCCAGAATAGCCAGAATAACACAGATAACATTGCCAAAGAAAGCAAAGGCTAGGCAAGTTTGCACGTGGCCCATTAGATTGGGGTTTCCTAAGTTTGCGGGCCCTCAGCTGTGACAGAAACCCACTGTATGCACAGTGTCCACTTGGGCTATTCTGCATCCCCCATGAGACTAGGGCTGCAGTATTGCAGTATCTACAACCTGTTTTCCAATGGTTCATAAAACACACACATATTGTGTGTGTACATATGTATACAAATATGGAGAGAGATTTAAAAATGTGACAAAATATTAAAATTGGTGAAACTTAGTGAAGTCATACAGGTGTTCATATTATTACAGGTTGCTATTAGGGATGAAACAAACGTGACACTTATTTTCTGCCAGAAATGCAAGAAACAGGCTAACTTGACAGCTCTGGTCCTCATTGTTTAGTCCTCAGTCATGTCCAACTCTTTTTTGAGAGTCCATGGACGATAGCCTGCCAAGCTCCTCTGTCCATGGGATTCTCCAGGCAAGAGTACAGGAATGGGTTGCCATTTCCCCCTCCACGCGATTTTCTCGACCCAGGGATCAAACCAGTGTCTCCTGAATTGGCAGGGGTGTCCTTTACCACTGAGCCACCTGGGAAGTCCAGGTTTTGACTCTGCTCCTCTCCTATCCAGGTACAGCTGACCATCATCTCTCACTTCAGTAGCCTCCTAATCAATCTCCTACCTCCTCTCAGGTCTCCCTACAGGCTTTCCTGCACATGGATGCCAGAATGACCCATTCAAAACTAAGTCAGATAAGGCTTAAACCCACAGTGGTTTCCTGCCTTACAAAACTCTAAGTCTCGGGCTTCCTGTTCCTTTATTTCATTTTGTTCTCCTCTCCTCACTGTTGCATGCTGGTCTCCTTGGTCTCAAAACCCTAATGCTTACCATTCCCCTGTCTTAAAAGCTTTCTCAAAGAGTTGGATCAATCCCTGAACTCTTTCAGGCCTCAACGCAAACATTGCTTTCTCAGCCAGGCCTTCCCTGATTATCCTACACAGACCTACAACCCCTCATTCCCTGCTCCATAACTTTATCCCCTTTCTCTGCTTTAGTCTTCTCTAAAGCATTCTTAGCTTCTAATATACCATTTTAAAATTTTGTTGTTGTTGTTTATGTCTTCTCACACTAGAATACAAACTCCAGGAAGACAAGGTATTTGATTTCCTCATTTGAGTACTAGAGCATGGAGAAGGAATTGGCAACGCACTCCAGTGTTCTTGCCTGGAGAATCCCATGGACATAGAAGCCTGGTAGGCTGCAATCCATGGGGTCGCACACAGAGTCGGACACGACTGAAGCGACAAGGCAGCAGCAGCAGCAATCTAGAGCAATCTCCATAGTTAAAACACAGAGTCGGTGTTTAATGCATTCTTGTTAAATGACTGAGGATGGACTTTTAATCAGGCCAAACTCAGTTTCTTTTTAACTAATGTCACTTTGGACATGTTACACAGCCTCTCTAAGATTGACTTTGCTGTCTATAAAATAGAATCATCTTCTTCATATGACTGTCGAGTTGACTGGACAAGGGACACATGAAAAGCACCTACTAGGTATTTAACATTCTCCTTAACAAAATACCAATAAAATTTGTGGTAATTTGACAGAATACGTTTTAGTATCACCAGGCAATGTTTGATTTATCTTATATATCGCTATGCATATCTTTTCATCTTTATATCTTCAGCATACAGTCCAGTCTCTAGCAAACACTAGTCATTCAATAAGGGTGTGCTTGTTTTGCTTTCTCTCATCATAAGGATACTATTAGGTTAAAGAAAATTCAGAAAATACAGAGAGGAAACAAATCACCTATAGTCCTATTGTAGTAACATGACTGTCATTACTATTTTGTTGTATTTTTTGGAATTTTTTCTATGACTATTTTTCAGTTGAAATGATCATGTGCATACATTTTTATATCAAAGGTTTTCTTTTTTTGTTTATTTTTTGATGTAAACGTTTTCCCATATAGCTATGTTGCCTTTCCAATCAGTTTTTGAGAGCTGCATCATTTTGTCATGTAGAAGTATTATAGTTTACTTGGGCATTTTCTCACTTTTGGGTTTTTAGGTAATTTCTGACTGTTCAATGAATTTTAAAAGATCTAAAAAGGAAAGAATCTACTTTTTCTCTTTTTCTCTTCTCTAAACTAAAGCGTGTCTGACCCTTTTGGGGGAAAAGGGAACTGAATTTCTCTACTGTTCATTTGCAAGAGAGTACTTCTGAATAATTCATGGGTACATAAGGATGGAAAAGATATACATCATCTAGCTGATTATTAACATAATACAGCCAAATGAAGCCTTATCCTAAAAAGTCATTTAATTGCAGCTGTGAAATGAGACTTTGAACATTTTAGAAAGAAGTCATATTTGAGATGTAAATAAATACCTTTCAAAATTATTTTAAGGCATTGCTTAATGCAAATTCCTTGCTGTAAATGGTGGTTACTGTTATTTTTCCCCATAAAAATGGAAAATCAGTCTTTCCAATTTACCAAGTTAGTGACCAATCTGGAGAATACTGTACTAAACTTCTAAAATATTTGCAAATAAAAGGTAACAAAAAATCACCTAGATTTATTTATGTAAATGTTAGTAGCTTTTTTTTCTTACTCTTTAATAAGGTCCATGAAAAATGATTCAAATCGTAATATTAAAAAAAACTATGTGCTAATCACTCCAATCACTGATAATGTTTGATTATATCATTTAAGAAGGAATACTTCTTACATTAAAAATGGAAGCCATAAAGAAAGATGAAAAGATAAGTATAAAAATATTCATTTTATACAAAGCCAAGTACAGTAAAAAGAAAATGGAAGGATGGAACACTGCTAGCAGTCTCTTGAAATATTATTGAATATATGCATGATTCAAAAGCTATGAGCATCTGACTTCATCTTCAGTCCCATTTCTCTTGGCCCCTCTTCCGATCTATGTTCAACTGCATTCTAGACCTAATTGTGTCCTGGTTGTGTAGATGTATGCTGAATTTGCTTTTGAAATTCTCCTATATTCAAACCCATTTCCTGGATTCAGTGTCTTCCTATTCTTGGTTTATTCCCTTATTCTGGTTAAAATACATTCTCCAACTGTCTTCTAAAAAGATAAATGTTTGGAATACATATATATCTGAAAAATACTTTTATTCTACCTACTTGATTTATCCTATTTGATTAATCTCTTAATAGTATGGGCACAGACTCTTAAAATTTTGAAGGTATTGTTCCAATATTTTTTAGGATCAATTCTTCAGCTCAGTTCAGTTTAGTCACTCAGTCTGACTTTTGCAACCCCATGGACTGCAGCACGCCAGGCTTCCCTGTCCATCACCAACTCCCAGAGCTAACTCAAACTCATGTCCATTGAGTCAGTGATGCCATCCAACCATTTCATCCTCTGTCGTCCCCTTCTCCTCCTGCCTTCAATCTTTCCCAA
>NW_011494876.1:7608462-7608931 GCF_000754665.1 Bison bison bison
AGTACTTTGGCCACTTCATGCAAGGAGTTGACTCATTGGAAAAGACTCTGATGCTGGGAGGGATTGGGGGCAAGAGGAGAAGGGGACAACAGAGGATGAGATGGCTGGATGGCATCACTGACTCGATGGACGTTGAGTTTGAGTGAACTCCGGGAGTTGGTGATGGACAGGGAGGCCTGGCGTGCTGCGATTCATGGGGTCACAAAGAGTCGGACACGACTGAGCGACTGATCTGATGTGATCTGATTTGGAACCAGTTTGTCCTTCCAAGTCCAGTTCTAACTGTTGCTTCTTGATCTGCATACAGGTTTCTCAGGAGGCAGGTCAGGTGGTCTGGTATTCCCATCTCTTTCAGAATTTTCCACAGTTTGTTGTGATCCACATAATCAAAGGTTTTGGCATAGTCTATAAAGCAGAAATAGATGGTTTTCTGGAACTCTCTTTCTTTTTCCATGATCCAGTGGATGTC
>NW_011494876.1:7609031-7609783 GCF_000754665.1 Bison bison bison
AGTCCAACTCTCACATCCATACACGACTACTGGAAAAACCATAGCTTTGACTAGATGGACCTTTGCTGGCAAAGCAATGTCTCTGCTTTTTAATATGCTGTTTACATTGGACACAGCTTTTCTTCCAAGGAGTAAGCGTCTTATAATTTCATGGCTATAGTCACCATCTGCAGTGATTTTGGAGCCAAAAAAAAAATAAAATTGACCACTGTTTCCACTCTTTCCCCATCTATTTGCCATGAAGTGATGGGACCAAATGCCACGATCTTCGTTTTCTGTATGTTGAGTTTTGAACCAACTTTTTCACTCTCCTCTTCCACTTTAATCAAGAGGCTCTTTAGTTCTTCACTTTCTGCCATAAGAGTGGTGTCATCTGCATATCTGAGGTTTTTGATATTTCTCCCAGCAATCTTGATTCCAGTTTGTGTTTCAATCAGCCCAAAATTTCTCATGATGTACTCCGCATATAAGTTAAATAAGCAGGGTGATAATATACAGCCTTGATATGCTCTTTTCCTGATTTGAGGTTCGTGACATTGTACAGGAGACAGGGATCAAGACCATCCCCATGGAAAAGAAATGCAAAAAAGCAAAATGGCTGTCTGGGGAGGACTTACGAACAGCTGTGAAAAGAACAGAAGCAAAAAGCAAAGGATAAAAGGAAAGATATAAACATCTGAATGCAGAGTTCCAAAGAATAGCAAGAAGAGATAAGAAAGCCTTCTTCAGTGATCAATGCAAAGAAACAGAGG
>NW_011494876.1:7610161-7620005 GCF_000754665.1 Bison bison bison
ATCTGCATACAGGTTTCTCAGGAGGCAGGTCAGGTGGTCTGGTATTCCCATCTCTTTCAGAATTTTCCACAGTTTGTTGTGATCCACATAATCAAAGGTTTTGGCATAGTCTATAAAGCAGAAATAGATGGTTTTCTGGAACTCTCTTTCTTTTTCCATGATCCAGTGGATGTCGGCAATTTGATCTCTGGTTCCTTTGCCTTTTCTAAATCCAGCTTGAACATTTGGAAGTTCACAGTTTACGTACTGTTGAAGCCTGGCTTGGAGAATTTTAAGCATTACTTTGCTAGTGTTGTGAGGTGAGTGCAATTGTACAGTAGTTTGAGCATTCTTTGGCATTGCCTTTCTTTGGGATTAGAATGAAAACTGACCTTTTCCAGTCCTGTGACCACTGCTGTATTTTCCAAATTTGCTGGCATACTGAGGGCAGCACTTTCACAGCACCATCTTTTAGGATTTGAAATAGCTCAACTGGAATTCCATCACCTCGACTAGCTTTGTTCATAGTGATGCTTCCTAAGGCCCTCTTGACTTTGCATTCTAGGTTGTCTGGCTCTAGGTGAGTGATCACACCATTGTGGTTATCTGGGTCATGAAGATCTTTTTTGTATAGTTCTTCTGTGTATTCTAGCCACCTCTTCTTAATCTCTTCTGCTTCTGTTCTGTTCAGTTCATTTCAGTCGCTCAGTCATGTCCGACTCTTTGCGACCCCATGAATTGCAGCACGCCAGGCCTCCCTGTCCATCACCAACTCCCAGAGTTCACTCAGACTCACGTCCATCAAGTCAGTGATGCCATCCAGCCATCTCATCCTCTGTTGTCCCCTTCTCCTCTTGCCCCCAATCCCTCCCAGCATCAGAGTCTTTTCCAATGAGCCAACTCTTCGCATGAAGTGGCCAAAGTGCTGGAGTTGGAGCTTTAGCATCATTCCTTCCAAAGAAACCCCAGGGCTGATCTCCTTCAGAATGGACTGGTTGGATCTCCTTGCAGTCCAATGCACTCTCAAGAGTCTTCTCCAACACCACAGTTCAAAAGCATCAGTTCTTCGGTGTTCAGCCTTCTTCACAGTCCAACTCTCACATCTATACATGACCACAGGAAAAATGATAGCCTTGACAAGATGGACCTTTGTTGTCAAAGTAATGGCTCTGCTTTTGAATATGCTATCTAGGTTCGTCATAACTTTCCTTCCAAGGAGTAAGCATCTTTTAATTTCATGGCTGCAGTCACCATCTGCAGTGATTTTTGTTGTGCCCATCTTTGCATGAAATGTTTCCTTGGTATCTCTAATTTTCTTGAGGAAATCTCTAGTCTTTCCCATTCTATTGTTTTCCTTTGTTTCTTTGCATTGATCACTGAGAAAGGCTTTCTTATGTCTCCTTGCTATTCTTTGGAACTCTGCATTCAAATGGGTATATCTTTCCTTTCCTCCTTTGCCTTTCACATCTTTTCTTTTCTCAGCTATTTTTAAGGCCTCCTTGAATAGCCATTTTGCCTTTCTGCATTTCATTTTCTTGGGGATGGTCTTGATCCCTGCCTCCTGTACAATGTCACAAGTCTCCATCCATAGTTCTTCGGGCAATCTATCAGATCTAATCCCTTGAATCTATTTGTCACTTCCACCATATAATTGTAAGGGATTTGATTTATGTCATACCTGAATGGATACTTCAAATCTTTACTTAGATTTGAAAAATCAATGCCATTTAGTATTAAGGTTGGGGGTAAAGGACTGGAGAGACTATATCTGTGTGTCAGATATTGAGATTAGAGTACAGATGAGAGATGGTGCTGAGAATCTCACTGTTCAGTAAATGGATCAATAATTCCTGTTTTAGTCCTTGACCTGCCGCTTCACTCTACTCTGCTTAATGTCACTGACTTCAAGTCTCCTCCAGTTTAAATCCAGAGAATAAATCTAGTGCTCCTGAAACACAGGTGGCCAGGGTCCAACCACTTACATGTCCCCTTTTATCTTTATATATCCCTCTCCCTCATCTTCTGCAACATGTGGCACTCCAAGGGCTGAGCCTCCAGAGGGTGTTCATGGTATATTTATAGTAATCGGGTATAATCTAGGGTAGTTGGCATACTTCTAGTCTAGTCAGTGCTACCTCCTCATTTCTTTCTGTCCTCCAAAAATTTTTCATCCACGCCTATAGTCTCTCTGCACTCTCTGTCCTTGTGAAAGAAAAACTTAATTTTATTCTTTTTTTGCCATTTTCTAAGAAGTGTTGAAGAGAGAGAGCATTTTTACTCTTCAAGTGGTGGCACGCGCCACTGAGGCCTCCCCGACTGCTCTGGTCCATTGTCCCTTTCTTTCTCAGGTCCCAGAGTTCTGGGAACAGATCACTAGTAGCTACTTTCTATTCCCTATTGATCTCTTCAACTAAAAATACTACTCCTATATTCTATATCATACATTAGAACACTTGATCACTTTCCATCTTGGTCTGCCTTTACTTCACGCATCAGTAGATGACTCATTGCAGGGACAAAGACTAACATTTTTATGCAGCCCCACAATGCCTAAAATAGGAGATCTCAGACTTTAGTGTGTCTAAGGATCACTAAGAGAACTTGTTTAAAATGAAAATTCCCTCAGAGAAATTGAATATGCTGTGATACTGTCCTCAGAACTATCCATCTAACAGCACACCAATGTGATTCTGACTCAGGTAGTTTTGAACCGTAGTAGAGATATTATTGTCTAAGGAGACTTTGAAGCACCTTTTCAAGAAAAAATGAATTGATTACATTGCTAGATTTTTTTTTAATTCTTCCCCATTTTATTTTTAAAAGTATAGAATTCTGATTTCCCTTAATATACTATTGTGAATCAGATTGTTCATGAATTTTTCTGTTCTTTAGATTTGTTATAATTTTATTTCCCTTTAATACTTCTTACGGTTATAAATTTCATAAGTTTACAGCCATTCATACAAATTATAGTTCTATATTATTGTGTTTCCCTTAATTTCTTATAAGAGTCACAGGTGCTCTAGTTATTAAATCCCTGGATTTGACAAATGTATTAGTCAGCTCAGGCTGCCATGACAAAGAACCATAAGTTAGCTGACTTAAACAATAGAAATTTATTTCCTCACAGTTCTGGAAGCTAGAAGATCAAAGTGAGAAGATAAGCATGGTTGGGTTCTGATGAACACCCTCTTCCAAGCTCATAGACTTCTGAGAGAGTTAACTTAGGCATGTTGCTAGGGAGACCAAGGCCCTTTAAGGATGAAATGAACATTCTTCATTTTTCACATTCTTTTACCTTAGACACGTAGACCTCGTGGGCAGCAGTATCTCTTGCTCAAGGACATGCTTTTTTAAGCTCAGAATGTATGTTATGGGAGAAGGTTTGGGTAAAACTTCCACAGCCTTGAGCTCTGGTTTCTCCCACAACCTTGAGCTCTGGGTTAACCTGTTCCTTCTGGCTACTCTTGTGCTGATGTCATCCTAGGATTTTGTTATGGGATAGGGCCTGGGAAAAATTTTCACATCCTTGAGGCATTTTTTTCTATTCTCAGCAGCTAACAAAAGTATATAATGCTCTACTTAAACTAGCAAGGCTGGTAATCTTTCTACCCCCTTCTGATGTCTATGTCAGAAGCTTTTTTTTTCTGTTACTATCACTTTAATAAAATTTCTAGTACACAAAGCTATAAGTGACTGAGATTGTCATTGGTCCCAGAGTTAAATCTTCTCCTTCGGAGACCACAAATCCGGCATTCACCAAACACCATAAGCTTTATCTATCATCTTTCACCTATCATCTCGCCTGGGATCCCAAGACAAGGTGTAAGCTATCATCTTGGGGGCTAAGCTAAAGCTATGGCTTCTTCGTCTTACTGCCTTCTCGCTGTGTGCTCGTATTAACTTTTCTTAGTATGTGCATGTGGAGTGAGGTAGAGAAAGTTCTCTTCTTTATAGCCACCAATACTGTCTTATTAGGACCCTATCCTTACGAGCTCAATTTACCTAAAAGCCTTAGCTCCAAATGCAGCCACATTGGAGATTAGGGCTTCAACAAATCAACTGGGGAATGGGGGGACAGACTGAGTCCAGAGCAGCAAATCACACACAGTACTTACACACAGCTATAGTGACATCTAAACATGTACACGCAGGACTTGCCACAGGACTTTGAATGTGACAGGTGCTCAAGAAGCATTTGTTTGATGAGTAAGCACAGCTACACAACAGCTAAGGAGGGAAGATTATCTGATATGCTCTCCTTTACACAAAGTCAGTGTGTGAAAATGTTATAATATGCATATTTATATATTTGATTACACAAAAGAATTCACTTGGACTTCCTTAAGGCATAAGCATTTTTTTAAAATCCATTTATTCCTGGTTTTTTTTCCCTAAAAAATGAATTGAGGTATATGTATAAAATGGATAATAAATTCAGTTAGTTTCCAAAAGGAACAAGTGATCAGATTCAGAATATGGATGGTTCATCTTCAAAGACTACATGAAAACTATGTTTGTCAATAGTCAGAGAGGTAGAGATTCAAGCTTTGGAAATTAAATGCATCCACATTTCACTGGCCAAAGGGAAGTCCCATGACCACATCTGACTTTAAGGGTAGAGACAGTATAATTCTCCCATGTATAAGAAGTGAACTGGACATTGAATTTGTTGGTGGTGGTGTTGTTCTTGTTTAGTCACTAAGTCGTGTCTGACTCTGTGACCCCACGGACTATAGGACTGTAGCCTGCCAGGCTCCTCTGTCTGTGGGATTTTCCAGGCAAGAATACTGGAGGGGGTTGCCATTTCCTCCCCAAGGGAATCTTTCTGACCCGTGATCGAACCCATGTTTCCCACACTGCAGGCGGATTCTTTACCACTGAGCCACCGGGGAAAGAGTATATGCATTCAACTTTTTTTTTTTGGCTGTTCCGCTTGGCTTGCAGGTTAATGAATAGTAAGTAGTAAAGCCTGCCATAGTGACTATAGGAGCTTTTCCCATGCCAAATCTCATGTATTCTCCAAGGTATTTCCTGAAACATTTTATTTTTGCTAATTTGAGAGTTAGCTTCAATTCCTGATCACCACATAGAAAATGAAAGCCAGAGATGAATTTGAGTTTTACAGCTGCTGAAAAATGTGCAGCAATTTCTTTCCTACACCTCTCTTTGGTGTCTGAGTGGATCTGAAGAGACAATTTTGGTCTTTGAGGCTTCAGAATTGATTGAAAGTGAAATAATTAAGGTCTGTTGCTTTGCCCGAAAAAGCCAGAACCTGAAAGGTGCCCTCAGGGGAAGAGTAGCGTTAACGCACAATATGCTCTAGAGAAGAGAAATGCTGGCTCTTAACAAATCTGCTGAAAGCCTCCCTCAACAGTTTCTCAGCCTTGTCTCCTCAAAGAGCAGAACAGCGAGTTCAGTGAACAGAGACAGAAACCTAAGCCCTGCTGTCTGGAGTGCCTCTGGCAGGAAAGGGTCTTCCTCAGGACAGCATTCTCCGGGCTCACAGAGCGGGGAAAACTTGTCTTAGAAGGAAAGGTCAAATAGGAAAAGCAACAGTCCTCTCACAGTGAGCCCCAGCTCTGAGAGGATTCTGATGTGGTAGCTATAAAACTTACAATACTGCTTTAACAGAGTCAGAAATTCGTTGGAGTTGCCTCAGAAACAACCAATAAAACTACTAAAACTAACAGCTCTAAGAGTCTATGCAATGCTCTCTGCGATACTGAAGCTAAGTAATTCCCAAGTGAGCAGCTTCAATTTATTGTGGGTGGAGCGTTACAGAATAAAAGGAAAGAAAAGTGACATAAAGTGCCCATTTGTGACCGTCACAAACTCTAAAGCCATTTTATTTAGCTCAATTATGGGAAGGGCCATGACAGTAATTTAGACAGAAGAGGTTACTCATAAACTAATCTGACCAGAGGATGAATATAAACAGAACTTAACTGTGTATGAACAATATTGACTCCTGTTTGCAACATAGGTTTGGGGAGTATGCACTACGCTGCACCCTCTCTAACCAATTACCACTGAAGCAATCTGTTGAATTAACCAGCTATTCACAGTGTTATTGTGGAATATCTCAGCTAATACTACAGTATATTAAATCCTTACATCTGGTATAGTATTTTTAGACATCCATGTACTTCTTCAGATCTCACTAGTTGAATTGTATATTAAACCAAGCATTAAATGTATTTGTCCTCAGACTTGCTAATATTTGTTGTACCTGTTGTTTTAATTATATTTAATTACATATCATATAGACTAATGAAATGTAAATGTGAGAAGAAAGAGTTGTTTCTTTTATAAAAAATTAGTCTGAATGCCTTGGAAAGATTCAAATAAAAGTGAATTGTAGGAGAGAAATGTAAAATATTAAAGGAAAAAAATACATTTAGTGTAATTTTACCTAATTGTTTTAGAAATGACTTTACTTAGTTTTACAATAACTGAAAATGGACATCCTTATAATTATGGTAGGATTTATGCAAAATAGATTCAGAATTCCAATTGACTATATCTTGCCTAAAGAGAAAGAATTAATCCTACTTTACAAGATTTTTTAAATTATTCATACAAATCTAAGTAAACATTAAATTCTTAATATACACAAAGTATTATTTTTGGTTTTCATTTTTTCCAAATTTTTATTAGAAAAGTGTTCAAATCTATAGGAAAAAATACATTCACAGAACTATAAACACCTCTATACTTTCACCAAGTTTCACCAGCTTTACTATTTTGCCACATTCTTTATCTTTCTCCATACATATAGGGAGTGCTTCAGTCCATGGGATCACAAAGAGTCGGCAACTAAGTGACCCAACTGAACTGACACATATATTCATACAGATGTGCACATTTTATGAACCATTTGAAACTGAAACACTTCACCCCTAGATACTCCAGCCAGCATTCCTAAGAGTACAGACATTCTCCTACATGAACAAAGCACTAATATCATATTGATAATAATCAATAATATCACCTAATATCCTGTCCTTACTTAAATATTCCAGAAGCTTCTTAAATGTTTTCTATAGTTCTTTTTGTCACATCCAAAAGCCAAGTCAAGTTTTACACAATGCATTTGCTTGTAATGTCTCTTTAATCTCTTTAGAGCAGCTTTTTTTATTTTCTTTTTTTTTTCTATGACATTCTTATTTTTTTTTTATGAAGAGTCTACAACAGTTGTCCTAATGCCTATCTCATATATGGAGATGTCAGATTATTTTCTCAGTACTAGATTCAAATTCAAACTTTTTCCCCCAAGAACACTAAGTACATAAATGATATGCACTTCTTATTGCTTGATATCAAGTCATGATATTATTGTCACTGGTAGCAGTACCTGTACTAGTAATAATAAATTTGATCACTTGCTAAAGGCATGCTTTTTTCTTTTTGTGATAAGAAGTTAATCTGTGAGAAGATACCACACTATCACATGAATATTCCATTAACCAGAAACCTTTGATCCAATAGTTATAGCATTTATTAATGATCTTTGCCTAACTCAAGTATTACATAGTTTCAAAAGGAGAATCTCCTATTCTACTTTTATTAGTTTGTATTTCCTCCCCACACTCCAAAAAAGGAGTTTCTCTCCATTTTCCCTTTTCCTATATTTATCTTTTTTTAAGTACATCATGTTTCCCAGGTGACTCAGTGCTATAGAACCTGCGTGCCAATGCAGGAAATGCTATTTCGATCCCTAGGTTGGGAAGATCCCCTGGAGAAGGAAATGGCAACCAACTCCAGTATTTTTGCCTGCAGAATCTCATTGACAGAGGAGCCTGGTGGGCTACAGCCTGTTAGGTCATAAAGAGTCGGACATAACTGAGTGACTGACACAATAGCAAGTACATCATGGACTCAGAAATCTCCTGCATTTAATATGTAAGCCATTACTTACATCTTTCATTTTTGATGCCCAAAGTATTCCAAATTCTGACAGTGTAAGAACTTTTCTATAGGCTTCTGTTTCTTTTTGAAATATCACCATTAGTCTTTGAATACTTTCTCGCTTTTCAGCACTAGACATTTTGTCCTTTCCCCAAACCAGACCTGGAATCAGCCATTTGTTGAGTAGAGGATGATATTTATAAAATATGGCATTTGATGTGTTTACTGTTATTAGGGTATCTTGCTTCTAGTCTATAATAATTCCTTAATATTATTAAAAATACACACAATGTTCAAATCTCTAGAAGTGTCAAATTTCTGCATGTCTGTGTCTTTTTCTTTCTGTCCCTCTTTTCCTCACCACTTTTCTTTATGTTCTTATGCTACAATCAGAATCCAAATAAGGTCAATACGTTGTAATTGGTTATGTGCCTTCTCTTATCTCTTTCTTTCTTTTCAATTTATTTGCTGAAGAAGTGCTGTCTATTCCCCTGTGGATTATTCCACAGTATGATTTTACTGATTACATCCCCAAGGTATAATTCAGCATGTTCCTCTCCTTCTAGGATTTCCTATGAATTGGACACTAAATCTAGAGATTTTTTTTATTTCTTGGCAAAGGTATCTCATAAGTGACATAATTTACTTTCAGTAGGAGGTGTGTAACACCTAGTTGATTCTTGATATGGTATGTCAAGAACCAATGAAGATCATTATTGAGATCCATTAATTTATTAGGATTGCAAAAGAGTGATACACTACTTATTCCATCTTCATAATTAGCTGAAATACTCATAAATACACATTTCCCATCACCAAATATCTGGTTACCCAGGAATATATTTTGAATCAGAAAATAAGAATATCTGTTTGATACCTTCCATTTAGCAGCAATCTTTTTTCCAGAACAATGAGTTGATAACCTAGATAATCCAAAAGTGACCAATGATTTCTTTGCTATCACGCATTCATGGATTTAAACCAGTTTGACGTGTTTCAGATCACTGCAATTCTTTTCATAATTATGTTGACAGTGTTACACAGTTCATCCAAAAAGAGTCTATTCAAGACGGTTCCTTCATCCTTTTGATACAACACTAGTTGTCTTTGATAATTACTTTACTTTCTGATATAACAAGATATTTCAGGCTTACCTTGTACATTTTCTGCCCAAGATTGTGAAATCTGCATTTCTTCATCAAGGTCTGGTTTCTTTAAATGGAAATTGAGATACAGAGACCACAATCAGTACCTAAAGATATTCAATGATTTGGGATCATTATTGTTTCGCAGAGCACTTTAGTGGAAAGGGCTAGGAAACTGTTTTTTTTTTATGATATAATAAAGCATGTGTTTTCATTGATATTTCCAATTCAAATCCAGAACTACAGGACTTTTTTTAACTTCATCAAGATACTTCATAAGTAACTGTAACTTTTATTAATTTTTTAAGATACTTCATCTTAGTATCTATATTTTTTCTCCTATGTAAAATATTCCAGCTGTTAATATCCAGTTATTATATTTTATCCCACAACACTTACTCACCAGTCTCAAAATAGCACCTGCATTACCACCAACAATATGATTACCAAAACCAGTTTAATATTATTTTGTCTTTTTTTGTTTTTTCCTTTGGCCCTTTGTATATAATACACTGGAGATATACAGTCAACTTTGGTTTAGTTAACTATAATACAAATTTAATAGACATAACACCCTTCTTTGTGATTGCGCTACCAGTCTCAAATGGTAAAGAATCTACCTGCAGTGCAGGAGATCTGGGTTCTATCCCTGGTCAGGAAGATCCCCTGGCGGAGGAAATGGCAACCCACTCCAGTATTCTTGCCGGGGAAACTCCATGGACAGAGGAGCCTGGCAGGCTACAGTCCATGGGGTCGCAAAGAGTCAGACATGACTGAGTGACTAACACTTTCACCAATTTCATACATTT
>NW_011494876.1:7620105-7622512 GCF_000754665.1 Bison bison bison
GATTAATTTATTTTATGTTGTTTTTGTTTTTAGTATTATTTTTAATGTCATTTTGTTTATAATTATATAAAACACATTGTTACAAAGTCAAATCTATAAATCAAATTATGTTCACAGAAATGTAGCTTCTGTCTCCTTCATACCATGTTCTTTCCCAAAGAATAATAAGTATTTTTGTCTGTTTATTTAACTTTCCATTAAATATATACACTTCCCTGGTGGCTCAGATGGCAAAGAATCCACTTGTTGTATAGAAGATCAAGGTTCCACCTCTGGGTTAAGAAGATCCCCTGGAGAAGAGAATGGCTACCCAATCCAGTATTCTTGCTTGGAGAATCCCATGGACAGAGGAGCCTGGTGGGCTACAGTCCTTGGGGGTGCAAAGAGATAGACACAACTGAGTGACTAAGACACACACACATACACACACACACTCAAATACGTGTGTATTCTCTACTTTCTCCCCTTAAAAATACAGTAACATAAATGCACACTTTCTCCACCTCATTTTCTTTTCCATTGATACTACATATACTAGAGATCCTCTATAGAAGATATTCCTTATTTTTTTCTACAGCAGCATGATAATTTATTGTGTAGCATCCACAGTGTCCTGTTGATGAACAGGGAAAAGTTTAGAAATTTCCAGACTTGTGCTATCACAAATAATGCTGAACTAAAGAGCTTTTCACTTGGGTTCTTTGCATTTTTGCTGCTTTACTGCATTTTGCTACTGTACCTTCTAGAGCTCTAGAAATTAGAACACTAGCTCAAAGGTTATGTATGTATAATTTTGCTGTGTGTGGATAGTCACTCAGTCATGTCTGACAATTTGTGAACCCATGGACGGTAGCCCGCAAGGCTCCTCTGTCCATGGGGATTCTCCAGGCAAGAATACTGGAGTGGGTTTCCATTCCCTTCTCCAGGGGATCATCTAGACCCAGGGATCGAACCTAGGTCTCCCGCATTGCAGGCAGGTTCTTTGCCATCTGGGCCACTGTAATTTTGCTAGATGTTGACAAATTCCCCTCCAAATTATTGTATTATTTTGATTCCTATCAGAAATATATAAGAATATCCATTTTTCCCATAGTGTCACCAATAACATAGGTTATCAAACTTTTGAATTCTTGCCAATATGATAGGTAAAAATTAGTTTTTACAGTATGTTAATTTGCATTTCTCTTATTATAAATGAAGTGGAGCATTGTTTTACTGTTAAGAACAATTTCATGAGCTATTTAATTTGCTAGCCCTTTTTTTCTACAGAGTGGTTGACTTTTTTCTTCTCCATTTTAGAGGTTTTTTATACTTGGTCTGTGATAAAAATTGCAATTTTTTTTCAATTTTTCTTTTGTGTTTCTATGTTTGGTAAATGCCGGGGTCCAGCCCCGGCTGATCCAGGGTATTCGAAGCGGGGACAGCGTCGGTGACCTATTTATTTAAACATTTTATCAAAGATATAAAGAGTAATAGGATGAGGATAGCTCAGTAGGAAAATTCAGTGGAGAAAAGAGGCTGAGTAGCTTGGTTTACGCGGGAGACCAATAAAACTTCAAGACAAGAAGCTTGCACCACTTACGTAGGCCGCAGGCGTCCTTCTGTTCTCCCGAAGGAGAGGAGACACTGAGGCCTCCCCGGTCGGATCTTAGAAGCCCAGGCAAAATTAGTAAGCATGGTGGGTTCCGCGCTCCAGATGGAGACTCAGCCAGAATGAGAGAGCGAGCGACATGGGGAGACCAGTATTTCGAGAAACTGATCCCAATTCTTTATTTTCCATGGTCTACTTTTATACACTGAGATGTTATGCAAAAGTCACGCGGGGTCAGCAGTCCTGACTCTTATCAAAGTCAGGTGCTTCATACAAATGTATACAGAGGTCTTAGGGGTGTTACATCATCTTCTGGCCAGGGGGCCTGCTGACAATTTACAACCCTCTCCTTGTGACAGCGGTCAGTCAACCAGGACACTCATTTCTCCAGGGGTGATTATTCTTAAAACAGACGCCACCCAAATAAAGTTACATTCCTATAGGGTGAGGGTATAGTGGGTTTTATTTAAGGAAAGAATTTACTTAGCCTAAGGTCTAACGTGATTTATATCAAAGGTTAATACTTATTTCTTCTATATATTCATTAATGTGTGTAAGGGCAGGGGATGTGGAGACTTAGCAACAAACATTGGCTCAACAAATGAAAAACCCTTCACCAATACAATTTCTAATCAGCCCATTATACTTATACTAATAGTTTTCTAACTTTTCTAAGGAACCTGTTTTTAGAAGGTTTAAAGCATCTCGTGCCTCTCACGGTTGGGAGGCTGTGAGCAATCACATGTGGCCGGACAAGCCTGTCAGGCAGGCTAGAGAACCTTCAGAGGAGTTTGTAGGTTAAAACACTCTTATCAC
>NW_011494876.1:7622612-7623553 GCF_000754665.1 Bison bison bison
GTTATGGGGGTAGATGCTCGAGAATTTCCAGGGGGACTCCTGAGGCTCGATCCCGCCTTTGCGTATGTCGAGCCTCCTTCCTCATGACCTTTGCCACGGGCGGAGTACCTCACTCCGGCCCCCAACAGGTAAAAATATTTCTTTTGTTTGTTTTTGCCATGCTAAGTTCTTTCTTTTTACCATGCTAACCACTCTTTTCCCTTCTGGATTTCATGAACTTTCCACTCATGTTTGCTCCTACTACTCACATGATTTTTTTTTTACCATTTAAATCTCTTATGTATTTGAAATCTATCTTAATATTCATTATGAGGAATATATCCAATTTTATATATGTCACAATGGCTGTTTAGTTTATTTCAATACCACTTATTAAAAGTTCATAATTTCCCATAGGTTTGGTATGCTGCTTTTATAGTGTACATAATAGCATATAGTGTCGCCATTCACAATGAAGTCCATGGGTTTTCCATCTTGTTCCATTGTTCCATTAGTCTGGCCATCTGTTCAGACATCATGATCACTCTGTTTTAGATAAGTTTTCTTTTTTTTAATATGTAGTTGGTCTATCCCACTCCCATTGCTCTACTTTTCCAGTGACTTCCTACATACATTATATGATTCTTTTAAGTGAAATTTATAATCCATTTTTCTATTTCCAAGAAAAATAATCTGATAGTCATTGGAGGGGGGCTTTGTTAAACTTATAAATTAACTTAGGGAAAATTGACCTCTATATGATGTTTCCTCCATCTATTCAAGTTTACAATATGACATTCCATATGTTCAAACTAATTTTTGCATGCAGATGACACCACCCTTATGGCAGAAAGTGAAGAGGAACTCAAAAGCCTCTTGATGACGGTGATAGAGGAGAGTGAAAACATTGGCTTAAAACTCAACATTCAAAAAACTAAGATCATGGCATCCAGTCCCACTAC
>NW_011494876.1:7624310-7627633 GCF_000754665.1 Bison bison bison
GTCTGAGTGAACTCTGGGAGTTGGTGATGGACAGGGAGGCCTGGCGTGCTGTGATTCATGGGGCCGCAAGGAGTCAGACACGAATGAGCGACTGAACTGAACTGAGACC
This sequence comes from Bison bison bison, assembly GCF_000754665.1. NCBI lineage: Eukaryota > Metazoa > Chordata > Mammalia > Artiodactyla > Bovidae > Bison > Bison bison. The sequence continues at coordinate 7,624,420 of NW_011494876.1, forward strand.
ATTTTATAATTTTCTTCATTATGTGTATTAGTCGCTCAGCTGTGTCCAACTCTTTGTGACCCCATGGACTGCAGCCCACCAGGCTCCTCTGTCCGTGGAATTCTCCAGGAAAGAACACTGGAGTGGATGGCCATTCCCTTCTCCATTTCTTCATTATATGTTTTGGATGTTTCTTTTTAAATTTGTTCTTATTTATTTTAATTTGGGTATAATAAATTGAGTCTTTTTTTTTTTCTTTTTTAACTTTACAATATTGTATTGGTTTTGCCATATATCAACATGAATCCGCCACAGGTATACGCATGTTCCCCATCCTGAACCCTTCTCCCTCCTCCCTCCCCATACCATCCCTATTTTCTATTTTCTATTACATTTTTTCTATTACATCTCCTACACAATTTCTTTCTCTATATAATAAAGCTACTGCTTTGAATGTTGATTTATAATCTACTACTTTATTCAATCATTTTATTCCTTGTATTAGCCTTCCACTGATGCGTAGGGCTTTTTGGATAACTAAGAATATCATCTGAAAATAGAGATCATTTTTCTTTTTTTCAAATTCTTATGCTTCTAACTGCTTTCTCCTATCTAAGTGCTGCCACCTTCAGAGGCCTCAGAGCTGTGTCCCAGGACACAACTTACTTAAGTGATTTTGTTAATATCACAACGCAGTGTAAATTAATAGTGTGTTTATAGTTGCCATGTTTAGTATAAATATGTCCCAAATACTGTCTTCTTATATATAGGAACATTATTCTGCTCACTTTACTAGAGATTTTTTCTTCTAATAACTGTAATCCCTTTTTTGGTATTCATATTTAGGGGAAATGAGTTTTCCTATACTTAGTAAAGAGGGTGGGTCAGAATAATAATACATGGTTGGAAAGTAAAATTTAGAAGAAGTGACACTAATAATCAAAGCAACAAAAAATATAAAACATGTAGTGGTAAAATTAACAAAATATGTGCAAGGCCTACACATAGAAAACTACAAACACTGCTGGAGGAAATTACAGAATGTTTGAGTAAATGGAGAGAAAGCACATTCATGGGTTAAGAGACTCAATGTTAATAAGCTACCAATTCTTCCCTAACTGAAAATTCAAAAATATATGGAGATAAACTAACACACTTTTAAATAAACACATAGGTCAAAGAAGAAATCTTAAGAAAAACTTAAAACTGTTTTTTAACTAAATGAAAATGAAAACACAACTCATTACAGTTCGTGGGATATGGTGAAAGCAGTACTTAGAAGGATATTTATATGAATCTATATAATAGAAAAGAATAAAAGTGTAAATTAATAATCTAAGTTTCCACATTAGAAACCTCTAAAAAAAGAAGACTACACTAAACCAAGCAGGAGAAAAGAAATGCTAATAGAGTAGAAATAGATTTAATTGAAAACAGGAAATCAACATATAAAGAGCTATGAAATCAAAACCTGTTTCTTGGGGCTTCTCTGGTGGCTCAATGGTAAAGAATCCACCTGCCAATGAAGGAGACATGGCTTTGATCCTGGTCTAGGATGACCTCACATGTTGTGGAGCAACGAAGTCCATGTGCCACAACTACTGAGCCTGTGCTCTAGAGCCCGGGGACTGCAACTCCTGAGCCCACGTGCCACAGCTACTGAAGCCTGAGTGCCCTAGAGCTTGTGCATCACAACCAGGGAAGCCACTGCCATGAGAAGCCAGCACACTGCCACTGGAGAGTAGTCCCCCCTCACCACAGCTAAACAAAGTCCACATGGCAACAGAGATCCACGACAGCCTAAAAAATAAATCAAAAAGTAAATAAATAAATCTTTTAAAGCCTGCTTTTTTGAAAAGATCAGTAAAATTGATAAGCTTCCAGACAAAGAGGACACAAATTACCAATGTCAGAAATGAGCTATACAAATTATCAATGTCACTACAAAACCCATGGACATTAATGGATAATAAAGGAATATTCTGAACAGCTAACTGTATTCTCACAGATCTGACAACCTAGATGAAATGGATCAATTCCTTGAAGACCAAAACTCAAACAAGAATAAATAGACAATGTGAATAGGCCTATATTTATTAAAGATATTTAATCAGTAATTAATAACTTTTTAAGACAGAAATCACCAGGCCAAGATGGCCTCACTGGTGATATCTACCAAACATTGATGGAAGAAATCATATCAACTTTTTAAAAATCTTTTTCAGAGGACAGAAGCAGAGAGAAAGTGGCACAACAGGAACTCTTACTCATTGCTGGTAGGAATGCAAACGGTACAGTCACTTTGGAAGGTAGTTTGGTGATGTCTCACAAACTAAATATACTCTCACCATGTGTGTGTGTTGGTCGCTCAATTGCGTCTGCCTTTTTGAGACCCCTTGGACTGTAGCCTCCTAGGCTCCTCTGTCCATAGAATTCTCCAGGCAAGAATACTGCAGCAGGTTGCCATTTCCTTCTTCAAGGGATCTTCCTAACCCAGGGATCGAACCTGGGTCTCCTGCATTGCAGGCAGATTCTTTACCATCTTAGCCACCAGGGCAGGTACTCTTAATATACTCTTATCATACAATTGAGTATTCGCACTCTTTGGTATTTACCCAAAGGAGTTGAAAACTTATGCCCACAAAAAAACTCGCAATGGATGTTAACAGTAGCTTTACTCATGATTGTCAAAGCCTGGGGGGAACCAAGATGCCCTTCAGCAGGTGAATGAATAAATCAACTGTGGTCCATCTAGATGTGACTGTGTGCTCAATAGCTTAGTGGTGTCTGCATTTTTGCAATTCCATGGACTGTAGCCCACCAGCTCCATTGTCCATGGAATTTTCCAGGCAGGAATACTGGAGCAGGTTGCCATTTCCTACTCCAGGAGATCTTTCCAACCCAGTGACTAAACCCACATCTTTTGTGTCTCCTGCATTGGCAGGTGGATTCTTTTACCACTGAGCCACTTGGGAAGCCCCTGTATCTATGCTGTGAGAGTATTCAGTTCAGTTCAGTTTGGTTCAGTTGCTCAGTCATGTCCGACTCTTTGCGACCCCATGAATCACAGTATGCCAGGCCTCCCTGTCCATCACCAACTCCCAGAGGTCACCCAGACTCACATCCATCGAGTCAGTGATGCCATCCAGCCATCTCATCCTCTGTCATCCCCTTCTCCTCCTGCCCCCAATCCTTCCCAGCATCAGAGTCTTTTCCAATGAGTCAACTCTTCACA
>NW_011494876.1:7627952-7628481 GCF_000754665.1 Bison bison bison
TTTCCCCATTTCCCATGAAGTGATGGGACCAGATGCCATGATCTTCGTTTTCTGAATGTTGAGTTTTAAGCCAACTTTTTCACCCTCCTCTTTCACCTTCATCAAGAGGCTTTTTAGTATTAGTCAATGCTAAAAAGAAATAAGCTGTGAAGCCATGAAAGAAATACAGAAGGAAATTAGATACATATACTAAGTGAAAAAAAATCCATTTCTAAATGCTACATATTATATGGGAATTCAATCTGAAAAACCTATAAACTGTAAAATTATTAGCATTTTAGAAAAAAAATTATGGGGACACTAAAAATTCAGTCCTTGCCAGAAGCTGGGGTTTAGGAAGGAAGATATGAATAGGTGGAGCACAGAGGATTTTTAGGACTGAAAAAATACTGTGTATGGAACTATAATGATGGTGCATGTCATCATACATTTGTCCAAAGCTATGGAATGTATAACACCAAGAGTGAACCCTGAAGTCTACTGTGGACTCAAGGTGATTATGATACATCAGTGTAAGTTCATCAGTTGT
>NW_011494876.1:7628813-7641985 GCF_000754665.1 Bison bison bison
GCTATAGTAATCAAGATAGTTCCAAATACGAAAAGGAGTACATCAAGGCTGTATATTGTCACCCTGCTTATTTAACTTCTATGCAGAGTACATCATGAGAAATGCTGGGCTGGAAGAAAGCTGGAATCAAGATTGCCGGGAGAAATATCAATAACCTCAGATATGCAGATGACACCACCCTTATGGCAGAAAATGAAGAAGAACTAAAGAGCCTCTTGATGAAAGTGAAAGAGAAGAATGAAAAAGTTGGCTTCAAGCTCAACATTCAGAAAACGAAGATCATGGCATCTGGTCCCATTGCTTCATGGCAAATACATTGGGAAATACTTTGGCCACCTGATGTGAACAGCTGACTGATTGGAAAAGACCCTGATGCTGGGAAAGATTGAGGCCAGGAGGAGAAGGAGACAACAGAGGATGAGATGGTTGGATGGCATCACTGACTCAATGGACATGGGTTTAGGTGGACTCCGGGAGTTGGTGATGGACAGGGAGGCCTGGCGTGCTGCGGTTCATGGGGTCACAAAGAGTCAGACACGACTGAGCGACTGAACTGAACTGAACTGAATCAAGAGTGTAGTATGACATAAAGATAGTCATATAGATTAGTGGAAGAGTCCACAAATTGACCCACATAAATCTGATCAACAGATTTTTGACAAAGATTCCAAGACAATTCAATAGTGTGATTATAGTTCTTTCTAGGAGATGACAACCCACTCCAGTATTCTTGCCTGGAGAATCCCAGGGACAGAGGAACCTGGTGGGCTGCTGTCTATGGGGTCGCACAGCATCAGACATGACTAAAGCAACTTAGCAGCAGCAGTAGCAGTAAATGGAGCTAGAACTGGATCTCTGTATAGGAAAAGAAAAAAACAGAAGATGAACTTCAATCCCCACTTCTCACCATGTGCCAAAATAAACTCAAAAATGTCATAAACTGTAATTTTAAAGTTTAAACTATAAAACTTAAATAAGAAAAAATCTTTATGTTTTTTGGATCAGATGTGTCTGTCACAAATTAAACACAAAAATATCTCATTATAAAAAATGATAAATTGGACTTCATAAAAGGAAAAACTTCCATCCTTCAAAACATACAATGAAGAAAGTGAAACTGCTAGCCACAGACTAACAAAATATTCAAATCAAAAAAAAAAAAAAGAAAATATCTAAATAAATATATCTGAAAAAGACCTAGTATCAAGAATTTATAAGGAATAGTTTAGCATTCAATAATAATAAGACTAGCAGTCAATAAACATAAGGTTGATTTCATTAAAGAACTCAGTGAGGCCACTACTCTATACCCCTTATGAATTGGTATCTGTTATCCTGAGTCCAGGTGGTGCAGGGGTAAAAGAATCTGCCTACAAGGCAGGAGATATAGGTTTCATCCCTGGGTTGGCAAGATCTCCTGGAGTAGGAAATGGCAACCCACTCTAGTATTCTCGCCCGGGAAATTCCATGGACAGAGAAGCCTGGCAGGCTACAGTTCATGGGGTCACAAAGAGTCAGACACAACTGAGCACGCACACATGTATTCTGAGTCCAAACCTGGTCCCATGACCAGAGCTTAGCAGGACTGCTGACCGCTTGACACTGGTAGAGGTAAAAGCACCAAGTTTCAGGAATATTGCTTAATCCATTTCAATTCAACCTTTCGTGCACAACACGGAACAAATTAAAACACAGAGAGCAGGGACTTCATCAAGTTTACAGCCCAGGTTGTAAGAACTGTTTTGAGTCTGGTTTGTTAATAACACTTGTCAACTACATGTCTGTATGTAAGACAGCAAAGTGAAAAAAGGAAAAGGAATATATAATACAGGGCTCAACAGCTAACACTGTTGTAGAAATTTAAACACTGAAAATTAATTTAATCATAGTTGTGATAGAACTATATCAAGGGATTAATTGAAATACTCTCTATTTTCCGGAAGCTAGGATGTTAGAGAGAAATTAAGATTTAAGTCAGAAATCACATCTTATAAAATGTACATTGACTCGTGGAGTTATACCAAACTGAACAATCATATTCAATAAACTGTCACAATAAACATCAGACTCCTATTTACAAGATTGGACCACTGATAAACTGATGCAAGGATAATTCTGCATGGTCTCAAGGTTTCTAAAAAATAAAATCATTGATATTCCATAAGCAAGGTCTGACCAATCTGTGCTAAAATCACCATAAATTTTATAATACCCCTTTCCTACCTCCTACTGAGACTCATCTTTGTTCTGCATAATGTGGGGTCTCCTTTGCTGCAGCAAATAATAAGACTAACTGCTGATTTCAGGTGTGTTCCTAACGGTCTCTTGCTGATAAAGAAAGAAGAATGGGAAGACAGAAAGAATAGAGTATGTGGTGACAGATTCTTATCCTCCATAGTTGGAAGTGAATAGATGATGCATAAGATATAAACCAAAAAGCAACAATAAAAGCATGCTATTTAAACATAGAGAGATAAGCATCAAAAGAATCACTGAAGGAAACTGAAAATGGTTGCCTTACAGAATAAGTTAGAAGACTATCCTTTTGTTTAAAATCTTGCACAACTATTTGAATCTTTAAGCTATTTGCACATATAACTTTAATGCTAATGAAATTAATTTGAAAATAATAAACTAGACAGATATTTCAGGACAAAAGAAGAATGAACAGCCATATTTTATTGTTTATCTGAATTTATAGACTAATATTCCTACCCACTTTTAATGTATTCATTCAACAAATACCTATTAATATTTATTGAACACCACTAGGCACCAGACACAATTCTAGGTAATGGGGATACACTAGAGAAAAGGAGACCAAAAAAAAACAAAAACAAAAACCCTGCCCCAGAGCCTACTGATTTTAATTTTAATTATAGATAGAGAACAGGGCAAGAAACTTCTAAAATGAATCTGAAGCATCTTGTAGTAACAGAATGTAAAAAAGTACTCCAAAAAGAATTTCAATAATGGGTACATGACAAAGAGATATAGAAGCCAACTGAAAGAGCTCACAATGGTCAAAGATGTAAGAATTTTAGCAACAAAATAAAGGAATATTAGATTAGCCCAAAGTATACATTAAATACATGAGTCCATATTGATAGAAAGAAAGCAAGAGGAAAGAAAGAACAAATTTCTGAAGAAAAAGAATTTCAAATAATTTCTATAGCCACTCCACACTTAACTGTGAGCTGTGTATAGTGACTTCCTTCCCAAAAGCACATTATGGAAAGGAGGACAAAAGAATAACTTTATAGTGGAGAAACCTGACAAACACTACCTCAGCTAAGTAATCAAGGTCAACATCAATAATGAGAAAGTCATGTTCGTAATATTTACTTGGTGTGATGGATGAAAATGGTACTTTACTTTTCTGGTCTTCCAACCAAAAAGTCTTAACTCCAGGTTAATCATGAGGAAAAACATCAACATATCCCAGTTGGAGGACAGTCTACAAAATATTCAACCAGTACACCTCAAAACTGTGAAGGTCAACAAAAATAAGGAAAATCTGAGAAACAGTTACAGCCAAGAGGAGCCTAAAGATAGATAATTAAATATAATATCCTGAATGAGATTCCAGACAGAGGAGGGACATTAGGTAAAAACTAATGAAACCTGAATAAAGTATGAACTTTATTACAAATAGCATATCAGTATTAGTTTATTAATTATAACATATATGCCACACTAATGTAAGGTGTTAATAATAGAGGAAACTAGAAACAGGGTACGTGGACAGTCTGTACTATCTCTGCATTTTTCTGTAAATCTAAAACTACTTTTTAAAATAAAGCTTATTTTCAAAATTTTGAACAAATGAAAAAATGCATACATATATATATATATTCAGATTGGCAATTTAGCAATTAGGGTCTACTCTGCTCTTCAAAAATAACAATTATCTACTAATTAGCTAAGTCTCCTCATCATGTGCTTTATTGAACAGACTGTCTAAAAGCCAAGATTATGAATTCCAAATTGAATATTCTAGAAAAATGTGTAAAATGGACATATGCTTAAATATCAAAAGTACCTCTCTCTAGGGTGAAATCACAGGTGAACTTCCTGTTGCTTTCTGTATTTTCCAAGTTATCCACAATGAGCATGTAGTACACATAGTATTTCAAAAGGTAACAAAATAATAATAATAATAAAAGAAAATGTGATTTTGGTAAAATTTACAATTAAATAATTTACATTCATGTGCTGCAGAAGGCATCTTAGAGGAAGAGAAAGAATATTCTACAAATACTGGATGCCAGTCACTGGGCTGGGCACCTAACATGCATTACTTCGTTTAGGTGTGTAAAATAAGAATGTCCTTGAATTGAATCACATTTGGAGAGTAATTTTATGTTTCTGAAGCCGTTGTAAGTTTAAGGCAAAAATGCTAAAGCATGCTTTTTAGAATTCCAATCAGACATTTTTTGCTCTTACGCTAAAAGCACAATTAGTTACCCACCACCTAACATGCCATCTATTTTTTTTTCGTCACACATTTTTATTTGATCCACTTCTGAAGAGAAGCCAATACACCATGTCCTGCTGATGTATAAATCTCTTAAACTAATTTTATGCTTCATTGTAAAATAATTGATTTGTGATTCACAGGACATTAATTAACTCATATAAGCCTTTAATAGTAAGTAAATAATTAAGTTTCGAAAATGATAGAACATAATTGTGTTTAAAGGGACTCTTTTCCACAGTTTGGTTTTGTTTGTTTGCTTTTTATGTTACATAAAATAAAGATGGAGAAAAATTTTAATCACACTGATCACAGAGTTAGAATCGCAAATTTCATATCTGTGTCAATATCTTTACATAGAGCTCCATTTTCTGTGAAAGCATATATTGAAATCAAAACTACAATCAATAACAAGCATATATTGTTTTTGCAAGTGAGTACACAAAGTGGATGCTCAGCAAATTTACATATTTGTGGATTTCTTCTATAAAGATTTCCAACACACTTGAAAAAGCTGTTTTTTCTTCTAACATCTTTTTCTGGAGGTGATTGCTAAATTTCATAAAGTGACAATAATGTAATTATTGAATTCTGGCCCAGTATTTTGTTATATTAATACAACAAAATATTATAGTTGTATTAATATAACAAAATTATATTTATATAATTTTTATATAACAAAATATATTAGTCTGATCTAATCCTTACAATAATCTGTCATATACATGCTATTATCCCCAGTTTAAAAGGAATTTGTCTAAAGTCACATGGCAGTAGGTAGAAAAGCCATGTTTCAAACCTATGAAATAAGGAAGAACTTATTCCAAAGTCCAAAGTCTTAACCATCCTGCTGACTGTGCGTTAGCATCAGGGTCTGCCTTTAACACAGAGTTAGATTTGGTTCCCCCCTACTTTTCAGCTCCCATTGGTTAGTTGAACTTGCCCTAGTTCTGTCCCACTGTGTCTAAACTACCCTCATCTCTCACCTAGACTTCTGCAGTAGACTCCTATCTATGAGTCTCAAGGTCTTCCTAACTCTTTCTTTATGTCCCTTTCCTCCACCCACTCCCCTGGCCTCAATCCATTCTCTGCACTGTAAACACAATGATCTCCTCAAACCATGTGGCCTATAAGCCACGATCTGTTTGCTACATGACTATCCACCTTCATATTGCACGATGCTACCCTTCATCCTGCACGATGATACCCTTCATCCTGGGGGCTCCTGACACACAGGTCTTCGTCACACATGAAAATGTACCATACTCTCTCCTATCACAGGGCCATTGTATATGCTGTTCCGTCTTCCAGGATCACTCTTTGCCTAGTTAACTCCTACTTACCTTTCACATAACAACTCATAATCATGGCATTGGGAAGCCTTCCTTGACCTCCATATGAAGACATTACTCCTCCTATTAAAAGCACTCTGGCAACGTGCATCTCAGTCCTTTTACATACTGCCACTACAACGATATGCTTGTTTCTGTGATTACTTGATTAGTGTCTGTTAAAGTCCCTAGGCCCTATCTTATACCAGATAAGCCCAGTGAGGGCAAGGACAACTCTGTTTGCTCTTGCACACACAGTTTCAGCATCCAACAAATGCCAACAAATGAGCAACTATTACCACTCTCTACTAACATCATCTTGTAGGGACTACAATCCTTCTCCTATGGGAAGAATCTTCTCTGTGTCTCAATCAGGTCAAAGATGGGGGTAAAAAATAGGGCAAGGTAGGGAGAGAAATAAAACAGTAGTAGTGGCCGCAGAATACACCCCCTGGGATCCATGGACAAGAATTTCAACAGCTACTTTAAATTCTAGGTGTTAGTTTCAAATGTATATCTTTAGCTTTCAACCTGTACTACAAATTTAAATGTCTATTCCACTTGAATTTCTTTTTTTTCTTCCAGTTTTATTGAGATATAATTGACATTCAGCACTAAGGTGTGCAGCATAATGATGTGACATATATATCATGAAATGATTACCACAATAAGCTTAGCGAACACTGATCATCTCATATAGACACAACATTTTTAAAATAGAAAAAAAAAAGTTTCTTCTGATGAGAACTCTCGGCAACTTTCATATATAATATACAGCAGCACTAATTACATTTATCATGTTGTACATTACAATCCTAGGCTTGCTTATCTCATAACTGGAAATTTGTACCTTTTGACCACCTTCATCTAATTCTTCCCTCCCCAACTTAGCCTCTAATCTCTCTTTCTATGAGTTTGCCGTTTTTTTGAAATATAATTGACCTATAATACTACATTAGCTCCTGATATATAGTGATTCAACATTTTAGTGTATTTCAAAATGATCACCATGGTAAGTCTATTTACCATCTGTCACCATACAAAGATATTATATAATCATGGACTCCACATATTGTACATTTCATGCCTGTGACTCCTGTATTTTGTAAGTGAGAATGTGTACCACTTTTTCTAAAAGGCATTTCAAATTTAACATGTCCCAACTTGAGCTAATTTAATTTCTCCTACAAACTCTCCCTAGTTTTCCCCCACCACAATAAATGGTATCACCATGAATCCAAATGCTTGGGCCAAATACCTAGGAATCATGCCTGTCTCTCCTCTTTCTCATGTACCTTACGTATAAATTCAAATCTACCCCCTGTTCAAAACCCTCCAATAACCCCCCATAATACTTAGAATAAAATCCAAAATCTTTATTTCACCTTAAGGTTCTTTGTAATGCGGTCATTCATCACCTTTTTGATCTCAGTTGCTCTCTTTCTCACAAGAGTTAGCATCATTGGCTTCCTTCCAAGGCACAATTCACATATTCCCTTATTGAGAATTCTTTCCTCATTACCATCTCTACATAACTCTCACTATTGCTGTATAGCTGTTTATCTCTTTTTCTTTCTTAATAGAACTTATCACTACTGACATTAAATTATATAATTATTTATATGTTTATTCATTGTGACTCCACACTATATTGTAAACCCCTCAAAGGTTATCTATCCTGTCAAGTATCCTGAAGATTAATAATTATCCTATGAATGAATGAACATAATTTTCAATGTTCAACTATTTTGAATTATGTAACAGTTTGAATTTTTCATGTTAACTAGATTTTGAATATGAAATAAATGAACTATTTCATAACTAGTGTTAAAAAGGACAGCAATGTAGAATGCAATGGATAGCTAAGAATGATTATAAACCTGTACAAAGCAGTTGTTAAAAAAAAAAACAGCTTTATTGTTGTGGTTTCTTAATTGGTTTAAAAACTTCAGAGTCAGAAAAGTTGTCTCCTTTATTGTTTCCCTTTAGCTCGCCTCTATAAAGTCTGTCATCAAGCTCTACTCATGACAATATCATGGCAAAAATACTGTTTGTCTATGAAAAGACTACATAACTTATAAGGAAAAGACAATGGCATTCAAGGAAGTGAAGTCATTAAGTGACTCACCCTGTGATTACTCAGTAAGTAAAGCTTAAGAGATGTGGAAAGCTCACTATTGATTTTTCTTTCTTTATGTTATCCTAACATTAATACCAAAAATAACAAATTTCTGATTCAAGCAAAAAAGAAAAAGATGACAGGCAAATTAACACCATAGTTTCTATTTTAGATAATGGATATTTCACCCTAAAATTTCCAGCATGCCAGAAGAGAACTAAGAGAACTCTTTGTTTTATTCAAGTATAGTTGATTTACAATGGTGTGTTAATTTCTGCTGTACAGCAAAGTGATTCAGTTATATATATATAATATATATATATGTGTATATATAAATGAATATATATATATACATTCTTTTTCATGTTTTTTTCCATTATGGTTTATTATAGGATATTAAATACAGTTTACTATGCTGTACTGTTGGACCTTGCTTATCCATTCTACACATAATAGCTGGCATCTGTTAATCCCAAACTCATAATCCATTCCTCCTCCAGCCACCTACTCCCTTGGCAACCACCAGTCTGTGCTCTATGTCTGTGAGTCTGTTTCTGTTTGGTAGATAGGTTCATTTGTATCATATGCTACAATCCACATATAAGTTATATCATATGGTATATGTCTTTCTCTCTCTGAATTACTACACTTTGTATGAAAATCTCTAGGTCCATCCACGTTTTGTAAATGGTATTGTTTCATTGTTTCTTATGACCGAGTAAGATTCTATTGTTCTATGTACCACATCTTTATCCATTCATCTGTCAATAGATGTTTAGGTTGTGTCCATGTCTTGGCTACTGTGAATCGTGCTACTGTGAACATAGTGATGCATATATATGCACATATCTTTTTGAACTGTAGCTTTCTCCATATATATGTCCAGGAGTGGGATTGCTGAATCATATGGAAGTTGTATTTTTAGTTTTTCGAGGAACGTCCTTACTGTTTTCCATTGTGGCTGCACCAATTTATATTCCTACCAACAGTATAGGAGGGTTCCCTTTTCTCCACACCCTCTCCAGCATTTGCTATTTGTAAATATTTTGGTGATGTCCATTCTGACTGGTGTGAGGTGGTACCTCACTGTAATTTTGGTTTGCATTCCTAACAGAACTCTTCAAAGGACTCATATCTACTTAATTAAGCAGGTCGGAGAAGCTGGGAGTCAGCCTCAGCATTCCACTTGCCCATGCTCCACACCATCCTTTTCCACGCCCCATCATCCAATCAATCGAGTCTATCAGTTTTATATACTAAATGTGTCTCGAAGTCATCAGTTTATTGCTTTAGGTAGCCACTTTCCTAACCTCTTACTTGGATTACAAAACAGCTTCCTGAAAGTTCTCCCCACATTCACATTTTTTCCCTTCAGATCCATTCTCCAGTCTATAGTAAAGTGATTCCTTGGAAATACACAGCAGCTTCTTTCTGCCCTTAGGACGGTCTTAACATGAGCTAAGGAGAAGGCAATGGCACCCCACTCCAGTACTCTTGCCTGGAGAATCCCAGGGACGGGGGAGCCTGGTGGGCTGCCATCTCTGGGGTCGCACAGAGTCGGACACGACTGAAGCGACACAGCAGCAACATGAGCTAACAGATGTATGTATTTTGGCCTCTACCTAATTCCCCAACCTCATCTTATACCACTCTTGCCTTTACTCTTTCCACTTGAAACACATCATTCTCCTGTTAGTTCCTTGGAAGTGCAGACCTTTTTTTTCCCCCCCACTTCAGTACCTTCTCACAAACATCATTCTGATTTCAGATTAAAGGTTGCTTCCTTTAAGGAAGTCTGCCAGTGCCTCCTGGTTCTGGCATAGAGGTTCTCCTATTAAAAACCTTCATAGCTCTCTGTAATTTCTGTTCCAACATGTGTCACAATTTTACACTTATTTATTTAATATTTTCCTTCTACATCATACTGTAAGCTCCTTGAAAGCAAGAACAATGATAGTGTAGCTCACTATTTTATTCCAACACTTAGCATAAAACCCAGTATATCATGGAAACTCTAAATATTTGTCACATAATAATAGCCTGAAATGAGGAGAAATGGTCAAATGCTGCCATATGCAATTTAGGTTACATTTAAGAGCATTTCCCAAGCACCAATGAACACTGCAATGGAGCTCCAAAAAAAGGCTGAAGAATCATCACCTGTGGAGACTTTAAAACAGGATATATTTATATCTGTCTAGAGCTGCACTGCTCAATATAGTAGCCTCTAGCCACATGGGGATATTGAGTTCTTAAAATCTGACTAATCCTAATTGAGATGTGGTATAAGTATAAAATGCACCACAGGTTTCAGAGACCTGAAAAAAAAAGTAAAATATCTGATCAATACTTTTTATATTGATCACATGTTGAAATAATATTTTGGTAATATTGGGTTAAAAATACATTGCTAAACTTAGTTTTACTTCTTCTTACCTTTTTTAATGTGACTACTAGGAAATTTAAAATATATTGTATTTCTCTGGGCTGTGATGGCTTATATATTTCAGGATGATACTGCCTGAAGATAAGCATGACACAGTGAGACAAACTATTCACATGGATTTGAATACTGTAAGAAGTCATGAAGAATCTCCTTCTGTTAGCACTGTTTTTCTATCTTCCGATACTCCCCAGCCCCACTTGATGGTGCCTGTGCTACTTCACCACATGTCCAAATATTTGTTCAACATATTTCCCCACTTGGTCAAACAATACTTAACAGGCTGAATTTCAAATCCCCTTCTCGTGCTTTCATTTAATCAGTATCCTAAAGGCTGACACAAAATGTGCAAAATTCAGCTTTCTTATAATACTTTACTGGATTCTAAATTCTAGTTTGTTGACAGAGACAACAAACAGACAGAATCTGTTTAGTTTGGGACTGTTTAGTTTAGCTTGTCTAGTTTGGGACAGTTGGCATGATGAGTCATTTCTATCCAAAGTGGAGCCAAACAGTGAAAGAACTGTTTAGAATTGCAGACATAGGGTTCTACAGATTCTCTTTCTACCGCTGAAAGTTACACCCCTCCTCAGAATTTTCTTTGTATTCCTACTACAGTTTGCCCATGTCATTTTTACATGTTGTCTTCTTCCTCTTAAGATCTTGAGACAAGTGAATGTATGGATTTATCTTTGTATCCCCAGCCTCTAACCTAACACAGTGCCTGGCACAAAGTAGGCACTCAATAAATCTTTTCTAGAATGTGTTGAATGAGGGAAAACACTCTGATCACTCCTTGACTCTAATGTCAACACTTACTACAGATTCAATTTATGAGTTTATACTTAATGAACAATCATCCAGGGGTTAATTTAGGAGCATTTCATGAGTGTGTGTTTGGAGTGGCTATATCAAAGAGTCTTAAAACTTCCCTATAATGATAAGGACTTTAAGCATTTCACAGGTTCCATACACATTAACTGAATAACAAATTGTAATTCTTAGACCAAGCATGAATCCCAGTTACAGGTGAAGGACCTGACCAGGGATTGTTCTTAGCATCCCTGATCTCTTAGGCCACAGGCTAAGCTTATGTATAAAATTATTATTCACACAGCTTAGTGAGTATACCAGCAAAATTATAAGCTAAGTTTGGGATAAGCTGCTACCACTGAAATATGAAGGTTGAATGATTCCTTCTGAACAGAAACACTACAGGGCATAAAGATGATTGAAAAACTACATCAAGAGTATGTACTAAAAATTTATCTTAGGCAATTAGGTCTAGGTGAGTAGAGCAACAGAGTAGTTGCATGTACATGATGGACTAATATATACAACCTTCACATTTGACCAGGAGCAATCAAGCTCTTGCTTCAACACAAGGACACCGAGAAGCACAGCAGCATGCATGTTGATGGCCAGAAATCAACACAAGGAGACAAATAACTTTGGTACCTGACAGCTTGAGAGAGTTGCTTCATTTCAGCAAAAGTATAAGGCAACCTAACTAGGTGAAGGACAGTGCAGCAAATATCCATAGTTTTAGAAGTTTCTGCTAGTCAGAGGCAGTCCAAGTGTATTCTTGGGCTGATTTCAACATCTGAATGAAATATGAACATTAACCACTCAGGAATAAATAAGTTAGAAATTCAATTTGGGGGATTTCAACTGGATGATTCTCATTGAGGAGTTACAATCTCAAGTCAGAAGAGATTTTGCATCATAGCAGATTTTTCTTCCATACTAATAAAGCCTAAGTAGCAAGGGCAGAAATAAATGCAAAAGAAACAAAAGAGACCATAGCAAAAATCAACAAAGCCAAAAGCTGGTTCCTTGAAAGGATAAATAAAATTGACAAACCATTAGCCAGATTCATCAAGAAACAAAGGGAGAAAAATCAAATCAATAAAATTAGAAATGAAAATGAAGAGATCACAACAGACAACACAGAAATACAAAGGAACATAAGAGACTACTATCAGCAATTATATGCCAATAAAATGGACAACTTGGAAGAAGTGAACAAATTCTTAGAAAAGTACAACTTTCCAAAACTGCACCAGGAAGAAATAGAAAATCTTAACAGACCCATCACAAGTACGGAAATTTAAACTGTAATCAGAAATCTTCCAGCAAACAAAAGCCCAGGTCCAGATGGCTTCACAGCTGAATTCTGCCAAAAATTTAGAGAAGAGCTAACACCTATCCTACTCAAACTCTTCCAGAAAATTGCAGAGGAAGGTAAACTTCCAAACTCATTCTATGAGGCCACCATCACCCTAATACCAAAACCTGACAAAGATCCCACAAAAAAAGAAAACTACAGGCCAATATCACTGATGAACATAGATGCAAAAATCCTTAACAAAATTCTAGCAATCAGAATCCAACAACACATTAAAAAGATCATACACCATGACCAGGTGGGCTTTATCCCAGGGATGCAAGGATTCTTCAATATCCACAAATCAATCAATGTAATACACCACATTAACAAATTGAAAAATAAAAGCCATATGATTATCTCAATAGATGCAGAGAAAGCCTTTGACAAAATTCAACATCCATTTATGATAAAAACTCTCCAGAAAGCAGGAATAGAAGGAATATACCTCAACATAATAAAAGCTATATATGACAAACCCACAGCAAACATTATCCTCAATGGTGAAAAATTGAAAGCATTTCCCCTAAAGTCAAGAACAAGACAAGGGTGCCCACTTTCACCACTACTATTCAACATAGTTTTGGAAGTTTAGGCCACAGCAATCAGAGCAGAAAAAGAAATAAAAGGAATCC
>NW_011494876.1:7642085-7643526 GCF_000754665.1 Bison bison bison
AATATTGGAAATAAAAGCAAAAATAAACAAATGGGACCTAATTAAAATTAAAGCTTCTGAACAACAAAGGAAACTATAAGCAAGGTGAAAAGACAGCCTTCAAAATGGGAGAAAATAATAGCAAATGAAGAAACTGACAAAGAACTAATCTCAAAAATATACAAGCAACTCCTGCAGCTCAATTCCAGAAAAATAAATGACCCAATCATAAATAGGCCAAAGAACTAAACAGACATTTCGCCAAAGAAGACATTCAGATGGCTAACAAACACATGAAAAGATGCTCAACATCACTCATTATCAGAGAAATGCAAATCAAAACCACAGTGAGGTACCATTTCACACCAGTCAGAATGGCTGCTATCCAAAAGTCTTCAAGCAATAAATGCTGGAGAAGGTGTGGAGAAAAGGGAACCCTCTTACACTGTTGGTGGGAATGCAAACTAGTACAACAACCATGGATAACAGTGTGGAGATTCCTTAAAAAACTGGAAATAGAACTACCTTATGACCCAGCAATCCCACTGCTGAGCATACACACCAAGGAAACCAGAATTGAAAGAGACACATGTACCCCAATGTTCATCACAGCACTGTTTATAATAGCCAGGACATGGAAGCAACCTAGATGTCCATCAGCAGATGAATGGATAAGAAAGCAGTGGTACATATACACAATGGAGTATTACTCAGCCATTAAAAAGAATACATTTGAAAAAAAAAAAAGAATACATTTGAATCAGTTCTAATAAGGTGGATGAAACTGGAGCCTATTATACAGAGTGAAATAAGCCAGAAAGAAAAAAACCCATACAGAATACTAATGTATATATATGGAATTTAGAAAGATGGTAACGATAACCCTGTATCAGTTCAATCGCTCAGTCGTGTCTGACTCTGCGACCCCATGAATCGCAGCACGCCAGGCCTCCCTGTCCCTCACCAACTCCCGGAGTTCACTCAGACTCACGTCCATCGAGTCAGTGATGCCATCCAGCCATCTCATCCTCTGTCATCCCCTTCTCCTCCTGCCCCCAATCCCTCACAGCATCAGAGTCTTTTCCAATGAGTCAACTCTTCGCATGAGGTGGCCAAGCTTTAGCATCATTCCTTCCAAAGAAATCCCAGGGCTGATCTCCTTCAGAATGGACTGGTTGGATCTCCTTGCAGTCCAAGGGACTCTCAAGAGTCTTCTCCAACACCACAGTTCAAAAGCATCAATTCTTCGGTGCTCAGCCTTCTTCACAGTCCAACTCTCACATCCATACATGACCCCAGGAAAAACCATAGCCTGGACTAGACGAACCTTTGTTGGCAAAGGAAATCAACCCTGAATATTCATTGGAAGGACTGAAGCTGAAACTCCAATCCTTTGGCCACCTGAGGTGAAGAGCCGACTCATTAGAAAAAACCCTGATGCTGGGAAAGATTGAAGGACAAA
>NW_011494876.1:7643654-7643845 GCF_000754665.1 Bison bison bison
CGTGTCCGACTCTGTGCGACCCCATGGACGGCAGCCCACCAGGCTTCCCTGTCCCTGGGATTCTCCAGGCAAGAACACTGGAGTGAATCGCCATTTCCTTCTCCAATGCATGAAAGTGAAAAGTGAAAGTGAAGTCGCTCAGTCGTATCCAACTCTTTGCAACCCCATGGTCTGCAGCCCACCAGGCTCTT
>NW_011494876.1:7643954-7661718 GCF_000754665.1 Bison bison bison
CGATATACAACCTTGGTGTACTCCTTTTCCTATTTGGAACCAGTCTGTTGTTCCATGTCCAGTTCTAACTGTTGCTTCCTGACCTGCACACAGATTTCTCAAGAGGCAGGTCAGGTGGTCCGATATTCCCATCTCTTTCAGAATTTTCCATAGTATATTGTGATCCACACAGTCAAAGGCTTTGGCATAGTCAATAAAGCGGAAATAGATGTTTTTCTGCGAGACAGTAAAAGAGACACAGATGTATAGAACACTCTTTTGGACTCTGTGGGAGAGGGAGAGGGTGGGATGATTTGGGGGAATGGCATGGAAACATGTATAATATCATATAAGAAATGAATCACCAGTCCAGGTTTGATACAGGATCCTTGGGGCTGGTGCACTGGGATGACTGGGAGGGATGGTATGGGAAGGGAGGTGGGAGGGGGTTCAGGATGGGGAAATACGTGTACGCCCATGGCGGATTCATATTGATGTGTGGCAGAACCAATACAATATTGTAAAGTAATTAGCCTCCAGTTAAATAATTTTAAATTTTTTTTAAAAGATGATTTTTAATTACAAAAGGGGTGTGTGTGTGTAGACTCCTCAATATTTTGTAAATAACCAATATTTATACATATAAGTGGCTTACCTGGCCTACATCCAGGCCATAACTGTTTTTATCCTTGGTGGTCACTGAACTCCCCAACAATGGTCTTCAGAAATTGTATATGGAGAAATTGTAATCCCATTTCAGTAACTGACAGATGGGGGGTCATAAGCATTGTGGCAAGTCACAATCTCTAGCCATTCCACTTTTCCATAAACAAAGGAATAATCTATAGATGTAGATTCAACTAGGGGCATAAACATTATCTGTGTTAGCACATTCTCTTCTTGGTAAGAACTACCATTTGCCATTCCCAAACAATCAATATTACAAACAGGTCCCATGTAAACTCATACAAGCCTATCTAACCCATTAGTGGCTGAAATGCAATGGAAGAAGAAAATGAGAGAGAAATAGGAAAGAGGCATGAAGGAAAAATGGATTTCCACAGAGCAATGATAACGCACAGGTAAACTCTAAGGGAAATTATAAGTTACTATAAGCTATATTGTGAATTAATTAATATATTGGATTATCTGAGAACACAACTACCACTTACAATAATGTTTCCATGGAGAAACATGTCAAAATTTTTTCTGAAATGAAATCAATTTTATTTCATTTTTTCTTAGTAAAAGATGGAAATCAAGAGCGGTAAAAAGCACTGGCTCTTAGTTGTGGCACATGGGATCTTCGATATTCATTGTGGCATGCAGGATCTTCAGTTGCAGCCTGTGGAATCTAGTTTCCTGATCATGGATTGAACTCAAGCCCCCTGCACTGGGAGCATGGAGTCTTAGCCACTGGACCACCAGTGAAGTCCCCCAAGAATTCTTTAAAAAAAGAATTCATTTTCCCCTACTAACTGGGGATACAGGCAAGTATACAAAGCAATGTGCTAACTACCTCAAAAGGATGTGGGATGCCATGAAGCACAAAAAAGAGGCACCTAACTAGTCTTGATGATGGTAGAGAGGTAGTTTCTAAGGAAGGTGTAGGGGGAATGATTTGAAAGAACTGAAAGAAGATAAAGCACAGACAAAGGTATTCTAGGCAAAAATAAAATGACATATTGTGTTTTGGAAACAAAAGAAATAAAAGAGACAAGGAAGACTCCCAGGTTTCTGGGTTTAGCTCCAGGAAGGTAGTGGAATCATTCACCAAAAGAAGAAATAAAAGCAGCTTGAGGAGGAAGATGCATTCCGTAGCTTTGGATGTGGAGTCTGAGTTATCTAAGGAACACACAAGTGGTAGTACTACTTAGGGGCCAGGTGGACACATGAAGCTGAGACTCATGAGAGACTTCTGGACTGCAGATACAGATTTTTAAGTCATAGAGATAGTTATTGGAGACGTTGGAGAGAGCAAATCCCTCCCAGGGGTGTACTGACATGAGAAGAGGACCTAGACCAGAGCTTGAAAGAATAGCTAACAAAAGAGGGATAGCCAGAAAGCGTGGAGGAAAAACAAAAAATGCTGCTGCTGCTGCTGCTGCTGCTAAGTCGCTTCAGTCGTGTCCGACTCTGTGCGACCCCATGGACTGCAGCCTACCAGGCTCCTTCGTCCATGGGATTTTTCAGGCAAGAGTACTGGAGTGGGGTGACATTACCTTCTCCAAAGCTGAAGCAAAATAAAAGGAGGAGTTCAAGAATCAGAGTGATCAACAAGGATGATCAAGTAAAATAAGGATTGATAAGTATCCATCCTGTTTAGTTACATGGCGGCCATTGGCAACTTTGGCAAAAACAATACAGTTGAAGAGTACAGGAGGGCAAAAAGTACATCATGATGGATTAATGAACAGAGGCAGGTGAATAGATGATTCTCAAAATTGTGCTTGTCAAGAAGTACTGGGAAGGTAACACGGGCCTGAGGGAGACATTTTGTTTCATTTTTCTTTGTTTACAAATCAAGTAAAGGATCCAACAAGAAAAAGGAAGAATTTGAAGATAAAAGAGAGAGGGGTAGTCACAAAACTAAGGGAAAGAATGGGATTCAGAGCCCACGTGGAGGGAATTAGCCTTAGATCGGAAGAGAACTAAGTTAAATATATTCTCTATGGGAGGAATAAGAGAAAAGGAGAAAGCTGTAAGAGGAGGATAGGTAAAATTATAATTTTGTTGGCTGGAGTTGAGGGTGTCCTATCTGACGACTGTTATTGTCTCTGTGCAGCAGGAAAAATTATTTCATCAGCCGAGAAGAGGTGAGAATAAGAATGCACAGAGCAACTATTCTGAGGAGAGTTGAAAGTGGGAGAAAGAGCTGATTCTACACACACAGAAGGCTTGCCAAACTCTGCCAAGAGCCTAAAAAGGTGTGCGTTTCACCAACAACTGACTGAAGGGCTGGTTCGTGGGCTCTAAGCTCTAAGATTCATGGACTGGGAGAAAAAAGGGAAGTGAATAAACTGCATGATCCTTATGAAATGAAAGGATAATTGTTGGGGGGAAGATATTGAGAGACCTAGAAGACTCAGATGCTTAAATTTAATATTAACAAAGGCAGAGTAATTCTGGGAGATGGAGAGATACAGGGATTGGCCACTGGAGTAGATAGCTGAAGTTTAGTGGAGATAAGCATATGAGAGTTGATAGGGTCACAGAACTGAGATATATTGCTCACAAAGACATGGAAGTCACTCAGAATAATGCTAGAAATTGAAATGGAAAAAATTAACAGATTATCTTTTGCTAATGAATGCAAAAGTTGTGATGAATGCCAAACTTTAAGTGAAAACAAAATGAGGAGGGGAATGTCGTAAGGATATAAAAAACAACCTGAAAAATTTCCAATGCCCAAAGCTTTTTGAGCAACAAACCAATGATAGTTTTGGATTATAGTGCATAAAATAAATATCTATTACTTTCTACTGTTATAAATAAATGACGATATAAATAAATACAGGAGAAGGAACAAACCTTCCATATAGAGTAATTCTAAATAATAAACTGGAAGAAATGAAATAGAAAATCATCACAGTCGAATTTGCTTTAGGCATGAATGAATGAATGGATGAACGCAGCTTTGAGCTGCAAAACATTAAGAAGAAATGCAATATTTACATGGCCAAAACTACTTCCCTAGTATATTCATTAATTATTATGGTGGTTTTAATGTATGTACAAAAGATTTTTTCAGTATTTTTCAATATTCCTTTCTCCAGAAAGTGCAGCTCAATTCTCTTCCCCTGAAGTGTGAACTAGATAGACATTGTGACTCACTTCTACACAACAGGGTATGAAAAAGAAAAACAAATAGTAACTTTGCAGGGGAGAAATGTGGCATGCATCACCTAAGCCACATGATCCAAGTTTACATCACCAGCACTAAGTCGTGATGACACAATGCATCCCAAACCTGATGTGATGGGAAGGTTACAGAGAAGGGTTGGAGGAGAGTAAGGGGACATGACAACTAAATGCAAAGTAGTAGTGGATTGGATCTTGGGGAAAAGAACATCTGTGGAAAAACTGGTGAAACCCAAAAAGTCTGTTGTTTAATTTACAGTGTTGTGCCAATGCATATTTCTTAGTTTTGACAAGTGTGCCATGGTCAGATAAGAGGTTAACATCAGGGGAAGCTGGTTGAAGGAATCTATAGCTGCTGGTTGAAGGAACCTTCAGCTGGTTGAAGCTGGTCTATAAGAATTCTGTATACTTCTGTACAACTCTTTTGTAAATAAGAATTCTTTCAAAATAAAGAATTTAAGAGAACTTTAATGAATAAACTTAATGAGAACTTTAATGAATAAAATTGAGTAGCTAAGAGACGAGCCTAATATCAGCAAAATATAGTGAATGTAATGAGTGCTGAAATTCAATGAGACTCAATGGAATAGGAAGTTTTACAGAAAAAAGGATGGCTTGAAGCAGCATTATGGAGGGAGAAGTGCTGCTGCTAAGCCGCTTCAGTTATG
The DNA here is from genome assembly GCF_000754665.1 of Bison bison bison. Classification (NCBI taxonomy): domain Eukaryota; kingdom Metazoa; phylum Chordata; class Mammalia; order Artiodactyla; family Bovidae; genus Bison; species Bison bison. Next base: position 7,648,463 of record NW_011494876.1, read on the forward strand.
TACGACTCTGTGCAACCCCATAGACGGCAGCCCACCAGGCTCCCCTGTCCCTGGGATTCTCCAGGCAAGAACACTGGAGTGGGTTGCCATTTCCTTCTCCAATGCATGAAAGTGAAAAGTGAAAGTGAAGATGCTCAGTCGTGTCCAACTCTTTGCAACCCCATGGTCTGCAGCCCACCAGGCTCCTCTGTCCACGGGATTTTCCAGGCAAGAGTACTGGAGTAGGGTGCCATTGTCTTCTCTGATGGAGAGAGGAGTAGAGGCCAGATTATCAACTCTGCACTGGAGCCTAACAATTTATTTGACTTGATGCTGCTGCTGCATCCAAAGGTCGAATAATGACTGAAAAGTATTCATTGCATTTGGCAATTATCTGATCCAAATATTATGTGGGCCATTGGTCCTGATTTGTAGAGCTGTCATCCATATAATCTGTCAATATCAATCAGCTCCCTTCCATTATCCATGACAGATCTATGCTATTACCCACTTCAAAAGTTTGCAGCCCCTGTGGACAAGGTTCTGTAAGTGATCAGAGGAATGCTAAGTTCTATGCTGTTTTGCATAATAGACATGACTGACACATTTGGAACCCAGTGAATGCTCAAGTTCTCTGCTCATATTTCCAGCTTTTGTCACCTTGACTGCCTTCCACCAAGGGATAAGTTTTCTACAAAGTTCTCTAACCATTAGGTCAAACTAGCAAAAAAATTAAGGAAAGAGATTTAAAAAAAAAGTTTGTCGAGTGTCTACAAAGTGTTCAAACAAGTAACCGATTCTTTATAGCAGTTATTTCAATCTGAGATAATTTTTCAAAGAGAATCCCATGGACGGAAGAGCCTGGTGGGCTACAGTCCATGGGGTCGCAAAGAGTTGGACACGACTGAGTGACTTCACTTTCACTTTCAGGTAAAACAGAGACACTGGTAAATACCATTCACTGTAGTAACTGGGAAAATTAATAACATATACTACTGTCAATTTAAGATTTAGAAAAAAAAAAAACAGAAGCAAAAGAATGGAAAGGAATAAGTTTTAAGGTACTGATACGCAGACTCTTATGCAATAGCTTTAGATTTTTTTTATTCCAACCCATGGTTTATCATTGGAAAGTGCCAGATCACAACCACAGCAGAGTTACAACTGCAAACAGAGGGCCACCAACAAAAGAAACTGTGGGAGAGGGCGAGAGTGGGATGATTTGGGAGAATGGCATTTAAACATGTACATTATCACATGTGAAACGAATCGCCAGTCCAGGTTTGATGCATGATACAGGGTGCTCGGGGCTGGTGCACTGGGATGACCCAGAGGGATGGGATGGGGAGGGAAGTAGGAGCGGGGTTCAGGATGAGGAACACATGTACACCCGTGGCGGATTCATGTCAATGTATGGCAAAACCAATACAATATTGTAAAGTGATTAGCTTCCAATTAAAATAAATAAATTTATATTTTTTAAAAAGTGAAAAAAACTAAAAAAAAAAGATTCTTGTAAACTTAGAAAAACACTGAATTGTTATATTTTTACCTGTATAAAAAAAAAATTCTTCAGCCTTTCATTTTCACTTGTATTTTCTTTAATAGAATTAAGCCCCAAATTTGAAGGCTTAAATTCTTTCATCCTAATGCCTTGGGACTATCAGATTTTCCTTTGAACCTGTAGCTGTCTAAAAAAGGAGCAGACCACTTAAAAGGAGCAGACCACTTAAAAGGAGGGAAAAATAAAGATATCCAGATTTCCAATCTGTGCCACTCATGTAGATTATGCTGAGAAAGAGTTCCTGAATTGGCTACCCATTTACTCATCTTAGTTCAAAAACATAATAGCTGGTTACAGGATTAAACTGGCATTCTTGCAGCCCATCAGCTTTCTTAATCACTGAAAATTATTGACATGTGGCCCTCAGCTTATCTGAATAACTGTAATTTAGGAACTCTATAACATGATGTTAGCATATTTAAATGTAAAATGCAAAATTCTGAATACTAAATAATTTATTTTTAAAATATAAAAAAAAGAAACTGGCAAAGGCACACAGAGTAAATACCCTTCATCACAACCAGCAAACAACTCAACTCAGAATCAATATTCATCATAAAGTTTCAAGAAGAAAAATATCTAAGAACTCTCAACTTTTCATAAGAGTGTCAGTTGATAGATCAGTCTGACAAATACAACTAGAATTAAAGTATAATGATGATAGTGGTGGTAGTTTAGTCACTAAGTTGTGTCTGACTCTTATGACCCCATGGACTATAGCCAGCCAGGCTCTCTGTCCATGGGATTTCCCAGGCAAGAATACTGGAAAGGGTTGCTATTTTCTAGTCCATATATGAATGAAAGATAGATGATATAATAGATTAGATAGATAGACAGACAGATATAAATCGGCAATAAATGTGTTCTAAAAACCAAATCTGAAACTTCAGTTAATAATATCCATAAGGTTAAAAAAATGAAATAAAAGCTTTTCTAAGACTAGCAATATTTGAGTGCTTAAATAAAACAGAAGAACAACTGCAATAAAGCAATGTTGTAGTTTGTTCAGAGCTTGACTTCTTAAAGTGCTTTATGTGTAATGTCCAGCCCACACCCAGAGAATTAAGTTGGAATCAGCATCTTGAATAAATAATCTGCTCAAAATCATTTAGCAAAAATGACTGGGCCAAATCAAATCTTACTAGAGTGTTTGGTGCAGCACAGAAGAGTTACAATTAAAAACCTGAAAAGGCATGCTGAGATTTTCCTAAAAGATGTTTAAACAAACAAACAGGGGAAAAAATGTAGTAATGAAAACAATCACAAGTTGAAATAAAAGAAAATGAATATTTTGAAGAAGTGGGGAAATTGTAAGCTTTATTTTAGATGATCCCTGACTAATAACAGGTATCTTGATAACTATGACAATTGAATTTCCCTAGCAATTGTCTCTGAATTAAATAAATGCAGTATTTTTATACAACTCAAAAATAAAGACAGATTTTTGAGTTGGGCCATATAATTTACTTGGAGAGGGATCATATATATAGTATCTACATTTTAAATTATTCTAGTTAAATCAATAGAGATTCAGATAATTTTATTCAGTTCAGACTTTATAAAAACATTCAGACATTGTAAAAACCAGGACTGTTAAAAATGTTTTAGTGAAATACACACATAGAGGAACGCACATTCCTTGTTTTGTTTGTTTATGAGATTTTTTTTAGAGCAGTTTTATGTTCACATCTATATTGAGCAGAAAGTACAGAGGTTTCCTATGTTCTTTCTGTCCCAAATACGCATAGTCAATGCAACGGGCCTGCACCAGTTAACATCTTCCACCAGAGTGGTACGCTTGTTACAATTAGTGAATCTACATTTACACATCATTATCACCCCAAGTCCACATCTTACCTTAGGGCTCACTCTTGGTGTTGTACATTCCATGGATCTGGAGCGAAGTATAACATGTACCCATCATTATAGTAAGATACAGAGTATTTTCACTGCACTAAAAACCCTCTCTACTCAGCATATTCATCCCTCCCTCCCCTATAAACCCTGGCAAGTACTGACGTACTTACTGTCCTCAAAGTTTTGCCTTTTTTTCAGAGTGTCACAGAGTTCGAACCATACAGTATGTAGCCTTTTCAGATTGACTTTTTCCACTTAGTAATACACATTTAAGTTTCCTCCATGTCTTTTCATGACTTCATAGCTCATGTTTTTTAGCATTACATAATATTCCATTGTCTGGATGCACCACAGTTTATTTATCCATTCACCTACTGAAGAGTATCTTGTTTGCTTCCAAGTTTTGCCAATTATGAATAAAGCTGCTATAAATAGCCATGTATGGGTTTTTGTGCAGTTTTCAACTACCTTGGGTAAATACTGAGGGCATGTCCTGAAGTGTATCTAGTTTTGTGAGATACTGGCAAACTGTCTTCCAAAGTGACAGTACCATTTGCATTCCCACCAGCAATGAATAAGAGTTTCTGCTGCTCCCCTTCCATGCCAGCATTTGGTGTTGCCAGCGTTCTGGATTTTGGCCATTCTGATACCTGTGTAGTGGAATCTCATTGGTGTTTCAGTTTGTACTTTCCTGATGACATATGATGTGGTGCATGTTTTCATATGCTTATTTGCTATCTGTGTATCTTTGCTGAGGAGTCGGTTACAATCTTTGGATCATTTGTTAATTGGGTTGTTTTCTTATTGCTGAGCTTTAAGAGTTCTTTGTATATTTTGGATAATAGTCCTTTAGAAGATGTGTCATTTGCAAATATTTTCTCCAAGTGTGTGAACTGTCTTCTCATTCTTGACAGTGTCCTCCACAGAGCAGAGGTTTTTAATTTTAATGAAGTTTACCTTATCAATTCTAAAAAGCCATCAACAAATCTAAGGTCATCTAGAGTTTCTCCTATGTTATTTTCTAGGAGTTTTATACCTTTGCTTCTTACATTTAGGTCTATGATTCATTTTGGGTGAATTTTTGTGAAGGACATAAGGTCTGTGACCATATTCACTTTTTTACATGTAGTTGTCCAGTTGTTTAAGATCAATGTATTGAAAAGACTATTTTTGTTCCACTGTATTTAGCCTTTGCTCCTTTGTCAAGATCAGTTGCCTATATTCATATGGTCACATAACTTAAATGCAAAATGCCAGGCTGGATGAAGCTCAAGCTGTAATCAAGATTGCCAGGAGAAATATCAATAACCTCAGATATGCAGATGACATCAACCTAATGCCAAAGAATGCTCAAACTACCACACAATTGCACTCATCTCACACGCTAGTAAAGTAATGCTTAAAATTCTCCAAGCCAGGCTTCAGCAATACATGAACCGTGAACTTCCAGATGTTCAAGCTGGTTTTAGAAAAGGCAGAGGAACCAGAGATCAAATTGCCAACATCTGCTGGATCATGGAAAAAGCAAGAGAAAAACATCTAGTTCTGCTTTATTGACTATGCCAAAGCCTTTGACTGTGTGGATCACAATAAACTGTGGAAAATTCTTCAAGAGATGGGAATATCAGACCACCTGACCTGCCTCTTGAGAAACCCATATGCAGGTCAGGAAGCAACAGTTAGAACTGGACATGGAAAACAGACGGGTTCCACATAGGAAAAGGAGCACGTCAAGGTTGTATATAGTCGCTCTGCTTATTTAACTTCTATGCAGAGTACATCATGAGAAACGCTGGGCTGGAGGAAGCACAAGCTGGAATCAAGATTGCCAGGAGAAATATCAGTAACCTCAGATATGCAGATGACACCACCCTTATGGCAGAAAGTGAAGAGGAACTAAAAAGCCTCTTGATGAAAGTGAAAGAGAAGAGTGAAAAAGTTGGCTTAAAGCTCAACATTCAGAAAACTAAGATCATGGCATCTGGTCCCATTGCTTCATGGGAAATAGATGGGGAAACAGTGGAAACAGTGTCAGACTTTATTTTTTTGGGCTCCAAAATCACTACAGATGGTGATTGCAGCCATGAAATTATACAGAGTGAAGTAAGCCAGAAGGAAAAACACCAATACAGTATACTAACGCATATATATGGGATTTAGAAAGATGATAACAATAACCCTGTGTACGAGACAGCAAAAGAGACACTGATGTATGGAACAGTCTTATGGACTCTGTGGGAGAGGGAGAGGGTGGGAAGATTTGGGAGAATGGCATTGAAACATGTAAAATATCATGTATGAAACGAGACGCCAGTCCAGGTTCAATGCACGATACTGAATACTTGGGGCTAGTGCACTGGGACGACCCAGAGGGATGGTATGGGGAGGGAGGAGGGAGGAGGGTTCAGGATGGGGAGTACATGTATACCTGTGATGGATTCATTTTGATATTTGGCGGGACTGATGCAGTTGTGTAAAGTTTAAAAATAAAATAAAATTAAAAAATAAAAATAAAAGACACTCCTTGGAAGGAAAGTTATGACCAACCTAGATAGCATATTCAAAAGCAGAGACATTACTTTGCCAACAAAGGTCCGTCTAGTCAAGGCTATGGTTTTTCCAGTGGTCATGTATGGATGTGAGAGTTGGACTAAGAAGAAAGCTGAGCACTGAAGAATTGATGCTTTTGAACTGTGGTGTTGGAGAAGACTCTTGAGAGTCCCTTGGACTGCAAGGAGATCCAACCAGTCCATTCTGAAGGAGATCAGTCCTGGGTGTTCTTTGGAAGGACTGATGCTAAAGCTGAAACTCCAGTACTTTGGCCACCTCATGCAAAGAGATGACACATTGGAAAAGACTCTGATGCTGGGAGGGATTGGGGGCAGGAGGAAAAGGGGACGACAGAGGATGAGATGGCTGAATGGCATCACTGACTCGATGGACATGAGTTTGAGTGATCTCTGGGAGATGGTGATGGACAGGGAGGCCTGGCATGCTGCTATTCATGGGGTCACAAAGAGTCAGACATGACTGAGCAACTGAACTGAACTAAACTGAATGGCAGAAAGCAAAAAAGAACTAAAGAACCTCTCGATAAAGGTGAAAGAGGAAAGTGGAAAAGCTAGCCTAACTCAACATTCAGAAAACTAAGATCATGACATCTGTTCTCATCGCTTCATGGCAAATAGATGGGGAAACAATGTAAACAGTGACAGGCTATTGTCTTTGGCTCCAAAATCACTGCATACGGTGACTGCAGCCATGAAATTAAAAGACACTTGTTCTTTGGAAGACAAGACAAGACAATACAATACCTAGATAATGTATTAAAAAGCAGAGTATTCACTTTGCCAGTAAAGGTCTGTATAGTCAAAGCTCTAATTTTTTCAGTAGTCATGAATGGATGTGAGAGTTGGACCATAAATAAGGTTGAGCACCAATGAATCTACACTTTCAAACTGGTGTTGGGGAAGACTCTTAAGAGTCCCTTGGACAGCAAGGAGATTAAACCAATCAATCCTAAAGGAAAGGACTGATGCTGAAACTTAAACTCCAATACTTTCACCATCTGACACAAAGAGCTAACTCATTGGAAAAGACTCTGATGCTGGGAAAGATTGAAGGCAGGAGGAGAAGGGGACAATGACAGAGGATGAGATGTTTGAATGGCATCACCAATGAGTTTGAGCAAACTCTGGAAGATAGCGACAGACAGGGAACCCTGGTGAGCTGCAGTCCATGGGGTCGCAAAAAGTCGGACACGACTGAGTGACTGAACAACAATAACAACATCTTAAATATAAAGGGCGGCAAATTATCACATACTGAATACCCAGATAACCATGTTTTAAATATTATGAATATATCCAACTAAAAAAATTTCAGTTTTCCAAATTTATGTTCAAATATTATCAAAACCATTTGCAGGCAATTTTATTTCTCAGAAATATGGAACCATTTTTATCTCTTCTGAATTTCTTCTTTGACATCTCAATGTTCAGAAGCTGAACCCAAATGTAAGAAAATAAAAATATCTGGTAATCTGCAACTGTGACATTGAGCATATTCCTTATCCTAGTTCTTTAGGTAACCCCCCAGAACTTCAGACTGAAATTTGCTAATTTTACAATAAGTGAAATAACTTTATACCAGGTTTCCTATCCTTTCTACAAGTCACTTCGTACACTAATAATGATTCCAACTGTGTAGATTCTGAGTTCCGTTTGTAAGGAGGAATATGAAGAAATGATTGTCCTGTGGTTCTATCTACATTTTTTACAGATGCAAGACAGCTTGAGACAGGAAAAAGTGAAATGCAGGTTAGCTCAAGAGTATCTGTTGAAACTTTCAAAGTATCCTTAAAGAGGCAGAGTCCTGAGATATTGGGGAACCAGAAGGGATCCCAAACTATCTCAGTGATGCAATCTCAGAAAATACTTCCTTAATTCACATACCTCCACATATCCACAGTGCTGTACACTTGCTTGCTCTGGATGAAGCAAAATGAAATTCCTCATACAACTGAAAAATCCAGTGGTAAATTTGACTTTAGGTACAACTGGATCCAATGGCTCAAAATAGCCATCCAAACCTAGCTCTTCTTTCTCTGTATCTCTGCATAGACACCAATCTCATAAAGGCTCTCCCACAGTGGTCCCAGGTCAGCTCCATGGAATCCCAGGGCTACATCTTTCCTCATTCATGTCCAGTAGCAAAGAGTGAGAATTCTTGTCCCAGTATTTCCACCTAATCAAGAATTCATGTGTCTCATTTTCTCCAGTCTAATCTCACAACTTTTTCTGAACAAATTATTATAATTAGGAAATGTTACATACTTCTGGCTCAGCCCATGTACAAGCTTAATCTGACATGGACATTGAAACAATACTACCTCGTGGGCTGCAAGAAAAATGGGGATACAATTCTCAGGGGAAGGGAAAATAAGTATCATGAAGCAAAATTACTTCAACAACCTCCATCGGTAATCCTATCAAGCACTACAAGTTAAAAGATTGTAAAGACTTTCATGCCAAGTATCACCCATGTCAGTATCACCCTAGTCTCACTGGGATGGGGAGTCTTTCTCAGCAGTATCCCCCCCCCACCAAAAAAAATACCTTTAAGTAAAAGGAAGTTTGAATTGCCTGGAATATTTTCTCTAGATAGATTAATTAGTCTATGAAGTGAGAGCTGGACTGACACGATGAATACACAAAGCACCAACTGCTATGACTTCAAAGAGGGGAACTGTGAAAGTCAGAGCTGTGATCTTGAAAGGATTTGGTTGCTCACGGAAAAGTTCTGAAATGCTTTCTTTGTGAGCATAAAGATAAACTAAAAGAGCTCACATGGAAGTAAAAGACTCAAGAAAAGTAATGCAACAGAGCACATTCAATAACATTGTTTGTATTAAAATAAACCTGTTGGCCAGTGTTGCCTGAGCCAGGTGTGGAGGCCTAATGAGCTCAGACAGCCATCCAAAATGTCCAGAACCTAACAATTGCTAGAAAGGAAAACACTCAGCAGGGGGTTGCTTCAAAGGGGAAACAGAAAACTGGGGCCAGGGCCTAATCATATGGTTGTGGAAAATATTAGCTTTTTCTTAGAGCCTATTTAGAAAACACTAGGCAAGGTTTCAACAATCTATGTTAAATATGTAGTGGTATAAATCAATGGGTAATCACATTAATATACATGCAATCACGTCAGCTCAGTCCAGTTCTGTCACTCAGTCATGTCCGACTCCTTGCGACTCCTTTGACTGCAGAACACCAGGCTTCCCTGTCCATCACCAACTTCCAGAGCTTGCTCAGACTCAAGTCCATCGAGTTGATGATGCCGTCCAATCATCTTATTCTCTGTCGTCCCCTTCTCCTCTTGCCTTCAGTCTTTCCCAGCATCAGGGTCTTTTCCAATAAGTCAGTTCTTTGCATCAGATGACCAGAGTATTGGAATTTCAGCTTCAGCATCAGTCCTTTCAATGAATATTCAAGACTGAATATTACAATTGACTGGTTGGATCTCCTTGCAGTCCAAGGGACTCTCAAGAGTCTTCTCCAACACCACAGTTCAAAAGCATCTGTTCTTCAGAGCTCAGCTTTCTTTACAGTCCAACTCTCACATCCATATATGACTACTAGAAAAACCATAGCTTTGGCTAGATGGACCTCTGTTGGCAAAGTAATGTCTCTGTTTTTCAATATGCTGTCTAGGTTGGTCATAGCTTTCCTTCCAAGGAGCAAGTGTCTTTTAATTTCATGGCTGTAGTCACCCTCTGCAGTGATTTTGGAGCCCCCAAATAAAAGTTTGTCACTGTTTCCATTGTTTCCCCATCTATTTGCCATGAAGTAATGGGACTGGATGCCACAATCTTAATTTTATGAATGTTGAGTTTTAGCCAGCATATAACAAGGAGTTAAATTTCCTTCACCATTGTTGAAACTCTGAAATTTTCTTATCTATTAAATAAGCAATGGCATTATTTTTTATTATGTGTATTGAATGAATAGATGCATAAATGAACTGCATTAACTGTAAGGTAATTTCGGATTGTGCTAAAGTGCCATTTTTTTATTATGGCTATAATGCCTATGTCAGAGCCATTCTAGCTTATAAAGGGTCTTTGGACAAATTAGACAAGGTGTCCCTTAAGGATGGATGCAGCCACTTGGGCACGTGACTTGATGAAAGATGGAGCATTGGTATAAAGCTGAAACGTGCCCCATTCCCTGGAAGACTTGGCAAGGTAGCAAGGAACTGAGATGGATTTCCATCCCCCATTAATTAATCAATGTTGAAAGCATAAGTGGAATAACCTCAGCCCAGCATATAAAAACACTAATTATAAAAAAAGGACCAAAATTCAAAACTTTCTTGCTGTTTTGTTTTGTGGAGTTGTTTCCCTTAGGTCAGATTCTAATAACAAATGATATCAATGGTATGGTGACAGATGGAAACTAAATTGTAGGTGGCAAGCATTCTTTAGGTATATAGAAGTAGAAATATAATGTACACACGAAACATATAATGTTATAAATCTATGTTACCTCAATAAAAAATCATAATATTAAACCAATGATATAATCTTTAAAAAAAAAAAAAAAAAAAAGGCACCCAACAGTACTTCCTTGGTGGTGCGGTGGATAAGAATCCACCTGCCAATGCAGGGGACATGGATTTGATCCCCCGTCCAGGAAGATTCCACGTGCTATGGAGCAACTAAGCCCATGTGCAACAACTACTGAAGTCTGTGCACCACAGAGCCTGTGCTCTCGGCAACAGGAGAAGCCACTGTAATGAGAAGCCGATGCACCGCAACACAGAGCAGCCCAGCTCACCCCAACTAGAGAGCGCCCGTATAGAATGAAGATCCAGCACAGCCAAAAATAAATAAATAAAAATTCAAAACACATGATAAGACGTATTTAAACCCTAAAAATTCAAATTTCCATCAAACTGTTTTTCAACCTATTATTTATCAATATGATTTTTCCTGACGACCAGGTGAATTAAAATCATGAAAAGGGTCATACACATACAATATATAATTGGTCACAAAGACTTTATATTCTAATCTTAGGGTAAGTTTTCAAATTAAAATGCTATTGCTACTCTAGCAATTAAAGTCCCCCAATCTAATTCTAAGAGGTAGGATACCCTCAGAGCAAGGAAAATGGGGAAACAGTGATAGAGAATGGCAATGGAATCTATTTTATCCTGAAGCAATAACAAAATGAAATCAGTTTGAACAAAAGGATTCTGATTTGCAGCCAAAGAACTAAAAACACTCCTGTTTACTTTTCATTAGGAAAGTACACATGTCACATTCTTTTCTGACTGTCTCACAGCCAAGAAATGAGATTGCTCTTCCCAGTTGTAAGGCTTTGGAAGCTAAGGCTTCTTCTGCAGGTTAAAATGGAAAGAAGTAGATTGTGAGCCAGGCTTCCATGGTAGCTCAGTGGTACATAATCCACGTGCCAAGGTAGGAGATGTGGGTTCGATCCGTGGGTTGAGAAAATCTCTTGGAGAAGGAAATGGCGACCCACTCCAGTATTCTTGCCTGGGAAATTCCATGGGCAGAGGAGCCTGGCAGGTTGCAGTCCATGGGGTCACAAAGAGTCAGACACAACTTAGCAACTAAACAACAACACACTGTGAGCCAGGAGACCCAGTTTTAAGTTTCAGGTTTTTAGCAACTGTCTATATTTTTGGCAAATTTCGTCTCTCAGTTTCCTTAAGGGTAAGATGGGGCGGGAGGGCTGGGGTGGGGGTGGCGATTGTAGTAGGAGGGCAGCTAAAGAGTTATACTAAAAACATAGCTGCCGTTTATTGACAGCATTTGTACCTGGTGCTGGGGTACAGCTGGGTACCTGGAGCTCTTGCAGTTATATTCTCTCATCTAAAGTGAGTGATTTTACAGGAGAGAAGCGGAAGCTTGAAAGGATCAGATAACCTACCAGGGTCTTAGAGCTGTAGATATTAGAGCCAGGATAGCATCAAAGGTCCCACTTAAAATTCTACCTGGGATTTCTTCCTGCATATCTATATGCTAACTGAAAAGCAATCTATGATGTGAATCGAATAAGAGCAATCTATAGGTTTTCTGTTTTTCACATACTCAAGTACATTAACTCCAGAAGCATACATTGAGTTTTTCAAATATGTTATGAAAAAGAAACACAACTGCTTTCTTCATTAACATGCTTAACGGTGGCTCTCTGTAAATGTAAAAATGAAAACTGTCACTGCCAAATCCACTGCTGTGTCATTTCATCAGATATTTACATGTGTCATAGTACAGATTCAGAATTTTCATTTTACGCAACTCATAGAAGAATTGATATAGTGCAAAGAAAACGTCACTGGCTCTAAAGCCAATTCCAGAAGAATTTTAGAGACATTCTGAAAAATAGTAACATGATGAAACAACTGGTAGTTTTGAATGGCCATTCCAGCTGAGAGAAGTTCTTTTAACTAGATAAAGTTAGGATTTTTTGTTTTTCAAATCTATTGCTGGACTTAAAAAGACACATACATATATGATAAGTGCTTATTTATTCATTCATTCACCCAGCATAAATGTATGAAGTGTTTATTGTTCTGGGCACTAGAGCTACAAGAGCAAAACAAGATGGAAATAGACAAGAAATGAACAAGCAAATAGACAAAATAACTACAGATTGGAATAAGTACTGTGAAGAAACTAGCATGTTCTTTTTTTAAGATTTTTTTAATGACCATTTTGAAACTCTTTGCTGAATTTATTACAATATTGCTTCCGTTTCATGTTTCAATGTTTTGGCAGCATGGGGAAACATAGCTCCCTGACCATGGATCTAACCCGTACCCTCTTCGTTGGAAGGCTGTCTTAACCACTGGACTGACAGGGAAGTCCCAGACAGTAGGAAGTCCTCAGTTCAGTTCAGTTCAGTCGCTCAGTTGTGTCTGACTCTTTGCGAACCCATGAATTGCAGCACGCCAGGCCTCCCTGTCCATCACCAACTCCCGGAGGCCACCCAAACCCATGTCCATTGAGTCAGTGATGCCATCCAACCATCTCATCCTCTTTCGTCCCCTTTTCCTCCTGCCCTCAATCTTTCCCAGCATCAGGGTCTTTGCAGATGAGTCAGCTCTTCACATCAGGTGGCCAAAGTATTGGAGTTTAAGCTTCGACATCAGTCCTTGCAATGAATACCCAGGACTGATCTCCTTTAGGATGGACTGGTTGGATCTCCTTGCAGTCCAAGGGACTCTCAAGAGTCTTCTCCAACACCACAGTTCAAAAGCATCAATTCTTCTGCACTCAGCTTTCTTTATAGTCCAATTCTCACATCCAAACATGACCACTGGAAAAACC
>NW_011494876.1:7662535-7663375 GCF_000754665.1 Bison bison bison
TTCTTCCAGTCCAGCATTTCTCATGATGTACTCTGCCTATAAGTTAAATAAGCCGGGTGACAATATACATCCTTGACGTACTCCTTTTCCTATTTGGAACCAGTCTGTTGTTCCATGTCCAGTTCTAACTGTTGCTTCCTGACCTGCATACAGATTTCTCAAGAGGCAGATCAAATGGTCTGGTATTCCCATCTCTTTCAGAATTTTCCACAGTTGATTGTGATCCATACAGTCGAAGGCTTCGGTATAGTCAATAAAGCAGAACTAGATGTTTTTCTGGAACTCTCTTGCTTTTTCCATGATCCAGCAAACGTTGGCAATTTGATCTCTGGTTCCTCTGCCTTTTCTAAAACCAGCTTGAACATCTGGAAGTTCATGGTTCACGTATTGCTGAAGCCTGGCTTGGAGAATTTTGAGCATTACTTTACTAGCGTGTGAGATGAGTGCAATTGTGTGGTAGTTTGAGCATTCTTTGGCATTGCCTTTTTTGGGGATTGGAATGAAAACTGACCTTTTCCAGTCCTGTGGCCACTGCTGAGTTTTCCAAATTTGCTGGCATATTGAGTGCAACACTTTCACAGCATCATCTTTAAGGATTTGGAATAGCTCAGCTGGAATTCCATCACCTCCACTAGCTTTGTTCGTAGTGATGCTTTCTAAGGCCCACTTGACTTCACATTCCAGGATGTCTGGCTCTAGGCCAGTGATCACACCATAGTGATTATCTGGGTCGTGAAGATCTTTTTTGTACAGTTCTTTTGTGTATTCTTGCCAGTTCTTCTTAATATCTTCTGCTTCTGTTAGGTCCATACCATTTCTGTCCCTTATCGAGCCCATCTT
>NW_011494876.1:7663475-7666082 GCF_000754665.1 Bison bison bison
GTGTCCGACTCTTTGCAACCCCATGAATAGCAGCAGGCCAGGCCTCCCTGTCCCTCACCAACTCCCGGAGTTCACTCAGACTCACGTCCATTGAGTCAGTGATGCCATCCAGCCATCTCATCCTCTGTTGTCGCCTTCTCCTCCTGCCCCCAATCCCTCCCAGCATCAGAGTCTTTTCCAATGAGCCAACTCTTTGCATGAGGTGGCCAAAGTACTGGAGTTTCAGCTTTAGCATCATTCCTTCCAAAGAAATCCCAGGGCTGATCTCCTTCAGAATGGACTGATTGGATCTCCTTGCAGTCCAAGGCACTCTCAAGAGTCTTCTCCAACATCACAGTTCAAAAGCATCAATTCTTCGTAGTCAGTCAATAAAGGCTTTTTTGAAATTTGGAGGATGAGAAAAATAAGGCTTCCAAAGGCTCAAATAGCAAAATTTTTAGCAACTTTTTGGAAACTATTTGTTGTTGGCATAAGAAACTAAGGGCAAAAATCCATGCTAACATCTTTCGTTGTTACTTAGTCACTAAGTCGTGACTCTTTGCGACCCCAAGGACTATAGTCTGCCAGGCTCCTCTCTCCAAGAGATCCCAGGTAAGAATACTGGAGTGGGTTGCCATTTCCTTTTCCAGGGGATTTTCCTGACCCAGGGATTGAACTTACATCTCCTACATTGGCAGGTGGATTCTTTACCACTGAGCCCCCAGGGAAGCTAACATCATACTCAATAAAGATTCTCCTTTTCTTTCTTTCTTTTTGTATCTATAGGAGATGGTAGATGTTAACTAAACAGTCTGTAGTAATCATTTCACAATACATGTTAGTCAAAATGGTATGTTATGTAACTAAAACTTACACTGTGCTTTACATTAACTATCTTAATAAAACCAGGGGATGGGGAAAGAGGAATGATGTCCTGATACACAGTGAGTGAGTGAGTGAAGTCGCTCAGTCGTGTCCGACTCTTTGAGACCCCATGGACTGTAGCCTACCACACTCCTCTGTCCATGGGATTTTCCAGGCAAGAGTACTGGAGTGGGTTGCCATTTCCTTCTCCAGAGGATTTTCCTGACCCAAGGATCGAACCCGTGTCTCCTGCATTGTAGGCAGATGCTTTACCATCTGAGCCACCAGGGAAGTCCTGATACACAGTACAACATAGATGAAACTAAGTGAAAGTCAGTCATAAAAACTGCATATTGTATAAATTGACTCCAGTTATATAAAAGTCCAGAAGAGATAAATCTATCTATAGAGATAGAAAGTAGATTAATGATTACCTAGGGCTGAGATTGTTGAGGGAAATTGAGGATAACTGCTAAATGCTACAAGGTTTCCTTTGGGGCAATGAAAATCTTCTAAAATTGATTGTGGTTAAGGTTGCACAATTTTCTGAATATACTTCATTCCATCGAAATGTACACTTTAGATGGTTGATTTTATGGTATGTGAATTATAATTCAATATTTCTGTATCAGAAAAAAATTTCAGGAAGAAAAAAAGAAACCAGGCGAAGAGATGAGGTTTGAGGTATAGACACATGTGGCAGCTTGGACAGCTTTGTAGGTCATATTATGAATCTAGGAATTTGCACTAAGGGCAGAAGGAGGCCACAGAAGAATTCTAAGGAAAGGAGTGATAAATGATTGACAGTTTTAAAAGTTCACTTTGGCTGCTGTCTAGAGAATGGCTTGATGTGGGAGCAGGGAGAACACTAGAAGGCAACAGAAATAGCCCAGATAAGACATGACTGTTACTTAAACTAGGAGATGTTACAAGAGAGATGGAGAGAGACAGTAGGATTTGAGAAATATTTTAGATTTAAATTTTATATATACATATATATATATATACACATACATATATATATATATATACACACACATATATATGCATATATATATAATTTAAAATGAAACCAAAGAATTAAAAGCAAGTATTTGTTGGTGTCAGGAAATGTTTAACAGGAGGATTCCTATGTGCTGTTTCTCATAAATTCTCTGTTCCTTATCAGTTCTTATTCCAAGAACGAGTAGTGCTTCACATAGCTCTCAGGACTGAGATCATGAGAAACAGTATCTGCTTGGATTCCTTTCAGTAACTCCCTTCATTGACTCTTTTCAGCATCAGCGACCTTGTATGTATTAGACTATCCATATTGTAAGTATTGATAAAATTTCATCCTGTGTAATAGCTCAGTAATTATCTTACTAAAGATACATAAGCCTGCATTTCTGCTAATAAAATACCTTTGCTCCATCAGAGCTTGGGTCCCCATGTCTGTCTGTCTGTCTGTCTGTCTGTCTTTCTTTCTCTCTCTCCTCCTCTGGCTCTCTCTTTCACTTTCTTATTGTCGACTTCAGACCACCAGGTTCCGATCCATTAAAGGACCCCAACATGTTGGAAAAGTTGTTTTTGTTCAAAATGTTTGAAATTTAGTTTGGAACCTGTAATCAGATCAGTTCAGTCGCTCAGTTGTGTCCGACTCTTTACAACCCCATGAATCGCAGCATGCCAGGCCTCCCTGTCCATCATCAACTCCCGGAGTTCACTCAGACTCATGTCCATCGAGTCAGTGATGCCATCCAGCCATCTCATCCTCTGTCGTCG
>NW_011494876.1:7666241-7666748 GCF_000754665.1 Bison bison bison
ATTGATCGCTGAAGAAGGCTTTCTTATCTCTTATTGCTATTCTTTGGAACTCTGCATTCAGATGCTTATATCTTTCCTTTCTCCTTTGCTTTTCGCTTCTCTTCTTTTCACAGCTATTTGTAAGGCCTCGCCAGAGAGCCATTTTGCTTTTTTTGCATTTCTTTCCCAGGGGGATGGTCTTGATCCCTATCTCCTGTACAATGTCACAAACCTCATTCCATAGTTCATCAGGCACTCTATCTATCAGATCTAGGCCCTTAAATCTATTTGTCACTTCCACTGTATAATCATAAGGGATTTGATTTAGGTCATACCTGAATGGTCTAGTGGTTTTCCCTACTTTCTTCAATTTAAGTCTGAATTCGGCAATAAGGACTTCATGATCTGAGCCACAGTCAGCTCCTGGTCTTGTTTTTGCTGACTGTATAGAGCTTCTCCATCTTTGGCTGCAAAGAATATAATCAATCTGATTTCGGTGTTGACCATCTGGTGATATCCATGTATAGA
>NW_011494876.1:7667562-7725738 GCF_000754665.1 Bison bison bison
TTTTCTTGGCAAAACTCTATCAGTCTTTGCCCTGCTTCATTCCGTATTCCAAGGCCAAATTTGCCTGTTACTCCAGGTGTTTCTTGACTTCCTACTTTTGCATTCCAGTCCCGTATAATGAAAAGGACATCTTTTTTGGGTGTTAGTTCTAAAAGGTCTTGTAGGTCTTCATAGAACTGTTCAACTTCAGCTTCTTCAGCATTACTGGTGATATTGAATGGTTTGCCTTGAAAACGAACAGAGATCATTCTGTTGTTTTTGAGATTTCATCCAAGTACTGCATTTTGGACTCTTTTGTTGACCATGATGGCTACTCCATTTCTTCTGAGGGATTCCTGCCTGCAGTAGTAGATATAATGGTCATCTGAGTTAAATTCACCCATTCCAGTCCATTTCAGTTCACTGATTCCTAGAATGTCAACATTCACTCTTACCATCTCTTGTTTGACCACTTCCAATTTGCCTTGATTCAGGGACCTGACATTCCAGGTTCCTATGCAATATTGTTCTTTACAGCATCGGACCTTGCTTCTATCACCAGTCACATCCACAGCTGGGTATTCTTTTTACTTTGGCTCCATCCCTTCATTCTTTCTGGAGTTATTTCTCCACTGATCTCCAGTAGCATATTGGGCACCTACTGAGCTGGGGAGTTTCTCTTTCAGTATCTTATCATTTTGCCTTTTCATACTGTTCATGGGGTTCTCAAGGCAAGAATACTGAAGTGGTTTGCCATTCCCTTCTCCAGTGGAGCACATTGTCAGAGCTCTCCACCATGACCTGCCCATCTTGGGTTGCCCCATGGGCATGGCTTAGTTTCATTGAGTTAGACAAGGCTGTGGTCCTAGTGTGATTAGATTGACTAGTTTTCTGTGAGTATGGTTTCAGTATGTTTGCCCTCTGATGCCCTCTTGCAACACCTACCATCTTACTTGGGTTTCTCTTACCTTGGGCGTGGGGTATCTCTTCATGGCTGCTCCAGCAAAGCGCAGCCATTGCTCCTTACCTTGGACGAGGGCTATCTCCTCACCGCCGCCCTTCCTGACCTTCAACGTGGGATAGCTCCTCTAGGCCCTCCTGCGCCTGCACAGCCACGGCTCCTTGGACGTGGGGTTGGTCCTCCCATCTGCCGCCCCTGGCCTCGGGCGTGGGGGCGTGGGGTAGCTCCTCCTGCCTGCTGCCCCTGCCCTCGGAAGCAGGGTAACTCCTCTCGTCGCCGCCCCTGACCTCGGACGCTGGGTATCTCCTCTGGGCCGCCCCCCCTGACCTCGGACACGGGGTAGCTTGTCTCTACCGTTCCTGTGCTGTCGCAGTCTGGTACTCTCGGCCGCTGCCCCTGACCTCAGACGTGAGGTAACTTCTCTTGGCCGCCGCCCTCGGACGTGGGGTGGCTCCTCTCGTCCACGCTTAGAGCGCCGGTCACAGCCGCCTGCGCTTATAGACCAGATAATTTTCTGGGACTCACAATTCACTTAACTATTCTTTTAATAAAGGTAATTTCTATAAAGAATGACTATATTACTAAAATTGTACCCAGTATTTAAATTTTGAGATGGAATTAAAAGTACATAAATGTGAAATGTATTTATTGAACTTTGAGTCCTAATTTGGTAACACTAACATTTAGACGCTTACAAAATTTCAAGATTTGAAGGATTTTAAAAGTCACTTATTTAGTCCAACAGCTTCCATCCAATCATTAAATTTTTTCTACAACTCTCTTGATAAGCAGCCAGCCAGATCTGATATTCTTTCTATGCTAAATATTTATGAATAAGAATATATTGGAATTTTGACATCTCTAAAGACTTGCTTAGGACATTAAAAATTTTAGTGGGTGCTTTAAACCAAACATTTTGAAACTATACCTATAGAAAAATACTGCAAGGAAATCAACATTTAAATAAGTTACAGTTACTTTTATACGTAATCTTGTTAATGTGCTTAATTCGTTTTTCTCTTTACATGTTATAGAGAGAGTAAATTGTCTCAATGACATCATCTCAATTTATCCTCTGTTAGATAAATTGATCAACTATGAAAAGCTTATATACATGGCTACTGGCAAAAATTTACTATTGAATTTAGGCCAAAACAAATTAACCAAATATCTTGCAAATACAACAGCAGCAGGTTTATCCAGCAATGCTGATGAATGAATAAAACCAAGTAAATGAATTTTCAAATAATCAGCTATTACAATCAATTCATGGAGACTTTTAATCTTAAACCATGTATCAGTGAAATATTTATAAACATGTCAAAGTTTGCTTTACTATCATAGCAAACACGAACATAATTTAAAAGTTGTTGATGAATCAGGATCATTATTTTAAAATTCCATATAATGATGCTACTGAAGTGAATAAAAGTTAGCTTGTCCATCAGTTGAACGTTTCCATTAACTATAGGGTTCGTGAACTTTATTACCAGATTAGATGCCCTGCAGAGGTGTCCTCATTTCCTTTTCAAAAGCCTCACAGAAAAACATTTTGCCCCAATTATTTCAAAACTCTTTATCCTGGTTTACTCCTTAGGTGTACTCCTATCTATAAAAACAGGTCTCTCCCTTGCACTGGAGGTTCTCCTTTGAATTAGATCTTTTAGTTGCAATCAACAGAAACTAATTTTAGCCAATTAATCGGAAGAAATATTCATTAAAGAGACACTGGGAAGCTCACAGAATTGCTAGAATGACCAGTGACAGGACCATAAGGAGGCTTAAGACTAAGATTCTAGGATAAAGGATGGAAAACTACTCTGAAAAACTGACAAAATGCAAAACATACCACCACTCCTGCTGTCCTACCAATGCCATCCACAGACTCTGATATTTCCATACGTTCCTGTTGGAGGAGAGGTTTTTTTTTTATATCACAGCTACAAACATACAGTAAGGATTCAATATATGTTTACTTATTCAACAAATATGTACTGAACACCTACTATGTTTCTTGAACTGAATTGAAAGCTAATATCCTTATGATATGAGGAGATTCTACATATTTTATCAATGTATATACAACGTGTTTAAACACAAAGTACTCCACTGATGCAAATGGTGTAAGACTCTCATATTCCTTATCCACTGAAAAACTGAACTGGACAATAGGGAAACCAGCTTGAAATCAATATATATCTGGATTGCATACATCAGCTGTAGCTTAAAAGTAATTGCCTAAGGGAATAGGGAAGGGGAAAAAAAGACTACAACATGGAGTTCTAGAAGGCCCACTTTTAAATAATGTGATATTCATTGTAAGTACCCTATACCTGGTATGCATGAGTAGTTACACTAAGATTGGAAGAGGTTGGTGCATAGCTACATTTTTTGCTTGATTAATGCTAAACTCAGTTACCTGTTCTGGACAAAAATGAATGTACAAGTGTTGGTAGAGACTCATTTATTTCTTTTCACCTTGAACTTGAGCTGTTTATTTCGAAGTTGTGTTATACTGCAAACAATGAAGGCTCAAGATCTTCATACGTGTCAGTCACTCAGATTCAAATTAGAAACCCTTAAATGGACTCATATATAAGCCACTTGGAGGCCTGTAGAGAGAATGAGTGACTGAGAGAGAACCCCTAGGAACAGGAGCTCGGGTCGCAAAGAGTCGGACACGACTGAGCGACTGATCTGATCTGATAGTAGGAAAAAAAGCAAGTCATTATGCTTGCTTGTCCATCATGCCCTTGTCCTCTGATTAGAGGTTTCTCGCCAAATCCCTGATCTTGCTCTACAATCTAGCGGAACACATTTTTCCTTTTTCCTCAGGCTGTACTATGGCTTGGCACAGCACTGCCTGATTCATTCATCATACTCTCAGACTCAACAGTGAAACAAAACTGTAGGTGGAACCACCTGAAATTAATGTTTTTGTAGACCCAAAATGGCCAGTTATTAGTAATTTCATATGGTTCCATCTAACATTGTATTTAATAAGTGCTAGAGGATGAGATGGTTGGATGGCATCACCGACTCAATGGACATGAGTTTGAGTAAACTCCGGGAGTTGGTGATAGACAGGGAGGCCTGGCGTGCTGCAGTCCATGGGGTCGCACAGAGTCGGACACGACTGAGCGACTGAACTGAACTGAGTATTTCATAAAATTCTAATTATCATGTCTGACACTGGGTCATAGAAGTGTACTTTTAATAATGACAAAATAAGGCTCAGGAAAGGTAAAGTGCCATGTGGTTAGGATAAAACTAAGACTAGAATTCAAGTCTTCCGATGGCTAGTTCAGTGGACTTACTAGGATGCTTTATGTTAGAACTTCTACTGCTCTGGTTGCCAACAATATGTTTTTAAAATTTTTGAATAATTAGCCAACACATTTAAAATATGAGACTTCACAACAAGATCTAGATTGTCAGCTTCTCTTTAAAAGGGAGGAAATTTGTCTTGGGTCCAGAGCCATGATTGGAGTCAGGCAAACAAGGCACTCTACAGTTACAAATTTCAAAAGGTGCTAAAAAATGCAGGACTCAAGATAAGGATATTTTAATCATAATTAATGAAAAAAAAAGTTTTAAATGAAGACAGGCTATTGCTTATTTGTTTTAACCACCCCACCACCACCACCCACCCCACCCCCCACTGTTTTGCAATCGAACAGTCATTTCTAATCAGCCCTCTGTTCTGGAATCACCTGCCCATCAAGTCTTACTTTTGGTCAGTTTTATGAGGGTTGACAGTTATATGCAAAACAGACTTAGCAACACAGGGCTTTATATATACTAGTGTGTTTTAACTGTGGAGATTTTAATAAGTTTTCCCACTTAATTCAAAATATGGGAATATATTTTTATAAGTATATACATAAATGCGCATGTTCTCCTTTTGCCTGGGGCTCCATTATGGCTGCACATGGTGGTGCCTGGCCACAAACGGTGAAGCTGAGCAGCAGCAGAGCCTTTGACCAGAGATGTGCTTTCTAGGCAGCACAGTCTCCACTCTGCTCTTTTCATTCATGTGGCCTGTTTGCTTTTCCTCTGCCATCTTTTGAATGTAGGCAAGTCCCCAAATTCAGAGCTGAGCCCTTTTCTCTCCTCTAGGTAATCTCATCCAGAGACTGAAACAGTGGATTCAGATGTCATCTATATGGCACTAACCTCCTTAGGTATGTGTCCAATTGTGACCTTCCCTCTGAACTCTAGATTTAAACATACCACTGCCAGCTCGATAGTCGTACTATTGAGGGATGACAAATTGTAAATTTGACCTATTAAAAACAGAATTTTTTCCCAAACTTGTTTCTCCCCTAGTCTTCCCCAACTCAGTAAATGGTATCACTATCCTCCCAGTTCTTAAGATTAAACACCTAAAAGACTTATTTATCTAATATCTCCATCCCTAACCTTTAGCCCATTAAAAAGGACTGTTAAACTATAAAAATCTAAAATCTGTCATCTTTCTTCATCTCTATAGCTACTATCATGGTCCGAGATACCACCATATCTCTCTCTGACTGTTGCAAAATGCTTTTAATTGGTCTGCTTTAACTTTGCACCTCCTCTTTCCACTTTGCAATTTACCATTCAAATTGATTTATCTAAAATATTAAATCAGATTATGTGACTACCTTGCTTAAAAATCTTACAGTGCCTTTCTGTTGCAATTAGACTAAAATCTATAGTTCTTACTTGGAAAATACAACTTTTGAATCATCACATTCCAAACACATGGTCTCAGAAACACTCCAGTTACAATCTCTCCTAGAGATCTTTTCTTTTATATTCTCTTGGCCTGAACTTCTCTTTCTCAGATCCTCACATGGTTGGGTTTCTTCTCATTATTCAGATCTTAGCTGACCTATCACATCCCCATGCAGGCTTCTCATATCAGCCTGTTTACCAAAGGTCCTTTGGCCACTCACTCTCATATCACTTCCTATGTTGTAAAATTACCCTACTTACTTCCTAATTTTTTTCTCTCCTCATACAGAGTTCACTGATATTTCCCCAGCATCTAGCTTAAAACTAGGAAGAACAGATGCTCAATAAATATTTGCTGAATGAATGACTCTGTCCATAAATGAGTAAATGAGACCCATCATATTTCAAGCAGATGACCTTAATAGGAGTGTTAGTTATTATAAACTATTTAATGAACCATCCAAATTAATTTTCTCTACAGAAACACAATGCTTTGTTTTTAAAACGGCTGTCTCTACAAGTTCATTTCAGAACAAAATATTCCAATTCAGTTCCAATACACAAATGCTTGCCATTAAATAGTATCTGAGTACTGGAAAATAACCTTAGACAAAATTTAGAGTCAACAATAACCACATTAAACTGCATGAATTGTAAAGTAACTGACAAAATGAAGACCTAAAGGAATTTAGAAAATGGTTGCAGGTGGCTAAATTTCAGAGGACAAAAAAGATGATCTTGTAGCATTTTTTTTTTCTGTGATCTTAATTTTTAAATATTTTTAGACAGCATCAGTTTCTGTGCACATGTATGGTTCTTAAATGAAAGAGGACTCTCTCTGGTCACCATGGTATCTGCTGACAGAAATAAAAGCATCAAATGAGAAATTATTTTTAATCAATTTGGTCTCATATCACTGTTGGGATCCTTCTAAATTGTCAGCAAAATTCACGATGCAATTTTGAATTATTCTGTCTTCATCTACTTGCTGTGTTTTAGTGCATCACCCTATGTCTGTGATTTTTTTAAAGAGAAACAAACAAAAAAAAGACAGCTTTATTGCCATATGTGAACTACACCCATTTTAAATATACAATTTAAATGATTTTTTAGCAAGTTTACTGAGTAGTTCAGTCATAAATTAGTTTTAGAACATTTTGATTCCCTCAGAGTAAAATCCTTCATACTTATTTACAGTTAATCCAGATTCCCACTTTCAGACCCAGGCAAAACACTAATATACTTTCTATCAGGTCAGTTCAGTTCAGTCGCTCAATCGTGTCCAACTCTCTGTGACTCCATGGACTGCAGTACGCCAGGCTTCCCTGTCTATCACCAACTCCTGGAGTTTACTCAAACTCATGTCTATCAAGTCGGTGATGCCATCCATCCATCCATCTCATCTTCTGTAATCCCCTTCTCCTCCTGATTTCAATCTTTTCCAGCATAAGGGTCTTTTCCAAGGAGTCAGTTCTTCACATCAGGTAGCCAAAGTATTGGAATATTCCAATGAATATTCCAATGAATACTCAGGACTGATCTCCTTTAGGATGGACTGGTTGGATCTCCTTGCAGTCCAAGGGACTCTCAAGAGTCTTCTCCAGCACCACAGTTTAAAAGCATCAGTTCTTCAGCGCTCAGCTTTCTTTATGGTCCAACTCTCACATCCATATATGACTACTGGAAAAACCATAGCTTTAACTAGACGGACCTTTGTTGGCAAAGTAATGTATCTGCATTTTAATATGCTGTCTAGGTTGGACATAGCTTTTCTTCCAAGGAGCAAGCATCTTTTGGTTTCATGGCTGAAGTCACCATCCCAGTGATTTTGGAATCCAAAAAAATAAAGTCTGTCACTGTTTCCATTGTTTCCCCATCTATTTGCCATAAAGTGATGGGACCAGATGGCATGATCTTTGTTTTCTGAACAAAGATATTTTGTTTTCTGAACAAAGGTATTTCTATAAAGGAAGCTTTTCCAGACATATCATATAAATAGAAACATACGTGCTTCTTTGCATTATGTTTCTGAGGTTTATCCATGATGAATAATGTGTAGGTAGTTTATTTTTATTGCTGAATAATATTCAATTATATGGATGTCATATTTTGCCTATTTATTAACTAGTTGATGGACATTTGGGTTGTTTCCAGTTTTTGACCATTATAAATAAGGTTACTTTGATTATTCTCACATGAATTTTAATGTGGTCTTATGTTTTCATTTCTCTTGAGTAGATACCCTAGGAGTGGATCTGCTAGTTTGCATGGTAGTTTTACTTTTAACTATTCAAAAAACTTTCAAATTGTATAACAATGTAGACATAGCAGTCTACATTCCCATCAGCAACATATAAGTATTCCTGTTTCTCTACATCCTTACATTTGTTATTGTTTTATTTATTATGGCCATTCCACTCAATACGAAATGGTATCTCTTTGGGTTTTTTTTTTTTAAAGTATTTCAGCTATACAGCATTATAATTCAACATTTGTGTATACAGCAAAGTGATCACCGCCACAAGTCTAGTTAACAACAGCTACCATACAGTTGGCCCCGTCACCCACTTCTTCCACTCCCCAACTCTTTCCCACCCATATGATCTCTATAAGTTTGAGTGTATTCTATTTTGTTTGTTCATTTGCTTTGATATTTTAGATTCCGAATATTTTTCTTTCTCCATCTGACTTAGTCACTCAGCATAAGACCATCGAGGTCCATCTGTACCATTGCAAATATCAGGATTTCATTCTTTTTATGGCTAACTAATATTCCATCATGTATATATACCACATCTTTACATCATTCATCCACAGATGGACACTTAGGCTGTTTCTGTGTCTTGGCTATTGTAAATAATGCTGCAAACAATATGGGACTGCAACTATCTTTTTGAATTATCATTTTTGTGTTCTTCAGATAAATAACTGAAGTGGAATAGGTGAGTTTTATTGTTGTTTTTAATTTTTTGTGAATCACCACACTGTTTCCCATACTGGCTGCACCAATTTATAAATTGGTAGATTTCCCTTGTCTCCACATCCTTGCCAACATTTGTTATTTGTCTTTTCAGAAACAGCCACTCTAACTTATGTAAGGTGATATTGTGATTTTGATTAGCATTTTCCTAATAATTAATGATGTTTATGTGCTTATAATCATTTTATGTGCTTACTGGCCATCTTTATGTCTTCTCTGGAAAAATATATATTCTGATCCTCTGCCCATTTTTTTATTCTTTGGGTTTTGCTACTATGGTTAAGTTGTATGAGTTCTTTATATATATTAGATATTAACCCCTTCTTGGGAATATGATTTTTAAATATCTTCTCCCATTTGGTAGATCACCTTTTTGTTTTGATGATGGCTTTCTTCACTGTGCAAAAGCCTTTTAGTTAGATGTAGTCCCATTCATTTCTTTTTGCTTTGTTTCCCTTGTCTTTGGAGACAGACTCACAAAAACACATTTATCACATTGATGTCAGGGAGTTTACCATCTATGTTTTCTTCTAGAAATTTAATGGTTTCAGGTATTACATTTGTCTTTAATCCATTTTGAGTTATTTTTTGCATATTGTTTAGGATAGCAGTCTTGTTTCATTATTTTGCATGTGGCTTTCCAGTTTTCTCAACACGATTTATTGAAAAAGACTGTTGATTGGTTTTTTTTGGTTTTTTTTTGCATTGTATGTTTCTTGCACTACTGTCATAAAATACTTGTCTATGTGTGTGTGGATTTAGTTCCAGGCTTTCAGTTATATTGCATTGATCTGAGTGCCTAGTTTTGTGCTAGTATCATACTGTTTTGAGTACTATAGCTTTTCAGTATACTTTGAAACATCAAAAGTATACTTTGATGTTTCTAGCTTTGTTCTTCTTTTTAAAGATTATTTTGGCTATTGAGGACTTTTGTGGTCCCATACAAAATTTACAATTTATTTTAGTTTTGTTAAGTATGCCATTGGAAATTGGTACCTATTGCACTGAATCTGTAAATGATATCTAACTGGGGTTTTAATTTGCATTTTTCTAATGACTAAACTTTTTAGACAGCATCAGTCTCTGTGCACATGTATGGTTCTTAAATGACAGAGGGCTCTCTGTGTACCATGGTATTTGGCCACCAAAGACAGAAATAAAAGCGCCAAATGAGAAATTATTTTTAATCAATTTGATCTCATTTCACTTCTTTTATTTTCTTAATGGTGACTTTTGAAGTACAAAAGTTTTTATTCTTGATTAAGTTCAATTTATCATTTTTTTCTTTTATGGTTTGTGCTTTTGGTGTAGCTAACAGGCAAGAAATCTTTGCCTAATCCAAGGTCTTGAAGATTTTCTCCTATGTTTTATTCTAAAAGTCTTATTGTTTTATTTACATTTCAGTCTATGATTTTTATGTATGGCATAAAGCGAGGGTATGAGTTCATCTTTTTGAATGTGGGAATCCAATTGTCCCAGTACTGTATTTTCAAAAAGATTATACTTGCCCAAATTAATTTTCTTGATATATTTGTCAAAAATTAATTGACCCTAAAAATTTATCTGAAGACTCAATTGTATTCCACTCATCTATGTCACATGTCTATCAGAAGCACACTATTTTAATGACTGTAATTATAATAAGTTCTGAAACTGAAAAGTAAAACTTATCCAACTTTTTTTTCATGATTTTTTTTTGGCTATTGTAGGTGTTTTGTATTTTCATATACATTTTATAATCTGTTTGTCAATGTATGTAAAAAAGCCACTCAGAATTTTGATGGGGATTACAATGAATCTATAGGTCAGTTAAGGGAGAATTTCCACCTAAATCGTATTGACTATCCCAATTCAATGGAACATGGAATGTCTATATCCATTTACTTAGAACTTCTCTAATTGCTCTCAACCAAGGTTTATATTTTTTGGTGTACAAGTCATGTACTTCTTTTGTTAAACTTACTCCAAATGTATTTTATTCTTCTTGATGCTATTTTAAGTAGAAAAATATTTTCTATTTTCTGATTTGTCATTGCATAAAAATACAACTGAATTTCTTTCAGCTTATACACACAGCTCTGCATTTTTCTGTTTTATAATTGTGCAATTCATATAGCATAAAGGTATTCTATAAAAATGTATAATTAAGTAGTTTTCAGTACATTCCGAGTTATGTAACCATAACCACTAATTCCAGAATATTTTCATCACTCCCAAAAGAAACCCTGTGACCATTAGTAGTTATTTGTCCTTACCCTCCCTCAGCCCCTGACAATGACTAGTCTAATTTTTGTCATGGATTTGCCTGTCCTAGGCAATTCATACAAATGGAATCATACAATATGTGACTTTTTATGTCTGGCTTCTTTCACTTAGCCTAAGGTTTTCAAGTTTCATTCATGTTGTAACATGTATCAGTACCTCCCTTTCTTTTTAATGACTGAATAATATTCCATTATATGGATATAACGTATTTATCCATTAAACAACTGTTGGACATTTGGTTTGTTTCCACCTTTTGGTTACTATGAATAATGTTGCTATGAACATTCATGTGTAAGTTTTTGTGCAGATATATGTTTTCACTTTTTTTGGGTACATACCTAGTAGTAGAAAAGTTGGATCATATGGTAACTCTACATTTAATTTCTAGGGGGACTGCCAGAACGTTTTTGAAAGTAGTTGCACTATTACATTCCCACCAGTTGTGTATGAGAGTTCTTATTTCTCCATATCCTTATCAACACTGGTTATTATAGCCATCTTAGTGAATGTGATGGAGAAGGAAATGGCAACCCACTCCAGTATTCATGCCTGGAAAATACCATGGACAGAGGAGCCTAGTGGGCTGCTGTCCATGGGGTCGCACAGAGTCAGACACGACTGAACTGATATAGCATGCACGCATGCATTGGAGAAGGAAATGGCAACCCACTCCAGTATTCTTGCTTGGGGAATCCCAGGGACAGGGGAGCCTGGTGGGCTGTCGTCTATGGGGTCATACAGAGTCGGGCACGACTGAAGTCACTTAGCATGCATGCATAGTGAATGTAAAGTGGTATATCACTATGGGTTTGATTTTTTACTGGGGGCTAAAGAAAAAATGTTCAATGAATGAACATCTTTTCTTTTTTTTTTTTTTGCAAATCTGTTATATTTTCTTCTCGTTTTATTAAGATACAACTAATGTATAGCTCCATATGACCTTAAGATGTACAGCATTAATAATTTAATTTACATACATCATGAAATGATTAGTGCAATACTTGTAGTGAACATCCATCATCTCATATAGATACAAAATAAAAGAAACATTTTAAAAATATATTCCTGTGATGACAACTCTTAGGATTTATCCTCTTAACAACAGTTCATAGGTGACATATAGCAGTGTTAATGAACATCTTTTCATATGTGTATTAGCCATTTGTATATCTTATTTGAAAAATGTTTATTCAGATCCTTTGCTGCTGCTGCTGCTAAGTCGCCTCAGCCTGTCTGACTCTGTGCGACCCCAGAGACAGCAGCCCACTAGGCTCCCCCGTCCCTGGGATTCTCCAGGCAAGAACACTGGAGTGGGTTGCCATTTCCTTCTCCAATGCAGGAAAGTGAAAAGTGAAAGTGAAGTCGCTCAGTCGTGTCCGACTCCTAGCGACCCCATGGACTGCAGCCTACCAGGCTCCTCTGTCCATGGGATTTTCCAGGCAAGAGTACTGGAGTAGGGTACTCACTTTCAAATTGGATTGTTTGTTTTTTCAATACTAGTTTCTATAGTATTTTATATATTCTAGTTATTAACCCTTTATCAGATAAATACTTTGCAAATATGTTTTCCCATTCTTTTGATTGTATTTTCGTTTTCTTGTTTATGCCCTTTGAAGCACAAAAATGTTTCCATTTTGATGGTATAATTACTATTTAAAAAATTCTTTCTTTTGTGGCTTGTGCTTCTGGTGATCTACCTAACAAACCACTGCTTAATCTAAGGTCATAATGATTTACACATTTAATTTCTTCTGAAAAAAATTTAGCTTCAGTTATCATATTTTGGTCTTTGATCCATTGTGAGTTAATTTTTGAATATGTGTGAAATGAAGGTGTGACTTTATTCTTTTGCATGTGGGTGTCCACTAGTCCCAAGCTTCCCAGGTGGTGTTAGTGGTAAAGAACCTGCCTGTCAATGCAGGAGACATAAGAGATGCGGGTTTGATTTCCAGTCAGGAAGATACCTTGGAGGAGGGCATGGCAACCCACTCCAGTATTGTCTGGAGACTCCCATGGACAGAGGAACTTGATGGGCTACAGAGTTGGACATGACTGAAGAGACTTAGCACACACACACACGTCCACTTGTCCCAGCATCATTTGATCAAAAGATTATTTTTCCCTTATTAAATGATCTTCACACCATCATAATATTATGAATCTTAATAAAGCATCAAGTCATGATGTTATAATGATAATACTATACCACATTTGTTTCCAATAATTAAAAATCTTTACATAATCTTTTCATATTCAGAATAATACTTGAAAAGAATTTCAGAGGCAGTTTCCATTTTAGACTGCTGAAAAAATCAGTTTGATACAGTTGTAGTCCAGCCTGAACAAACTTCTGTCACAGTTCTACTCATATTACAGAAGACTTTGATATTAGATTTTTATAAATTAAAATGTGTTTTGCTGAATGTAAGAGAACCCTCAATCACATTGGTTTAAATGTATTATCTTATATAAGAGAAGTGCAGAGACAGGGCAGATCCCTGTATTAATTGATTCAGTGACAGGCTGAGGAAGGTCAATGGCTTCCCAGGGAAGACATATTCTCCACAGCCTTGTTCAGATGTGTCCAGGAAGGATAATGCAAAAGAAGCAAGCAAAAAGGCAAGGGAAAAAATTGTACTAAAGAACTACTCCCAGAAAGCAGAAACACCAGCTAATCCAGGGATATTCCTCAACCCTAGGGTAAAAAGCCCTTCTGACATTTGTAGGATTTCAGATAATAATGACATAGCTAATGACTGCTATATCTTCCATTATTCCCTTTTCAGAAATGGGAGTATTTATTGCAGTTTATTACAGTTACCCATCCCTGTTTCATCTATGCATATTGGATGTATGGAGAGTAGATAACTTAGCTTTTTTAGTTCATAAGTCTCTGGAGTAAGAGGAGTCTCATCCATGCTCCATAGAAAAAATTATTAAGATACCTTGAACTTTGTGCCTGATATTGTGATTGGAGGGACTATTGAACTGTCTACCTTAGGTATGGAATGAGTATATTTTTCATGTAGAAGGGAAAGAAGTGAATATTTGTGGCCAAGAGGGTGGAGTATAGTAGATTATATTGTATCATTGTTCAAAATATTTGGTGCCTGCCCACTGACATCAGGTTTTGTCATATAATTTCCTTTGGCCAGTAAAACATGGGAAGCTTTAAGGGATATTGCATAATTGTACTACATTCTTCATTTTCCTTTATCATGGGATTGGCAGGGTTCAAGGTAGGGGCTTCTCCCTCAGCATGAGTCTCAGAAGGAAGACATCATCAAACTGTGATAAAGCAGCCATGAAATAAACTTCTGTTGTAAGTTGCTGAGATTTTTGAACTGTTTTGTTACAGTAACCCTAAAACACAGCTAAATAAAATGAAGACTATTTTATAATTATTTCTGACCTTTCAATACTTTAAATAAATCTAAGGAGGACATAATGTAAAAAGAAACACTTTGTTTCCTTTAGTAAACTGAATTCCAAAGTCTAAAAAAATAGAAAAAGATTTATTATAAGACAAGGTTTGGCACAAATCTTATCTGCCAATCTTAATCTAGGTAAACTAAATCTTTCCTACTTAAATATCTGTAAGGTTGTAACATATTAATAAATGATGCTATTATCCCAGTATTGAACTAGATAATTTGCAGTTTTCAATACATTCAAACATATGAAATGTTTTAAAATGAAATATAAATAAATGAAACATTATTATACATAAACACTGTATACTATACTTATTTATTATTTGCATAACTGTTCCCAAATTAAAATAATCTGTTATAGATAAAAACCCAAAATGCATCCATGGGGTTTCTTATATAGAATTGGTTTTTAATATCATACATTGAATAATTTTTATACACCAAGAATCTTCTAAATAAAAGCCATCCAATTCTCAGCATGTTGCAAGTAAGTTCAACTATCTGAAGCAAAAACAGAAGATGGGTTCCATATAATAATCTGTATTTTGTTGAACATGTCAACAAAAGGAAGTGGTTTGTGAGAGTATGACAGCATATCTATTGGTATATTCCTAACTGAAATGAAAATTAAAATGTCTGTTTCATATTTTATTAGATTAACATTATTTATGACAGTAACTAGATATGTTTATAGATTGAAAATTTACTTTGGGTTATGTTTTATTGTTTTAAAGAACATCATAATTCTGATACTGATTCTACTGTTTATAAACAGGATTGCTTTCTGGCAAACTAAGGAACAACTTTCTAAACCAGTAAATAAATAAAAGCAAAGCCCCTATAGTCCCTTTGCAGATTTTTGTTTTTCTCTTTAGTGTTTACATTTTAGCCCAAAGGAATTAAAAGTAACATTATAGTGAAAAATACAAAGATTGAAAAATGTTCAAGCAAGTCAACCAAAGAGATAAACAAATGAGGCAAAGAAGTAGAGAAAAAACTAAAAAGTTAAAACAATTTAATAAACATTAAGTAACTTAATTCTAATCCCATATCAGGAGAATAGCAAGCAAAGCAGATTCCCTAAACAATATGACATAAGGATTAAATTTTTGTTCTATAAAAATGAGCCCTATTTTCAACAGAAACATTTTATTATCTAAATGCAGCTTTATGTTGTGTGCTTAGTTGCTCAGCCATGGCCAACTCTTGGTGACACCATGGACTGTAGCCTGCCAGGCTCCTCTGTCCATGGGGATTCTCCAGGCAAGAATACTGGAGTGGGTTGCCATGCCCTCCTCCAAGGGATTTTCCCAACCCAGGGATCAAACCCAGGTCTCCCACATTGCAGGCAGATTCTTTACTGTCTGAGCCACCAAGGAAGCCCAAGAATACTGGAGGGGGTAGCCTATCCCTTCTCCAGGAGAACTTGACCCAGGAATTGAACTAGGGTCTCCTGCATTGCAGGTGGATTCTTTACTAGCTGAGCTACCAGGGAAGCCCAAATATAGCTATAGTTAATTTTAATTGAGGTGAGTGCATTATCCATGATTATCTATTCAAAGACTATCTTTAGCAACCTGTCAGGCCAACAGAAAAATAAAGGGACTGGGAAGAGACCAAAGATAGCAGTAGAGGACTGTACAAGTCATTATTTGTGCATTTCCAAACATGCATACCAGAAAATACAGCACAGCATAACTCATTTGAGCTTCTCAGGACCGGAATTATCAAACATTTTAAAAATAATTCTGCTTTGTAACTTTAGACATACAAAGTAAAGCTAATGGATGACAGCATTAGCCAAATAGAGATGATTTTGTTTTGAGCAAATACACTTCAATACTCAGCATATTATATGTAAATGGTATATCTTTTACTCTGGACTCTCATCCCCCATGCTCATAACTACCTTTACAAATTTCATCTACTATATAGGAGATGATACCTCCCCCACCCAAGAAAACCTAATTTATACCTCTTCTATGACATTTTTTCAGAAAAGCAGTATAGGCTGTTGAGCATGGGTTTACCTTTCACTGTATGAGTTTGAGCAAGTCGTTTATCCTTTCTCTGCCCTATTTCTTTTATTTATAAAATAAGGATTAAATTAAAACCTACCTCAGAGGGTGATTGTGAGGATTACAAGAAAGAATACACATAAGGCCATTAGAATAGGGCCTGACACCCATTAAGTTCTGAGCTAATTTTAACTCTTTTAATTATAGAGAAAGCAGAGGATAAACTGCATCATTGACTATACCTAACACAGTGCCTGACACTTACTCTCTCTCAAACATCTACTTTTGAATAAACAAAGAACTGTTCCTCAAGAAGTAAGAGGGTAAAAGGAGGAAGAGCCAGAAAAGGAGTTCAAGGTAGAGGCAACCAGTAAGTCTTTAAAACTGAAGTGCAATCAGTGTGGAGATGGTGGGGAAAGGTGCTGGGTTCTATGGTCATTGCATTAAAGTAACTTGCTTTTCCTGGTGATTATATTAGGAATTTTATTAGGAAAACAGATCACAGTAATAAATATAAACAGATCCCAAATCTCTGGTTAAATTTGGCTGATTAATACCAAGTTTATATCAGAGAAGACTAGGAAATTTACTCAACCACAAACTGCTGTATGATAAACACGGCTTGTATACTCTTTAGATACACCTGAAGATCATTTTAAAAATGCTTTTACAAAACATTTAGAAAACTTTTAGTATTTTCAAGAAAGGTGTCTTAACCATATCATCAGTGAAGAAATTTCAAATCACCAGTGAAGAAATCTCATCTTGTAAGTTTGCTTTGACCTTTTCTCCAGTTTTCAAGGGCTTTTCAACTGATTAAGTTATATTTAAAGACTATGATTAGGTATATATGTATGTATTATGCATGCAGTATAAGTGCATGCATGGAAGTCTATGAACAGAAGACATATCCTTTCTTTTAACATCACAAACACACACAGATATGAGATGTCAGAAGATCATGCAAGATGAGTATCCTGGAATGCCTTCTGCTACCTTTTACCCTCTTCTCTTGTCTTTTTCCCTTTTTTTGGTCCTTTCTACAATTCTAAACTCACTCCATTGCCCCAGCTCCATTCTAGGTCAAGTAGAATGAGTAGCTCATTCTAGTTGTCATGGCAGATTCTGATCCGGGTCAATAGAGGGGACAGAAGTCCTTCACGTTGGGCTTTCTATGAGATAAACCTTTCTCATATTACCAACTCTATACTTGTTGATAAATTTCAGCGATTATTCTAAACAGCATACTTGACTCCTATTGGATGAGGAAGGATAAAATAGAGAAGGAAATTCCATTCCGCTACATATGTTTTGTTAGCAAAACAAAAGCTAGTAAAAGAACATCTGTATGAAGTGGGAACCCAGAGGATTTGGTCAGTGGAATTAGACAACTTCCCTCTGTATGTGTCAGTTTGTGTGAGGATTAGATGTTTTGGGGTAGTGGAGTGAAGTGAATTCCTTCATACTTTTATCCATTTGTATCCAGTAATTTGCCAAATTATTCTTCTCCTGGGGCCAAAAGCCTTCCAGAAGAAGAAGATTTAAATTCTACCCACTGTTAAAGTTGAGATATAACCAGCAGAGAACTGCAGGCCTTAATGAAAGTCAACTTATAGGAGATTTGCCATAAGGGAAGACTACACTGTGAGTGAGTTAGACCAGCAACAGCACCTGACATGACAGGGGAATATTGATTATGGGTATGGGAAATGGCCAAATTTGTGCTAACTTAAGCACCCTAGTGAAATAAGTCTGTGTGAATGTGTGTGTGTATGAATTTCTAAAATTACAATACTTTAGGACTCAATCAATTGCACTTTTGGGCCCTACCAATCCCCAACACCTTTTCCTACCTTAAAAAGGCATCTTTGCCTGGATGTATAAATGAAGATCTATGCCAAAAAATCAGCACCAATAGTGATGGTCGCAGGCAGTATAAGCAGTATTCGGGACATGATAGTGTAGGTGACTCTATTGAAATAGCTTCTCTTGGAGTCTTAGCTTCAAACTCAGGGCTTGACTGGCATCAGTATTTGAGTGAAAAAGCTTTGTTGCTAACCTATTGAACACTAGGGCCCAAGAAAGAATCCCCAACCTCCAATCCTGGCAACTGGGTGGAATTCATAACAGCATTCTATTTGCTTCCTAAAAATGAAAATTGAGTTCCAAATTTACTAGTTTTAATGCCCACCAGCCAAAGACGAGGAACATACCTTCATGTCCTTCTTCATCAGAGTCATTGAAAAGGTTCATTGCTTGTTGCAACAAGAAAACCCACCAATGGGGAACTATGGGCATCTCAGTAAGAGAGTGTTAGAGTTGAAAATGGT
This sequence comes from Bison bison bison, assembly GCF_000754665.1. Classification (NCBI taxonomy): domain Eukaryota; kingdom Metazoa; phylum Chordata; class Mammalia; order Artiodactyla; family Bovidae; genus Bison; species Bison bison. The sequence continues at coordinate 7,686,249 of NW_011494876.1, forward strand.
ATAGATGATCTTACTCCAAATCAGAAACAGAGACACATATGCAGAGAATAAATACTAAGCATGGATACTAAGGGGGAAGGAAAGTAAGGGGTGGGTGGGATGAATCAGGCGATTAGGACATATACGTAAACTACCATGTACAAAACAGGTAGCTAATGCGAACCTGCTGTAGAGCACAGGGAACTCCACTCAGTACTCGCTGGTGACCTAAATAGGAAGGACATCCAAAAAAGGAGGGGGTATATGTACATCCAAAAAAGGAGGGGGTATATGTACACATATAGCTGATTCACTTCGCTGTATGACAGAAATTGACACAGTAGTGCAAAGCAACTATACAGGGTGTTAGAACTTATTATGACTTCCCAGGGGGTACAGTGGTCAAGAATCCACCCACCAATGCAGGAGACGCAAGAGACATGCGTTCGATCCCTGGGTCAGGAAGACCCCTTGGAGGAGGAAATAGCAACCCACTCAAGTATTCTTGCTGGTGAAATCTCATAGTCAGAGGACTCCGGCAGGCTACAATCCATGGGGTCACAGAGTCAGACATGACTGAGCAACTGAGTGCACACACACACACAGAGCTTCTTATAGGATTTATGCTAGCTGATTTGGGGGAGAGTGTAGGGAAGCAAGGCTTTGCTCTGGATTGGATCCTCTGATGAAGCAGGGTAAATTCAGTAACTGTGAACATTAATAGAACCAATATAATATTGTAAAGTAATTAACTTCCAATTAAAATAAATAAATTTATATTTAAAAAAATAAAATAGATCTTATCTACATGACAGGAAGAATGAAATAAGGCATAGCTATCCCAGTCCATCCTAAAGGAGATCAGTCTTGAGTGTTCATTGGAAAAACTGATGTTGAAGCTGAAACTCCAATACTTTGGCCACCTGACGCAAAGAACTGACTCATTTGAAAAGACCCTGATGCTGGGAAAGATTGAAGGCAGGAGGAGAAGGGGACGGCAGAGGATGAGATGGTCGGACAGCATCACCGACTCAATGGACATGGGTTTGGGTGGACTCCGGGAGTTGGTGATAGACAGGGAAGCCTGATATGCTGCAGTCCATGGGGTTGCAAAGAGCTGGACATGACTGAGCAACTGAACTGAACTGATAACTGGTAAAGAAAGAGCAGTCATTCATATTAGCCAGGATAGAGAAATGTTTCATCATTTCTGTGGGCTAGATAATGTTCATGTTCTTGTTTGTATTTAGACATGATTATGGAGTGGTCTTGCTTTGGTCTTGATCCATCATGGTCACAGAGTAGCCTTTTCTAATGTTGGTATTCTGTGAAATGGTTCATGCACAACAACAACCACCAACAAAGGCCTAGCTGTGAGTGGCAGGCCAGCTCCAAGAAGTCTTTTTGTTTTTAAACTGGTAACAACATTATCTATTTCAACAACTTCAAACATGACAGATATTCATCAGCAAGGGTAGCAACCATGCAGAATCCTTGATTAAAATGTTGGGTCTGAGGAAAAATGCAGTCAAGTAATCACTTCAAAAATGATTTCTGGATACCTAGTGTTTTCCTGCAGACCTTGGAAAATACATGGGCATCCAATAATACTGGATTTCCTGTGGCTGTGCAGCTGGGCTCACAAAGAGTCTAAGAGTTAATGTGAAACCTGGGACAATCAAATGTGTGACAATGAGTCTAATATTTGAACTAAACATACGTACACTGAATCACCTAAAAAACATGACAGAACTTCTTTACATTAAATTCTTCATTATACTTAGAATTTTAAAATACTGATTTATCTGTTATGTCTAAAAAATTACCATATATATAATGACATTAAAATGGACATCTGCTTTGCTGCCTAATATCTACCCTCTTCCTTCCTTATAAGAGGACCCAGAGTTTTCTCCCCATTCCCAGGCAGAATTTGGGTGGGACTTCATTCCCAGTCAGTCAGCATATCTCATTTCGTTTGTTGCAGTGACTGATTTAAAAACAGACACAATCCAGCCTTTTAAGCCACATTTATCTGACCACAGTGATTAGTTCAGAGGTAAGCATATGGTCTCAGATGATGCAAATGAAGATGAACTCCAGGACTTTGGTTCAAAATGCTCTACTTTAAGAATATGAGATTGAAAACGCTATAGCCATTTTGTAAACCCAAGAGCACTAGCATAGGGCTTGAGACAACCTAGAGAAGGAATGTAGAGAAAGGAATTTGGTAATGTTCTTTGAGCTCTGGATCTGCTCTGAGTTGTAAGTTATTTATTGATATGAGTCAATAAATAATCAACCATTTATAATTGAGCCAGCTTCACCTTTTTTAGTGTATAGGAATACAAGAGACTTTTGTATATTAATTTTGTATTCTGCAACTTTATCAAATTCATTGATGAACTCTAGCAGTTTTCTGACAGCATCTTGAGGATTTTCTATATATAATATCATGTCATCTGCAAACAGTGATAGTTTTTTTTTGTTTGCTTTTTAAAATTTAAGTTATTTTGAACTTTTTTTAAAATTAATTAATTTATTTATTTTACTTTACAATATTGTATTGGTTTTGCCATACATTGACTTGAATCTGCCATGAGTGTACATGTGTTCCCCATCCTATTTTGTACTTTTAAAAGTCATTCAGTTACCATCAGCATTGGAGAAGAAATTGAAATTGTATCTGTACTCTTTTATGAATACAGTATTATTTACGAACTAGATAATAATATTAAAAAACAAAACACATCATAGCAAACAGAGTATTGGACCTTGAGGGTGCTTGAACTGCTTTGGTGACCATGGTTTGGTTATTAGTTTGCTATTATACCGTTGTCTTACATGTATAATAGAAATACAAAGAAAAATTAAGGAAACAATCCCATTTACCATTGTATCAAAAAAAACTAAGAATAAACATATTGGAGGAGGCAAAAGACTTGTACTCTGAAAACTATAAGATGTTCATGAAAGAGAGTAAAGGTAAAAAAAATAGATGGAAAGATCTTTCCTTAGATTGGAAAGATCAATATTGTCAAAATCACTGTACCACCCAAGGCAATCTGTAGATTCAAAGTAATTCCTATCAAATTACCAAAGGCATTTTTCACAGAATAGAACAAAATTTTTTTTAATTTGTATGGAAACACAAAAGACCCCAAATATATAAAGCAATTCTGAGACAGAAAACAAGCTGGAGGAATCAGAGGCCCTGCCTTCAGACTAATACAAAGCCACAGTGATCAAAACAGTATGATACTGGCACAAACAGAAAAATATAGATCAATGGAATAGGATATAAACCCCAATAATAAACCCATGCACCTATGGTCAATTAATCTATGACAATCTGTGACAAAGAATATACAATGGAGAAAAGACAGTCTCTTCAATAAGTGATTCTGGGAAAACTGGGCAACTACATGCAAAAGAATAAAATTAGAGCACTCCCTAACATCATATGCAAAAATAAACTCAGAACAGATTAAAGACCTAAAAGTACGGCCAGACACCATAAAACACTTCAGTTCAGTCACTTGGTCGTGTCTGATTCTTTGTGACCCCATTGACTGCAGCATGGACATGCTTCCCTGTGCATCACTTCTGGAGCTTGTTCAAACTCATGTCCATCGAGTCAGTGATGCCATCCAACCATCTCATCCTCTGTCGTCCCCTTCTGCCTTCAATCTTTCCTAGCATCAGGGTCTTTTCAAATGAGTCAGTTCTTTGCATCAGGTGGCCAAAGTACTGGAGCTTCATCTTCAGCATCAGTCCTTCCAATGAATATTCAGGACTGATTTCCTTTACAATTGACTGGTTGCATCTCCTTGCAGTCCAAGGGACTCTCAAGAGTCTTCTCCAACACCACAGTTCAAAAGCATCAATTCTTCAGCACTCAGCTTGCTTTACAGTCCAACTCTAACATCCATACATGACTACTGGAAAAACCATAGCTTTGACTAGATGGACCTTTGTCAGGAAAGTAATGTGTCTGTGTTTTAATATACCATCTAGGTTTGTCACAGCTTTTCTTCCAAGGAGCAAGCGTCTTTTAATTTCATGGCTGCAGTCACCACTGGCAGTGATTTTGGAGCCCAAAAACATAAAGTCTCTCACTGTTTCCCCATCTATCTGCCATGAAGTGATGGCACCAGATGCCGTGATCTTCACTTTTTGAAAGTGGAGTTTTAAGCCAGCTTTTTCACTTTCCTCTTTCACTTTCATCAAGAGGCTCTTTAGTTCCTCTTCACTTTCTGCCATAAGGGTGGTGTCATCTGTGTATGTGAAGTTACCAATATTTCTCCCTGCAATCTTGATTTCAGCTTGTGCTTCATCCAGTCTGGCATTTCGCATGATGTACTATATAAGCTAAACAAGCAGGGTACAATATACAGCCTTGACGTACTCCTTTCTCAGTTTGGAACCAGTCCATTGTTCCATGTCTGGTTCTAACTGTTGTTTCTTGACCTCCATAAAGATTTCTCAGAAGCAGGTAAGGTGGTATTCCCATCTCTTTAAGAATTTTCCACAGTTTGTTGTGATCCATACAGTCAAAGGCTTTGGTGTAGTCAATGAAGCAGAAGTATATGTTCTTCTGGAATTCTCTTGGTTTTTCTATGATCCAGCAGATGCTGGCAATTTGATCTCTGGTTAACCTGACTTTTCTAAATCCAGCTTGAACATCTGAAAGTTCATGGTTCACATACTGTTGAAGCCTGGCTTGGAGAATCTTGAGCATTACTTTGCTAGCATGTGAGACGAGATGAGTGCAGTTGTGCAGTAGTTTGAATATTCTTTGGCATTGCCTTTCTTTGGGATTGGAATGAAAACTGACCTTTTCCAGTCCTGTGGCCACTTCTGAGTTTTTCAAATTTGCTGACATACTGAGTGCAGCACTTTCAAAGAATCATCTTTTAGGATCTGAAATCACTTGGCTGGAATTCCATCCCCTCCATTAGCTTTGTTCATAGTGATGCTTCCTAGGGCCCACTTGACTTTGGACTCCAGGATGTCTGTCTCTAGGTGAGTGATCACAGAATCGTGGTTATCTAGGTCATGAAGATTTTTTTTTTTTGGTATAGTTCTATGTATTCTTGCCACCAAGAGGCAATATCTTAATATCTTCTGCTTCTGTTAGGTCCATACCATTTCTGTCTTTTATTGTGCCCATCTTTGCATGAAATGTTCCCATGGTATCTCTAATTTTCTTGAAGATTATCTCTGTCTTTCCCATTCTATTCTTTTCCTCTATTTCTTTGCATTGATCACTGAGGACAGCTTTCTTATCTCTCCTTGTTATTCTTTGGAACTCTGCACTCAAATAGATATATCTTTCCTTTTCTCCTTTGCCTTTAGCTTTTCTTTTTTTTCTCAGCTATTTGTAAGGCCCCCTCAGACAACCATTTTGCCTTTTTGCATTTCTTCTTCTTGGGGATGGTTTTGATCACCACCTCCTGTAGAATATTATGAACATCTGTCCACAGTTCTCCAGGCACTCTATCAGATCTAATCCCTTGAATCTATTTGTCACTTCTACTCTATAATCATAAGGGATTTGATTTAGGTCATACCTGAATGGTCTAGTGGTTTTCACTACTTTCTTCAATTTAAGTCTGAGTTTTTCAATAAGGAGTTTATGATCTGAGCCACAGTCAGCTCCTGGTCTTGTTTTTGCTAACTGTATAGAGCTTCTCCATCTTTGGCTGAAAAGAATATAATTAATCTGATTTCAGTATTGACCATCTGGTGATGTCCATGTGTAGAGTCTTCTCTTGTTTTGTTGGAAGAGGGTGTTTGCTATGACCAATGCATTCTTTGGCAAAATTCTGTTAGCCTTTGCCTTGCTTCATTTTGTACTCCAAGGCCAAACTTGCCTGTTACTCCAAGTATCAGAAGAAAAACTAGAACACTCTTTGACATAAATCACATTGATATCTTTTTGGATTCACCTCCCAGGGTAAAGAAAATGAAAATAAATAAAACTGGACCTAATTATACTTAAAAGCTTCTGCACAGCAAAGGAAACCATAAACAAAAAGAAAAGACAATGCACAGAATGAGAGAAAAGATTTGCAAATGAAGTGACTGACAAGGGATTAACCTCCAAAATATACAACAGCTCAAGCAGTGTTGTGTTAAAAAAAAAAAAAATCAAAAATAGGCAGAAGATCTAAATAGATATTTCTTCAAATAAGACATACAGATGGCAGACAGCACATGGAAAGTTGCTCAACATCACTAATTATGAAAGAAATGCAAATTTAAACTACAATGAGATATCACCTCACACAGGTCAGAATGGCCATCATCAAAAAGTCTACAAACAATACATGCTGGATAGGTTGTGGAGAAAAGGGTGGGAATATAAATTGGTGCAGCCACTATAGAAAACAGTATGGAGGTTTCTTATAAAACTAAAACTAAAGCTACCATCTGATCCAACAATCCCAATCCTGGGCACATATCCAAAGAAAATCATAATTCAAAAAGATACATGAGCCTCAGTGTTCATTGCAGCACTAGTTACAACAGCTAAGTCATAGAAACACCTAAATGTCCATTTCCAGAAGAATGGATAAAGACGTGGTATATATGGAATATTAGTCATAAAAAATAATAAAATCATGTCATTGGCAGCAACATGGATGGCCCTAGCAATTATCATACTAAGTGAAATACGTAACACAGAGACAAGACAAATATTGTATGACAGCACTCTTTATGTGGAATCTAAATTAAAAAAAATATGCAAATAAAATTATTTGCAAAACAGAAACAGACACGCAGACTTTGAAGGAAGATTTGTGGTTGTCGGGTATGGGAAACCTGGGAGAGAGAGATAAATTAGGAGTTTGGGCTCAGCATATTCATACTTTTGCAAATAAAATAGATAATCAACAGGGAGCTACTGAATAGCACAGGGAACTCAAATCAGTATTCTATAATAGCCTACGTGGGAAAAGAATCTGAAAAAGAATGGATACACATATATGTATAACTGAATAACTTCGCTATATACCTGAAACTAACACACAATTGTTAATCAACTATAATATAAAATAAAAATTAAATTTAAGCAAGTATACAACAATCTGTTTTTATAAAACAATAAAACAGACTATTTTAAAATTGTGTTAAAGGTTTTGATAAAGTACATAAAAGATAAGTTTTGGGGAGAATTTATCATTGCAAATAAGTGTTATCCTCTGTCCTTCAACTTTTAGGTTAATTTACTGCATGATTTTGACTCTTTAAAAGTTCTTTCACTAAACTTTTTATTTTTACTTTCAATTGTAAATTCCCCTATTGTTCTACAAAACTATGATAGAGGGGTATTTCTTGAAAGATCAGTACATATACATTTCTATTCATAATACTTGAACAAAAACATCCATTAGCAGTATGGGAGAATGAGTCTTTAATACTCAATCAAACCACATTAAATTAAGGCTCTAATACAAAAGATTTTATTTTGCCTTTGTTCCTTTTGTGGAAAAAAAAGGATATTATAATTGTAGCTTTCAGAAGAATCTACATACTAAGATATTATTCAAGAATATCAAATTAAATTTCAAATAATCTCGCAGGAAATGTAGTAAGAGTCCACACGCTAGCTTATCTATAAATTATACATTGTCTTTCATTAAAATGGATCATACACTTCTCCTCCTGTCTAGCCATAATCCTTTGCTCTGTGCTCTAAGTCTCATCACTTCTACCGTTTCAGGCACCTCACTGTGATTATTCTTCCTTTTGTCTCTGTCTTCAAAATCCATGCATCTCCCATTGGGAACAAATTGTAAAAATTCTCTATAAAATGCCTAACACTGTAGCTCTTGTAGTTCCTTTATTCCCTTTCACTATCACATTTCTTTAACTGTTGTCTTCATTTGCTATCAGCCCTTCCTCACTTACCAATCACTTCCTAATCTACTAGAATGTGGCTTCTAGGTGAATGGCTCTACAAAAGAAATCTTGCAGAGGTCACTGTTGATCTTCGTGTTACTTTGCAAGACTTACCTTATTTGACATCTTAGAAGAAGAGACATTTGATGGCCTATCCCTGTTTACTGAGAGAGAGTTTTACACCACTGGTGTGAGCCTCAGCAAATTCAGGGAGTCTTTCTTCTACTTTTTTGACTACTTCCTTTTGATCCTTTACTCATCTCTAATATGTCATTTCTGCCCAAACCTTTACCTCTTATTTTTTGCAGTCTCTCCAGGTTTTCTCCTCAAATATCTCTGAGTCTTTACTTACCATTTATATTTTCATAACTCTTAATTCTATATTTCTAACCCAAATTTCCATCCTGGGGTCTAGAATCACACATTCAACTCTCTATTCAATAGCTCCAATTGTATGTCTCATAGGAAACCCAAATATAATCCAGCCAAATTTAATTCATAACATGCTCTTCCACTTGAACAACCCCCACCAGTTATCTGAGCAATAAACTGTGATGTGATCTTTGAATCCTCCATTTCCCTTATTTCTTACATCCAGTCAACCACCAAGCAGGACCTTGTAACCCAAGCCTTTGTCCTAGCAGCAACTAGAAATCACTGAAGGGTATTAAACAGTGGAGGAACAAGACCATATTCATATATTAGAAGGATTACTGTAACTATAGAATGAGGGATGAAGGGAGGTATCACAGGTAGGAAATTATTTTTATCTGAACTGAGGTAGAAACCATGGGGGAAATGATACTTTAATGAATGTTACATGTCAAACGTGTGAATGTGCTCAGTCGCTCAGTCCTGTCAGACTCTTTGCAGCTCCATGGACTGTAACCTGCCAGGTTCCTCGGTCCACTGGGTTGCTATTTCCTACTCCAGGGGATCTTCCCGAACCAGGGATCAAACTGTAGTCTCCTGCATCTCCTACACGGGCAGATGGATTCTTTACCACTAGCGCCACTTATGAAGCCCTATATGTCAATGAAAACAAAAATACTGGGGAAGAATGCTTTTTTAAAACCAAGAGTTAAAATGAATATACTAAAAATGACAAACATTTCTTCCCTCTACATCATCCCTTTAGAAAGTATGCTCTCTTATAGCCCTGTTAACACCCTATAACCCTATACCACCCCCTCTTTGCTCTACCCTCTGCTACTGCTGCTGCTAAGTCATTTCAGTCGAGTCCAATTCTGTGTGACCCCATAGATGGCAGCCCACCAGGCTCCCCCGTCTCTGGGATTCTCCAGGCAAGAACACTGGAGTGGGTTGCCATTTCTTTCTCCAATGCGTGAAAGTGAGAAGTGAAAGTGAAGTCACTCAGTCGGGTCTGACTCTTAGCAACCCCGTGGACTGCAGCTCACCAGGCTCCTCCGTCCATGGGATTTTCCCGGCAAGAGTACTGTAGTGGGGTGCCATTGCCTTCTCCATGCCCTACCCTCAGCTGACTCATAATTAAATTATTTGACTGTGATGATGATATTGAAGTGAAGTATAGATGTCATATTATGGTATATAATGATATGTAGGAGATTATCCTTATTCTCAGGAGATATATGCCATTACATTATGAAAATTTTAAAAGTTCAGCTAAACACACACACACACACACACCACACACACTCTTATTCTATACCAGTGTTTTTCAAGCGGTTTCTAAAGAAGTTTTCAAGGGTGTCAAACCAGCCAACCCTAAAGGAAATCAACCCTGAATATTCATTGGAAGGAATGTTGCTGAAGTTGACACTCCAATACTTTGGCCACCTGATGCAAAGAGCTGACTCACTGTGAAAGACCCCAGCGCTGGGAAAGGTCGAAGGCAAAAGGAGAAGGGGGTGGCAGAGCATGAGATGATGAGACAGCACATGAATAGACATGAATCTGAGCAAACTCCAGGAGATAGTGGAGGACAGAGGATCCTGGCATGCTGCAGTCCATGCAGTCACAAAGAATCAGACACAACTTAGCAACTGTACAACAGCTGATTGTATCACCTGTGGACATCTGACTTCAAAAAAAAATAAAAATACATAGATGGGAACTACCAATTAAGACTTTTTCTACTAGACATGACTGAGAGACTTTCACTTTTCACTTTCTCCTCACAAAACAAGTTTTTCTTTTAATTGTGGTTTTAAAAAAAGCACATAATGAAATTTGGCAGCTTAAATATTTTAAAGAGTAAAGTTCAGTAATATTAAGCATTTTCACATATACTTGGTTGATTGTTGTGCAACAAATGTCCAGAAATTTTTCATTTTACAAAACTGAAACTATATCCACTAAATAACTTCCAATTTCTCCCTCCCTCACACATTCCCTGGCAATCACCATTCCACCTTTCAATTCTGATTTTTGACTGCTCTTAATTCCACATATAAGTGAAATCACACAATAGTTGAATTTTATGACTTATTTCACTTAGCATAACATCCCCAAGGTTCATTCAGGTTGTGGCACGTGTCAGAATTTCCTTCCTTTTTAAGACTGAACAATTTTCCGTTGTTTCCATATGCTACATTTTGTTTATCCATTCATCTATCCATGGACAACTGAGTTACTTCCACCTTTTGACTATTGTAAATAATGCTGCTAAGAGCATGGGTGTACACATATTTTTTTGAGACCCTGCTTTCAATTCTTTGATATATACCCAGAAGTAGAATTGCTGGGTCATATGATAATTCTATTTAAAAAAATTTTTTAGAAACTGCCATATTGTTTTCCATAGCTGCTGCATCATTTTACATTGCCACCAACAGTGCACAAGTGTTCCAAATTCTCCACATTCTCACCAACACCTTTCCATGTTTTCAATACTAGCCATCCTAATGTATGTGAGGTGATAGTTCACTGAGATTTTGATCTGCATTTCCCTAATGGTTAGTGATATTGATTTTCATGTGCTTTATTGGCCATTTGTATATCATTTTTAGATAAATGTCTATTTAGATCTTTGCCAATTTTGAACCAGGTGTTTTTTGTTATTGTTGTATAAGTTCCTTGTATATTCCGAATATATACATTACAGATATATGATTTCCAAATACGTTATCCCATTCCATAGGTTGCCTTTTAATGCCGTTGAACATGTCCTTTGATGCACAGAAGTTTTAAGTTTTTGATGTAGCTTAATTTATATTATCAGAGAAGGCAATGGCAACCCACTCCAGTACTCTTGCCTGGAAAATCCCATGGATGGAGGAGCCTGGTAGGCTGCAGTCAATGGGGTCGCTAAGAGTCAGACATGACTGAGCGACTTCCCTTTCACTTTTCACTTTCATGCATTGGAGAAGGAAATTTATATTCTGTTGTTTTTGTTGTTGCCTGTGATTTTAGTGTCATATCCAAGAAATCATTGTCAAATCAAATTTCATGAATCTTTCTCCTATGTTTTCTCTTCTAGTTTCGTGTTTAGGTCCATTTTGAGTTAATTTTTTATATACAATGAAATAAGGCTCCATCTTCATTCTTTTTTATGTGGCTATCCAGGTTTCTATAGCCCTCTTATCACAAGTCAACACTAGCTGGCTATTTAGATTAGGGATAGAAAAACTTACTACTTAGATCTAGTTTAACTTTTATGACCAAATAAGAGCATTTAGGTTATTTAAAAACAAACTGGCATTAAATATCACCTCTCTTCATTTATCTTTTCAAAGATGTATTTTACAAATATGTTCATTTTTCTAAACTTGTGCTTGTTATTTAAAACTGATTTATCTAGGAAAGTATTTATAGGTAATACATAGGGAAATGTTCAACTACTGGAAAAGTTTTTTATTTTTCCCCTGAGAAAACCTCCAGGTAGTAACTCATTTTGGAAATTTCAAGTTTATGCATGGATTTTGGTTATCTAAAGGTACAGGCAGGAAACAGTCACTGTGGAGTTGCACAGATCAGAAAGAAAAAAAAAAAAAAGAAAAACATTTTTGGAGAAAACTTACAGTCCTCAAAAACTTTCCCCACACTGCACCTTCCTAAAAAAAGATTCACCATTCTCAAATCAAAAATGAAACACATGACTATGACTCAGATAGCATTAATTTTTTTCAACTTGCTTGAAACTACAAAACAGCCACAATTTTTAAATTATTCTAGCAACTTGACATTAATATCATTCATAAAGGTAGTTCATAATGTGGAATAAAATAACTCCCCAAGTATTAAAAATTTCTAGATTACTGCATAGCAAAAAAAATTCTGATCATCAAACCAGTATCTTTTTTCCTTCCTATTATACCAAATAATTTGATTGTGAACTGCAACCAAAATATAAACTTCAAATATACTGTGGCAAATACTACACTTTCTTAGTTCAAAAGAATACTACCTCTTGTCAAATTACTAACCATATGATCTAACTTGAATGACTACATTGACATACAAAGACTCTGCCACCCTTGAAAACCGCTTCTAGTCTATTCCCTTTTAAATATCATCCAATATACTTTAATAATATTAATACACTACCAAATTACTTTCTTTGTAGAACAAAGTCAAGCACTTTAAAGCCTGTAAAGTGACTAATTCTTAATGTTGTCAAATTAAGTTAGGTGATTTAATGTAATTACTAATTACCAGCTTCTTTAAAAATTGTAGCAATTAGAGAAACAGTTTCACTGCCATTTATAATGTACATAAATAACTTGGCTGAAGCAAAATGCTTTGAGCAGGCTGGGCTTTTTTTCAGGGTTTGAAGGTGGCAGTGGGTGGGTGGGTGGTGCTTAATTCTAGTAGCCATTCTTGAAGTCATAGCCAAATCCAAGTTTTTAGTCACAGCTTGCATTCATCCAAATCAAACAAAAGCATTTGATATTATAAAATTAAATCTCTTCCTATCTGTGGTTTTGAGTTCATATTGTTAAAGTAGGGTACATGCTTATATTTGCTTTATAGCCACCAATGTCAGGATTAAGGTTAGTTCTCACCATAGAGAAAATAATTTTGATCTAAGTTGGGTGGCCTTCTGAGTTGTCCAATGCCTGGACAGGCCGTACAGCACACTTGACAACAAAAATCCAACTCTAAGTCTCCTGAACTTGTTATGACTTAAGAGGATTAGGAGATGATCTAAACCCTGGACAGCTGGGCCGTGGACAATCCTTTGTCTCGAGAAAATAAGGAGATTGAAGCAAATTTTACTGTTTTTTTCCAGCATTAAACTTAATAAATAGGTGATCTTAAAAATATCTGAGTAATAAGACATTGATACACTGTGGTTAATCTCTTCAATTCTGTAACTAGTTTCTCTATCAATACACTGAGGTTGGGCTTCCCAGGTGGCTCTAGTGGTAAAGAATCTGCCTGCTAATGCATGAGAATCAAGGAGATGCAAGAGAAGCAGATTCAATCCCTGAGTGGGGAAAAATGCCCTGGAGTAGCAAATTCAAGCCCACTCCGGTACTCTTGCCTTGCAAATGCCATGGACAGAGGAGCCTGGAGGACTGCATCCCAGGTGGGCAGTTGGACCACCTGGTTGGACATGACTGAGCACAAAGCAAATCTAATTAAGATTATTAATTATGTTATTAACTAAATATGTTTTCAATTGCTTTCTTCATGTTTTCTCAACATGAAAACTACGGCTGTCTTTTAAGAGTATATTTGCCTTTCGTTTCCTCTCATTTTCATTCAGTCATTCATTCAATTACTATTTTGTTATACCAAGTACATGGTTGGAGTAGTATACCAAGCACTAGGGAGGGATTCAAGGGTAAAAAAGCAAAAAACAAGCAAATGAAAACAGACATGGTACCTGGTCTCTTGAAATCTACAGTCCATTAGAGATGGCCAATATTACAAACACATATAAAATTTCAACAACGATTTCAATAATGCTAAGAGCTAAGATGCTATGAGAGCATGTAAATACGGGGATCTGATCAATTCAGGAATATCAGAAGAGTACCTTAGAAAGAGACCCTTGATGTAAACTCTGTAGGATTAGTAGGACTTAATCAAAGAAACCAAATTCAGACTTAAATTGAAGAAAGTAGGGAAAACCACTAGACCATTCAGGTATGACCTAAATCAAATCCCTTACGATTATACAGTGGAAGTGAGAAATAGATTCAAGGTATTAAATCTGATAGAGTGCCTGAAGAACTATGAAGGGAGGTCTGTGACATTTACAGGAGGCAAGGATCAAGACCATCCCCAAGGAAAAGAAATTCAAAAAGGCAAAATGGTCATCTGAGGAGGCCTTACAAATAGCTGTGAATAGAAAAGAAGTGAAAGGCAAAGGAGAAAAGGAAAGATATACCCATTTGAATGCAGAGTTCCAAAGAATAGCAAGGAGAGATAAGAAAGCCTTCCTCAGAGACAAATGCAAAGAAATAGAGGAACATAATAGAATGAGAAAGACTAGAGATCTCTTTAAGAAAATTAGAGATACCAAGGGAACATTTCATGCAAAGATGGGCACAATAAAGGACACAAATGATACAGATCTAACAGAAGCAGAAGATATTAAGAAGAGGTGGCAAGAATACACAGAAGAACTATACAAAAAAGATCTTCACTACCCAGATAATCACGATGGTGTGATCAGTCACCTAGAGCCAGTCATCCTGGAATGTGAAGTCAAGTGGGCCTTAGAAAGCATCACTACAAACAAAGCTAGTGGACGTGATGGAATTCCAGTTGAGCTATTCCAAATTCTAAAAGATAATGCTATGAAAGTGCTGCACTCAATATGCCAGCAAATTTGGAAAACTCAGCAGTGGCCACAGGACTAGAAAAGGTCAGTTTTCATTTCAATCCTTAAAAAAGGCAATGCCAAAGAATGCTCATACTACTGCATAATTGCACTCATCGCACATGCTAGTAAAGTAATGCTCAAGATTCTCCAAGCCAGGCTTCAACAATACATGAATTGTGAACTTCCAGATGTTCAAGCTGGTTTTAGAAAAGATAGAGGAACCAGAGATCAAATTGCCAGCATCTATCAGATCATCGAAAAAGAAAGAGAGTTTCAGAAAAACATCTAGTTCTGCTTTATTGTCTATGCCAAAGCCTTTGACTGTGTGAACCACAACAAACTCTGGCAAATTCTTAAAGAGATGGGAATACCCAACCACGTGACCTGCCTTTGAGAAACCGGTATGCATGTCAGGAAGCAACAGTTAGAGCTGGACAGGGAACAACAGACTGGTCCAAATTGGGAAAGGAGTAGGTCAAGACTGTATATTATCACCTTGCTTATGTAAGTTATATGCAGAGTACATCATGAGAAACGTTGGGCTGGATGAGGCACAAGCTGGCAAGATTGCCGGGAGAAATATCAATGACCTCAGATATGCAGATGATACCACCCTTATGGCAGAAAGTGAAGAACTAAAGAACCTCTTGATGAAAGTGAAAGAGTGAAAACGTTGGTTTAAAACTCAACATTCAGAAAACTAAGATCATGGCACCTGGTGCCATCACTTCATGGCAAATAGATAGGGAAACAGTGAAAACAGTGAGAGACTTTATTTTGGGGGGCTTCAAAATCACTGCAGATGGTGACTGCAGCCATGAAATTAAATAACTCTTGCTCCTTGGAAGAAGAACTATGACCAACCTAGACAGCATATTCAAAAGCAGAGACATTACTTTGCCAACAAAGGTCCATCTAGTCAAAGCTATGGTTTTTCCGTGGTTATGTATGGATGTGAGAGTTGCACTATAAAGAAAGCTGAGTTCCAAAGAATTGATTCTTTTGAACTGCAGTGTTGGAGAAGACTCTTGAGAGTCCCTTGGACTGCAAGGAGCTACAACCAGTTCATCCTAAAGGAAGTCAGTCCTGAATATTCATTGGAAGGACTGATGCTAAAGCTTAAATGCCAATACTTTGGACATCTGATGTGAAGAACTGACTCATGGGAAAAGCCCCTGATGTTGGGCAGGAGGAGAAGGGGAAGCCAGAGGATGAGATGGTTGGATGGCATCACCTACTCAATGGACATGAGTTTGAGTAAACTCCAGGAATTGGTGATGGACAGGGAGGCCTGGCGTGCTGCATTCCATGGGGTCCCAAAGAGTCGGACACGACTGAGAGAGTGAACTGAACTGAGCTGACGTTAATACTGACATTGGGGACTCTCCTGATGATTCAGTGGTTAAGCCACCTTGCAAAACAGGAGTCACAGACTCAATTCCTCCTGGGGAAACTAAGACCCCACGTGTATGCTGTGTGCTCAAAACTGTCCAAATCTTTTGTGACCCCCATGTAGCCTTCCAGGATCCTCTGGCCATGGAATTTTCCAGGCAAGACTACTGGGGTACGTTGCTGTTTCCTACTCCAGGGGATCTTCCCAACCCAGGAATCGAACCTATGCCTCTTCCATTTACTGCATTGGCAGACATATTCTTTACCCCTTGGTCTCCTGGGAAACTAAGATCCCACAGGCCTAGAGCAACTAAACCCAAGCACTGCAACTAGGAGCCTTCCGGTCACAACTACTGGAGCGTGAGCAGGGCAAGGACGATCCCCTGTGCTGCTACTAAGACCTGACACAGCCAAATAAATAAACAAGCTATTTAAAAAAGGAGAGAGCGAGAAGATAGTTTTTCTTAAGCTTACACTTTAAGAGTATTTCCAAGTCAGAACCAAATTTAAGCCAGCGCCCGCCTGACGTCTTTATTATCTGGAGCAAAAAATCCTTGGCTTTTTGAAGCGTGCAGTGACCTTGAGTAAATACTCTTACCTCCTTGGACCTTTTGAAGCAATGAAAGGGTCTGGCGACCCTAGAACTGACTGAAGCCACGTTTAGAAACCTGGTTCCGTGAGTCCATGACTCTACTTCAGCAAGCTATCACTAGTCAGTGTTCACAACGACGAGAGACCAAGTCGATGTGATATGTTTTCTAGAAAAGCCAAGCATTTGTGGTAGTTATTAAGCCAGGTTAAGTTTTCACTTATCTTTACAGACACAAGTCACTACCTGACCAGAGTGAGGGTCGTCAGGTTGGACGTTCCACCCTTTCCGCGGGAAAGGTTGCCTGGGCAACGCCTACGTCATTGCGTAGTCTCACGTGTCCCT
Organism: Bison bison bison; assembly: GCF_000754665.1. Lineage (NCBI taxonomy): Eukaryota > Metazoa > Chordata > Mammalia > Artiodactyla > Bovidae > Bison > Bison bison. The sequence goes on from NW_011494876.1 coordinate 7,703,219, forward strand.
CGGCGTGACGCTCAGACAGCGCCGTGCGCTGGCGCCTACTAGGAACCAATGGGCGCGGTCGGAAGGTCTGTCCTTCTCGCCCCCGCCCTTTTCCGAGAGGATTCGGGGGCGGGACGGCGGCGGGAACTAAAGAAAGCTGAGTGCAGGCGCCAGCCTTTCCCGGGCTAGCGGGCGGGCGGTTGTCCGAGCCTCGGCGTCTGTGCGTCCAGTCACGTAGATTACGCACACACTTCATCCCGGGCTGCCGCCGGGAGCTCCCCCAGGCAGCAGTCCCCTCACAGACCCGGGCACCCTGGAGGCTGGGCCGTGATGGTTCGGGTCGCGGGTCTGAGGTGGAGCTGACTAAGGGCTGAGAAGACCCTGGGAGTAGCGACGGAGCACGAAGCCCTTCCTTGGCCGTCGGGCCCCGAGCTTCACGCCCTCCCGCCGACTTCCAGCCGTTTGTGTCAAGCTATTTTTCTGGAAGCCCTGAACTCCGTGCCCCTCAAGCCCTGGGCCCCCTGCAGGAATGTTCAAAAATGAGTACCAGGTAACCCGAAACGCTGTCCATCCTGTCTAGTTTCTCCTCTCGGGTGAGGTAGCTCACGTTCTGTTGACAACTCTCAGCCACCCCACTCCCTACCCCACATCCCCAAATAATACTGTCTTTTTAGGGGTAAGAAGGAATTACTGGGTAAGTTCTCTTGACCCTCGTCCCCCACCAAAAAAAAAAAAAAAGCAACTGACGTTTGGGGATATGATTTGATTTTTGTTCACTCAACAGTTCCCTGCTTCTCAAGGTGTAGGGATGCCTGTGTTTGTGACTGAAATGCAGTCTTAAACCCTCAACCAGACCTCCTGGACCAGAAACTTGAGGACAGGACCCATCAATCTTGAGTTTTACCAATTTTGAGGCACTCTTGTAACTCGGACGCTATTTAGAAGAGAGTAAATAAGTGAATGCATGAATGGGTTAAGCCCAGAAAGAGCATAAGCACTTTGGCCATGTGCTATTTTCTGCCACCGCCCCCCGCCCCAAACTGGAGGTTAGTCATTTCTCAAACATGCGGTACATTAAGATTATTTGGAGTACGTGTAAAAATACCAGTTTCCTGATCCTCACCCTCAAATAGAGTGAATGAGAATCTCTGTCAATGGAATAGTTAATTTACCTTCATAGAACCTTTCCGCAGTTGATTTAGATGCAGGTGGTCCAGATAACACACTGAGGGAAACTGCTGCTGGCTCTTCAGTCACCGTGCCTACCCTGAATAGTTTCCAAAGCTCTCCAGCTTTCCTCAACTCACTGGGCATCTCCCTGCCCTTCCTTGACTCCAGTCTCCTGCCCTCCTACATTCTCCATGTGTCTGCCATCTTAGTACTGCTGTTACGAACAATTTTGTCCCTGTGCTGGAACAGTCCTCTACTGGTCACCTCTTCTGTTGCTTTTATGTTTTGGCTGCGCTGGGTGAACACAGAGCTCATTAGTACCAGTAATGATTATTCAAAAAAAGGGCAAATTGAATAGTACTGGGTCAATTAAAAAAGCTTGAACTTGGAGAGGGAGTGATTCTTTCTTTAAGAATTCCTATAAGATTTTTTTATATATTTAATACAATTTGGAGATCTATATGTACAAAAAAGAATTATTTCTATAGACATGCTAAATGTTCTCTACTGTGATCCTGAGAACATGGAGGGACATGGTCACATAAAATCACGAAGCACATTACTGAATGTCCATAAGCTTTAACTATAAAAGAGAGGCATTATAGATGAATGTCTCTAAGGAAGAGTTTACTGAAAGCAACTGAAAACCTGAGAATAAATATGATTTATTTTATGGCCTGTTAATGTCTGATTTTCGTAGTGTCCAGGCTCTCTAGTGCGCGGGCTCAGTAGTTGCCGCGGGACAGCTTAGTTTCCCAACCTGAGGTGAAACTGGTGCCCCCTGCGTTGGAAGCGGAGACTCCTGGACCGTCAAGGAAGTCCCCACGCTTCTTTGTTTGCTTTTCACCATATACTACCTGCCTTCTTAGGAGTCTCCTCAGAGTATTCCGCAGTTCTCTTCTATTACATTTGATGTCATTAAATGTGTTAGAACAATTTTAGAGAGTTTCTTTCACTTAATATAGGTAAAATATATATTATTATATAAAAACATGTGTCTACTGTGGGAAACAGGCGATAGCAGAAAGGAATGGGCATGGGGGAGGTATATTTTTCTGTCTCTTCAGGTGTATGGATTTTTCTCTTAAAAAAAACTTCCTCACATTTAAAATTCATAGTGAAATACACCCTGACATCAGAAGCTATAGTAATTCTTTTTCTCGGTTTGCACATAACACTCCCTCGGGAAGACATAAAATGTCGCAGCTTCAAGTGATTATATGTTAAAACACAGAAGCAAAAATATCTTTGTATTATTGAGAAAAATTAAAAGCTGGACTCTTTATGAAAATCAGACAGTTGCTTATGCACTGCTTATAAATTAACAGGCCATAAAATAAATCATATTTACTCTCAGGTTTTCAGTTTCTTTCAGTAAACTCTTCCTTAGAGACAATCATTTATAATGCCTCTCTTTTATAATTAAAGCTTATGGACATTCAGTAATGTGTTTCGTGATTTTATGTGAGCATGTCCCTCCATGTTCTCAGGATTACAATAGGGAACATTTAGCATGTCTATAGAAATAATTCTCTTTTTTTGTACATATTTTGTAGATCACCAAGTTGTGTTAAATATATAAAAAAAATCTTATAGGAATTCTTAAAATAAGAATCACTCCCTCTCCAAGTTCAAGCTTTTTTTAATTGACCCAGTACTATTCAATTTGCCCTTTTTTTGAATAATCATTATTGGTACTAATGAGCTCTATGCAAGGTACTGAATGTGATGGTTTATGTTTACTGTCCTGTGTAATCTGACAACCCATTTTACAGGAGAATCAAGAGGTTAAGTATCTCCAAGGTCAGTTAATAAATGGAAGAACTGGTATTGGAACTCAGGTTAGTGTGACTAGAAAGCTTGTAGCCAGAGATAATTATCCAGTTTGATTAGCCTTGCCTGAGAGTTGAGTTTTGACTCTTTAGTGTGTGTTGAATAAAATATTTTGTGAGCATGAACTATATACATGAAGTAAATGAATCTTACACTGAGAGATTGTAAAGTTTGTATAGCTTGAAATTTATTTAATGTTTGCTTTCAAAAAAAAATTTAAACTATTAACTTGAGATGACTTGAATTAGAACAGTTGTTGCTTAGATACACCCAAGATACAAAGGAATAATAACAAGGATAATGTTTCCTCTCAGATCTACTTTACTGACAAATTGCTAGAACAGTGGTTATAGACTATGTGGTAGATAATATTTCCTCCTTCTTAGCATTGTCTTTCACTGTAATTTAAAAAAAATTTTTTTTCACCCTAGGGAGGTGCATTTGTTGAAATCTTTAGTGCCCAGGGTAAAAATCCTGGAGCAAAATGGAAGATCCTCGGCAGTCCATCTGTGATTTGGAAAGTAAGTGTTAGAAATTAAAGCCAGCTAAATCCAGGAAAGAAATGAGACTAAAGGTTGTAACAAAAAGGACTTGGTAAGGTCTCAGAACTGGTTTACCTGTTCATTCACTTCAAAACCCTTTCGTGATACTGGCTACAGCCCTTTGAGATACCCCTCCTCATTGAAGACTTTGGCACACAGCTCATAACCCTTCTCTACATGTCAAGTCCTTCTATTGTTTTAGGCGACTTCAGTATCTGTGAGGAAAATCTTCAAACCCTGAGCTTCTCATTTTCTTGATTTCTTCCTCTCTAATGACCTCTCCACTCTACTTCAGCACTGTTTCCCTCTGTCACACTTTGTACTTTATCACTGAAACTGCATGGCCTCTGAAATTCCTGAGACCTTGAGTCTAGTCTTCGATTCTTAATGTTGCTTGCCTAGTTACTCCCACTCTATTTGTTCTTCAACCTAATTGTGACTATTAGGCCATTGACCATTCTACTTTTTTCTCAGTGTTTAGATTGATTTACTTACTTACCTACTTAATCACTCACTTAGTCTGTCTTCACTTTCTTTTTCTCTCCAGCCCAGAATCCATGGTCCAAAATTTCAGTCACTTCCCAGTCAAGACCTTGAATGCCCTGCTCCTTTTCCTTTCATCATGCCTGCCTAGCAAATGCCAACTGTTCCTGAATTCCTAATCATATCTCTCCTGTGTCTGTATGTGGGCTTCACAATACCTTTGGAGAAAATATCTATAGTCTTTCAGGTTGATAATGCTGTGAATTAAGTATGAACAGTCCAAGAACCTAATCTTGTTCTCCTGGTCTCTAAAATGATTCTTTAGTATCTTTCAGGTTTCCAGCCATAAACTCCTTACCCCCACCCCCAACCCACCCCCAAGACAGGCCCTCCTCACTCATTTACCAGAAGACTTCACCCCCCATTTCACAGGGAAAACCAATAACATCAGGTAGGAACTACCTCAGCCTCTTGGCCACCAGACCTAAAAATCCATATCCTTCCCTGTCTTTTTCTCTTTCTCCTCTCTCTTGTACAGTTAAGAGAAAAATGTCTTTCTAGAGACTTTGTTCTATGGATAGTTTTTTAAACTACTATTAATTGAGTGCTTACTGTTTGCCAACCATAGGATTGAGCACATTACATGTTATATAGTCTGTACAATAACCTTGTATTTCATAAAGTACACTTATGCTTATCTTATAGGCATGATAAGGTTAAGTAACTTGCTCAAAATTTTATAGCTTTTACTATGAATGAAAGTAAATTGGTGCTGTGAGGGTATAGAGCAGAGAGGTCAGGAAAGGGTCCCCTGAGGAAATAATAGCTAGCTAGGCACCAGATAGAGCTGGTAGAGAGAGAAACATTTCAGGCAATGAGAAAAGCAGGTATAAAGTCCTTGCTTTGGAGAGAACTTAGAATTTTTTAGAAACTGCTGGAAGGCTAGGGGCTAGGATGCAGAGTGGAGGAGAGTGTGAGGCAAGAGATGAAGTTAGAAAAACTGGGCAGGGGCTGGACTACACAAGGGTTTATGGTCATGTTCAAGATTTTGATAAGCTGCTAAAAGGTTTTAATGTATGCCCAACATGTGTGCAGATGAAATAAATAATACAGTCTATGTTCATTGCAAATACATGAGAAATGTTATTGTAATAAATATAATACAGATTTATTTAAATGTTACTTAATCCTTAGCAACCATTGGTTACAATGTATTTTTAAAACATGTACCAAAAGGAAGAGGATCTATGAAAGGTTTCTCTGTGAAAAAGGGGTCTTTGTATTTAAAGACTGGAAATTTGCTCCAAGATTAAAAAATAATAATAATAACCATTTCCATTAATACTTTGATAGAAATTGGATTCTCATGTATAATAAGTTTTTCATTTCCAGGTGTGTTTATGTTTGTTTTTTAGATAACCTTCCTTAGTTGTAACACTTTAATTTGTACTGATTTTAAGTAAATGATGTATGGAACTTCACGTTAGAAGACTGGTAAAATAAGGCACTGATTAATTCTATATGAGCCATGGCTTGAAACCAAGGAACTTGCAGACTAGATACAGCATAATTTAGATGGTTTATTGTACTGTTAACAGAGAGCGATGTTCAGCCTGTGCTATTAAACAGAAATACATTGATTATAGAAGGGGAAGGATACCTGGACTCTGGAAACTCTAAATTAGTAACTTGGGAATCCCTGACGTTGGAAAACTTATTATTTGGTGGAAGAGTGTCTTGATATAGAAGAGAATTTGCCAAGTAGCTAATTGTGGCTTCTGTATTCCAATTCCCAGCTAGTCTTAGCAGCATCATTAAGACCTGGGCCTATTTTTAAGTCATTTGAGTGTGGGGCTTTTTGTATGGGCTTGCTACTTCAATTTTATAATAAAAGTCAAATAAAACACACAATTACCACTGTGTTCAATTTTGTTCTGTAGGAATTTGATAAAGAAGTTAAAAGTTTTGTGTTTGTACTGGAAGGCAGCAGCCAAACAAATAAAATACAGTTACCAAAGGAGAATAAGCAAATCCGTAAGTAAGATTTTTAACACTGAAGCTTAACATTTGATGCTTAAAGTGAAACTTCTAAGTCTCATAAACAGACGTGTAAGTTTGGCTTTTACTGGAATCTGTTGATATATAGTAATAAGATTTTTTTTTAATTTAAAGAGTAACTTTATACCAGGCTTTTGAAAAGAGATTCTGCTTCATTGTTTATTAGAAATTTACTTCTATTTTAAAGAAGATTTAGAAGATTATTTAACCTTCTAAATTACAAAATATGTATAAGATTATTTCATTAGAATAGTAATGATGTTTATTAAGCACTTACTGTGTGCCAATGTGGAGAAGGCAATGGCACCCCACTCCAGTACTCTTGCCTGGAAAATCCCATGGACAGAGGAGCCTGGTAGGCTGCAGTCCATGGGATTGCAAAGAGTTGGACACGACTGAGCGACTTCACTTTCACTTTTCACTTTCATGCTTTGGAGAAGGAAATGGCAACCCACTCCAGTGTTCTTGCCTGGAGAATCCCAGGGACGGGGGAGCCTGGTGGGCTGCCGTCTATGGGGTCGCACAGAGTCGGACACAACTGAAGCTTCTTAGCAGCAGCAGCAGCAGTGTGCCAATGACTTCCTGAGCATTTCATTTTTTTTAATTCTTTTAATTAAAAGACAATAAGTCTTTTATGGATAAACACACTAAGGTTGATTCCTCATCAAGAGCTCAGATTGTTAAGGCTATACTTTGAAATAAACTCATGAGTTCTTATAGTGAATTAATTTTTGAGGGAAAATATATGTGAAGTACTATATAAGGCTTACTTAGTAATATATCAACTTATATACCTTTAGAAATATTCATATCTAATAAGTAAAGATATGAATATGTGATTTAACAAAAAACCCCAGAATAGATTTCAATTCTTATCTGTTCTGGGAATTAGGAATAGTGGTTTAAAGCAGAAGGAACCCTGAGCGATCACCTAAATTTATGATCAGAACCCCAATTGTTGGCCAAACTAGGGTTAAAATTCAGTGCTCTGCCACAAAATTAGGCTCTGCATACCCTGATGTGATTTAAGAAATATAAATTATCAAAATGATTAACCATATTTTCATTAACTTTGTCCTAAATTTATCTATTATGTTTTAACCAATGTAGGTAATCAGTTATTTTTTACATTCATTATTTACTTCTTCTTTCATTAAGAACATTTATTGAATACCTGTTGTGTACCATGAACTATGAAAAGACCCAGTCTTGGTATCTGATTTTCTCCTTTTAATCTTGTTTTCTAAACCTTTATAGACTCTGTTTTATCTACTATTTCAAGCTACTACATGCATATTTTAGATTTCTAAGACATAAATCAAATCATAGAAATTATAGTTGGAAGATGATTTATTTTAAAATGGTATCTTTCTGAATAAAATAAAAAACAACTTCAAAGAGGAGGGATAGTCATTGTTAAAATAATTGTTATTAGTTTATTACCATTTTAAAACCATGATTTCCTCATAGTTTGCATTTTTTAATAGCAGAGATTTTTTTTAAATTTCTCCATAAATCTGTACTGATAAATAAGGTGAACTGAGATAAGCCATGGAAACATGTCTGAAAATATAGGTTATTTTTTAACAGGAAACACGGACCATCTTTTAAGACTATTGACTGTAAAGTGAACACATCTGATATTCAGGAACATGACTTTGCTCTAAACCAATTTTAGTTCTTTTTAATTTATTATTGTTGGCCTCTACATCCATGTGATGCCTTTAGCATCTATGCCCGTGATGATGTTATTGACAAAATCAAATCACTTCTAGTAACCTTTCTCAGTTGGCCCTGAGAAAGATTTCTCCTCTAACAAAGGCTCAGTGATTAAAGACAAGCTCCCCTTGCCTACTTTTATCTATGTTTTTTTTAAGACATAAAGCAAATTTAATGTGTTATAATTGCTTTTTAAAAATGGAAAGATGATAGTTTTAATTCAAAGAAAGAAAAATCTTCTAATGTATTTCTTGTACAATGTCCTGCAATTAAAAATTAATCTTTTCTGTAGCATGTACATCCCTGTAACAAATGAAGCAGTTTTATATAGTCTGCCCTGTACTAATGCCTTTAAGATTAATTATTTGGAATTTTTGATAATAGCAACTTATAATTATTTCACTTCTGTAAAATGACCTATGTGAAGTTGTTATGGTTAAATTTAAATTTAATGGTATGCTTTGAATAAAGAATTGACTTTAAGTTAAGGATTCTAAATTAAGTTCAATTACCATTTTGTATTCCTCTTTTAAGAGTAAAAACCCCCTTTATTTTTGCCAACTTGACATTAGACACTTCATATGTATTTCCTACTGTGTTAAGTACCTATGAAGGAATTTTAATAATGAAATTCAGTATTTTTAAATTTTAATTTTAAATAGTAATATTCTGAATTATATTTGAGCACCTCTGAATATGTCAAAGTTTTTTTTTTAACTCTATGTATTATCAAATAAAGGAAGGTGCGATTATCAGATTGTGTATTTCTCCACTTTGTACCCCTAACTTAGTGTATCATATATAGTTGGAATTCAGTAATTTTGTTAAACTTCTCATACTAAGAATCTGTAACGATTTACTTTATAATTTCTGATAGTAAACAGTTGGCCTTGATACTGAAACTTGTAGTTCATTAGCCAGTTAAATAAGCCCATGTTGCTATTGAGGCTGGAATGTGTTATACAGAGATGCCCATATGAAAAGAAACTCTATTACATGTAAATATCTATCATTTGGATGGTCTCCTTGGGGACTTTCTATTTGAGGCTCATGTTTGAAACCATACTTTTCTCTGCCTGTGATATCTTAATCAAATGGTGTGTGTCTCGGGATCGGCATCCCTAAAGCTGTGTATTGATCTAAGTTTCAGCTGCTCTGGTGGATGAGGTCATCTTTATGAAGTTCCCCTCAGCCTACCCCTGCCCTAACTTTTTGTAATTCTTTGAGATAAACTTCCTATGATTTCCTCTTTCTAAAACCCTTCAGTGGCTTTGACTTTACCACTCTATTGACAGTGCTCTTGTCAAGGCTTCTACTGCTCTTTCTGTTCTTGAATCCAGTGGCCAGTTCTCAGCTCTCATCTTGTTCAACTTAGCAGCAGCATTGACAAAAATTGACATCCTCTACTTGATATATATAGTACTTTCTCCACTCATCTTTCAGGATGCCCATACTCCTGGATTTTTTTTGTTTTTCTTTTTCCTACTTCACTGGTCTTTCTTCTGTCTCCTTTCATGGTTCTTCCTCTTCTCTCCAACCCAACTTAATGTGGCAATGCCTCTGGACTTAGTCTTGGACCTTCTTGAGACTAAACTACGTTTACTTCTTTAGTTTCAGACTCTAGTCTGATGGCTTTAAATTTCATCTCTGCTGTATACCAGCTTGCATTCTTATCACTGACTTGTGTCCCAAACTCCAGATTTGTATATTCAATTGCTTAGTTGACCTTTCTACATGGATAGCTTTACCTTGGAAATTTTTCTTCCTCCTCCTGCAGATTGCCCCATCTCAGGTGTTAGCAAGTTGTCTTTCAGTTGCTCAGACCAAAAACTCTTAAATCATCTTAATTTTTTCCTTCTTTTCATTTAACCATCAAGAAAATCTTGTTGGCTCTATCTTTAAATTAGTTTTAGAGTCTGACTGCCTCTTGCTACTTTCCCTGCTGCCACCCTCCATTATCTTGGAGTATTGCAGTAGCCTTCTAATTAGTCTCTGTTTCTGACTTGCCTCCCCACAGTCCATTGTCAATTTAGCTGCCAGACTGATACTTTTAGATCAAGCACTCTTCTGCTGAAAATGCCCCATCTCTCTCTGGGTAAAACCCAAACATCTATAGGGCACTGTAGTATCTGATGTTCTCTTAACTCTGATCTTATCTCCGGTTCCTTTGCCTTGTTCACTCTCTTCCATCATATAGGTCTCCTTGCTATTTTCAGCCACAGTCTAGTACCTTAGCACTTGTGCACAAGCCATACCCTCTGCCTAGGGCTTTCTTTTTCCAAGTAGCCTCATGGCTCACTCTCTCCCCTTCTTCAGGCCTTTGCCAAATAAAATGTCATCTTCTCAGTGAGGACCCGTGCTTACCCATACTTAAATTACAACCTGTGCTTTGTATCCCTTCTGCATTCTTAATCTCCTTTACCCTGGTGTCCATTTTCCTACAGTAATTATCACCTTGAACTTGCTGTTTAGTATGTTCTTTTATTGGTTTTTTCACCATCACCAGAAACTAAGACCTACCAACACAGAAACTTAGTCCACTTTGTTCACCTAGAACAGTGCCTGGCACATAGTAAACGTTCAGTAGATCTTGTGTGGAATAAATGAATGAATGGATGAGTGGCTTCTTGTTGATTTTAGGATGACCTGTATCTTTCACGGGGCTTTCAGCCCCACGTCCCTGACTTATTTGCCAGATATATCCCCTGCTCCTTTTCCCCTTCTGTCTCCTGTCAGTCCTTTAAGTTCATCTAATCTACTATAGCCTCTTCTATATGGAGTATTCCCTCTCTATATGATATTTTTTCCTCTCTTCCGCCCCTATCTTCCTTGCCCAGTCAATCTCTGCTGTTCTTCCTAATTGAACTCCACTGTTACTTCTACAAGAAAACCTTCACTCATCATCCTCTTCCTCCCAATGACTCAGGATTATATAGGCTTTCATAGCAATGTGACCTTCTCCTTCATGAAACCCAGTATGTAAGTTCCAAGAGAGCAGAGAGCGTGTCTGTCCTGTTCACTTTGAAAGCTTTAACACTGAGTCTTTTTCATAGTAGATGCTCAATAAATCTTTATTGAATGATAGATCTCATTTGATTTACACAAATAATTCTGTGAGGGGTAAACCTAAATTATCAACCCGGTTTTACATATGAAAAGTAAAAGGGCCCAAACAGGTTTTCTGATGTGCGCAAGAGGTGTGGAATAACCTATTATGAAGCTATAATTGTTTCCTGTTTTCTGTGCTACAGCAGCTAAGGTGCATTTTAGTGTCCTGTCTGTGTCAGGAGTCCAGTAGAATCGGGAAGTACCTTCAGGTTACTGTTACCAAGTTACTTATAAAAGATAACTGTACTGTGTCAGTTTAAATTTACTCGGCCACTGGAAGAAAAAATGTACTGTGGTTTGGTCCCAACACTTTGGACAGTGTAACACTTGCAAAGTGTATGTTGAGGTATACAACTGTAATTTGCTGTAATGAAACAACTGTAAAACCACTGTTTAAAAATCTATTTACTAAATAAATGTGTCTTAAAATATTCAAAAGAAGAAAGGATCTGACCTCTTAAAAATAGAGGTAGCTCTTGTCTTGGGCAGAGAACATGTTATAAAACTGCAGAAACCTGCATATTTCAGTAAAAAAGTGAATTTTTATGAATTTTATGTACTTGATGGGCATTTTCTGACTAACAATAGTTCCAGCATTGCTTAGAGTGATTTTAAATATAATGTAGACATGAAGAGTCAGTTTAAATTTACTTGGCCAAAGAGTCAGTTTAAATTTACTCGGCCACTGGAAGAAAAAATGTTGCTATAGAGTTTATTTAGCATTTCTGACAGACAGGATCAGTGTCTGTCAAATGTTATTAGAGTGCTTTTTTCTTTATCAGATCATTACCGTATGGTATTGTCGTACTTCTTTTAATCTTAGAAGTGAAGCCTTTTGGAAACTAGGGCTTCTATATGTGAGGGAGTTGAATTACAACACTTTCTTTTTTTTGAGGGCAAGCATCTTTCATATCTAAAAATGTTCATACAGAAATGCCCTATGTGTGTAGCTCTTTGTGTTTGAAGAGAACAGTTGCTGATTCAGTGAGATCTGTGACATAAATTAGGACCTTTTGTAAAGAGAGATTTCATTTATCCCAGTGCTCTCTCAGCTCTCTTTATGGGGCCTTTCTGCAGTGGAAAAAATACTGTAGGGCCAATCAATGGAAGATACAAGAGAGAGATTGATTAATGGTGTTTTATTTAAGTTGGCCTCATCTGGGTATTTCATTTTGGTTTTGTGGTCCAGAGCTCTAGTTGTCTTGTTGGCTGTTCCCATAAATGTGGTAGAACCTGATTCCTAGAGAATTTTCTAAGATCAGAGACTAGTACCTCTACTGATGACTCTTTGCAGCTTAGTATTTTAAGTAAAATTTATCCTTGTATGTTTGATTTTTAAAATATTAAGCACATTTGGTCAAATAAGTTTATTGATTAGAAACTAGATTTGAAATAAAATATAGGAACTATTTAAGTTCTTCAGGAATGTTGTAAAAATTTAACATAAGAATTCTAAACCAGAGCATTTTTATATGTAGACTATCCAAATAAAAATTGTTACTTTAAAATACTTAAATTTGTTAAGTCTACTAAGTTGGGATGAATAGAAAACAGCATTCATGTTAGACCAGTTACCTTTCTTGAAGCGTTTTCTCCACGTATTGGCTTGTACTATTAGATTTGTAGGAGAGGTTCACAGTTGTATCAAGACATCTCCACTTCCTAAGCAACATTCCACATTAGGGAAAAACAAATTCCTGGAAGTCATGTTTCAGGAGGAAGTGATACTAAAACATTCATTAAAAGCATCATAATTGAGATATCAAGTGAAAGTTCAAAAGCTAAGAGGAAAAGAATTAAGTGAATAGGTCTGAAGAGGTAATACAAAGTCAGCTGATTTTTGAAGCAGTTGTAGACTTCAATTATCAAAAGTGCCATAGGTCTTTCTCCAGATATTTTTAATTCAGATGAAGCTGGTGATGGTGAATAAAAGCTATAAGTTTTTAATTTGTGAGCATTAAATTAAATATATTTTAAATTAACAAAAGGTATTTAACTGAAAATATGTTCCTCCATCCATCTCATTTTAGACACATTTAAAACCATATGAACTAGATATGGCTCATCAACTGTTTTTCTGATCTATTATTTTTCGTTAAGTTGTTAAATACAGTTAAAATTGTCAGTGAATAAGAATAATTGCTACATGCTTTTATGACTGCCTTAATGAGAAAACCTATAGTTCAGTTTTATATGTGTCTATTGAATGTGTACACTTTCTTGCAACCTAATAAAAACAGTAAATAAAAAAGTATTATTTTATAAATTTTCATAAAGATTTCACCAAGCCCACAGATGGGACTTTAAAAGACAACATTTGTTGTTAGAGTTGGATTTGATTGCATCATTTTTTTTCTTTTGTAGTGAGATTGTAACTCGGGAGAGTGTTCTTGCAGTTGTGTATATTATTGAAATGATAGAAGCTTCAGCTTATTGATGGCATGTGATTGTTTTGTTTATATGTACATATAAATGATTCAGACATACAAACATATATTTTCCTCCTTTCATTTTAGTTGGACTGATCCAGAGGTTTCTTGTACTTCAGATTTACATACCCCTGGGACAAGACTTCTCTACTGAATTGCTGTAAGATATATAGAACTTCTTTCAATGTTTTATGTGTATTAGACATTTGATCAATTGACGCAGTGCTAAGAGTCATTAATTACAACTGGCAGTTTTTGCATTAAAGAGCAGTGACTTATCAAGTCAACATGAAGTAATTAAACTAATTTAATAGTATTTCTGGATATACTGTAGTCTGGCATTTCCCTAAGGGGAGAAAACAGATTTCATCTGTTTAAGAAAATATCAAAGGATCCTGAATTTAATAATGAAGAGCCTATGATTTGAAAAGGTAGGAGGTTTCTGTTTTCTCCACACCCTCTCCAATGTTTATTGTTTGTAGACTTTTTGATGATGGCTGCTCTGACTGATGTGAGGTGATATCTCACTATAGTTTTGATTTGCATTTCTCTGATAACTAGTGATATTGAGCATCTTTTCATGTGCTTTTTGGCCATCTGTATGTCTTCTTTGGAAAAAATGTTTGTTTAGATCTTCTGTCCAGTTTTTAATTGAGTTGTTTGTTTTTTTGACAGTTGCATGAACTGTTTGCATATTTTGGAGATTAATCCCTAGTTGGTCACTTTGCAAACATATTCTCTCATTCTCTGGGTTGTCTTTTCATTTTGTTTATGGTTTCCTTTGCTGTGTAGAAGCTTTTAGTTTAATTAGGTCTCATTTGTTTATTTTTGTTTTTATTTTCATAATACTAGGAGGTGGATCCAAAAATATATTGATGTGATTTTTGTCAGAGTATTCTACTCTATGTTTTCTCCTAAGAGTGTTATAGTGTCAGGCCTTACATTTAGGTGTTTGATCCATTTTGAGTTTATTTTTGTGTCTGGTGTTGGAGAATGTTCTAATTTTATTCTTTAACATGTAGCTGTAAAGTTTTCCCAGCACCACTTATTGAAGAGACTGTCTTTTCTCCATATTCTTGCCTTTTTCATAGATTCATTAAGAATAGATGCATAGGTTTTTCTCTGAGCTTTCTACCCTGTTCCATTGATCTATATTTCTGTTTTTGTGCCAGTGCCATACTGTTTTAATAACTGTAGCTTTGAAGTATTGTCTGAAGTCAAGGATTCTGATTCCTCTAGCTCAATTTTTCTTTCTCAGAGTTGTTTTAGCTATGAGGGGTCTTTTTTGTTTGCATACAAATTTTAAATTTTTTGTTCTAGTTCTGTTTAAAAAATGCCATTGGTAAGTTGATAGAAATTGCATTGAATCTGTAGATTGTCATGGTAGTTTGGTTATCTTGACAGTATTGATTCTTGCAATCTAAGAGTGACACTACAGAGCACAGCACACAACCCCAAAACATGGTGTATCTTTCTATCTGTGTCATCTTCAGTTTCTTTCATCAGTGTTTCATAGTTTTCACAGTACAGGTCTTTTGTTTCCTTAGGTAGGTTTGTTCCTAGGTACTTTATTCTTTTTGATATGGTGGTAAATGGGTTTATTTCCTTAATTTCTGTTTCTGATTTTTCATTGTTACTGTATAGGAATGCAAGAGATTTCTGTATATTACTTTTGTATCCTGAAGCTTTACCAAATTCATTGATGAGGTCTAGTAGTTTTCTGGTAGCACTTTAGGATTTTCTGTGTAGAGTATCTTAATGTTATTTACTTTTGTTGAGATATATTCAGTTTTTCTGTCTACATATAGATGGCTTGGGATATATTTGTTTTAAATGGCCTTGCTATGAACAAGTTGTTTAGCAAAAGTAAGAATATACAAATTTTACTCAGTTGAGCGCTGTTATCTGATGTAATTCTGAGAATGAAAATAACATTTAATTTCTGTACTCAGAATGGAATATTATTTAGGGACTCAATTATACATTATATTTAGTGTATATGTTTTCTAATTTTTCCTTGTAATTAATAGCTGTCCAAGGTCAAAGTCTTATTTTTAGTCTTTTATTTCCCCTGCTGAAATAAGTGACTTTTCCTATTAAGTTAATTTTGTACTAGATACACTGGTGCAGACCAAGGGCAAGGAAGAGCTTTCTTAATTAAGTGGGATTAATATAAATTTGAGGTTATCAGTTTCTTTTTTATGTGAATTAAAATATTTTTTTAATTTTTTATTATTATTATTTTTTACTTTACAATATTGTATTGGTTTTGCCATACATCAACAGAATTAAAATATTAATAGTGTATGCATGTGTTGATAAAATATGAATTTTAGCTAATGACACATAGTTTTGTTTTCTGGAATGATAAAGAATAGATGGAACAATTTATGTTTTTATTTTATTCAACTTTAAATCTCAGTTAACTTCTAAGATTTTCTCTTATCATCTGCCATGGTCAGCAAGATTCTTTAAACTACTTCTAATAGTAACAAGACCAAGCAGCATTTGATGCTCTTATGTATCTTTTTCTAGTTCTGCAGAAAAACCATTTTCAAGACTCTAAAAACGTTCTAAAGGTACAGTGTACCATATAAAGCTTTATATTCAGTGTAGAGGAAAGTGGTTTCCTACCAAATAGAAGTAAGCATACTGTATTTTATTTTTAAAGTTGTTAGGTTCCTTGCATAGGAATACAGTCCAGCCCGCTTATTCTCCTGATCTCTACCACCTATACACTGAGATTCTTCAAAAGCACTGGTAGGGATGCTGGTGGTTAGCCTTTTGATCACAGTTGTGCAGGAAACTTGGCTGAACCTCGGGACAGAATCTTCTGCGGATGAGCACTCTCTTCCTAAGCAAAATTATGCTTTATTTGTGCCCCCAAACACTTGAGCTTATCACTGTGGCCTGGGCAATGTATTGTTTTAACTAAGTTAATAATAATTAGGGCTTTAATTAGAGAAAGTAGTAGGTATCTTAGGTTTACCTTAGTCCTAGCAAGAGAGCAGTTGATATAAATAAGCCTGACCCTTTGTTACCATGTGATTAATGCACTTGAAGGATGGGAAAATACTTTCATGGGTGATAGAACTAATGGTCAGATGTTGAATTTGGTTGACTATAATCATAGAGTTTCTTGTTCTTATATATAATGGACAAATTTTCCAGATGGTTTTAGTTTTATAGTTTTCGCAAAATAAATGTCTGGGACAAAAGGTCAGAATTATTAAATAAAATGGGGAAAACATTCTCTATCCTGACCCTGTGAAATTACCAGATTATAAGAAAATGTATTAACTCTACATTTGAATTTGTTGTTTATAGCAGTCAAAATATTTTTGCTATTTTAGAAAGTAATGACAGAGCCCATGTTTTACAAGAAAGAAGGTAGAGTAATGAGTTTTGATTGTCTTTCTAACTACAGCTTTTTATTTTCCTTAAATGAAAGGGCTTTCTTTCAGCACCCTTGGTGTTACTGTGTTTCTGGCAGCATAGCTCCAGGCCATTTTAAATAATATATTTCTCTAACAAGCTTGGAAAGTCACATAGCAGAAAGATATTTGACTTCTAAAATTTTTCATTGTCAAAATGGGAGAGGCATTTTGTTTCACAAAGATACACTTACACATCAAGAGTTTTTCACAAGCAGAGTCTTGCCAGATGGTGTGTATATTTAATACTCATTTCTTCAGCATCTTCCTATGTATCTCATGTCCACTGGGTGATTATACTGCTCAGGAGAAGGTCATACATCTGTGAGTTAATGGATGCCTTAGAACCAGCAACAGCTCTGCTTGAGGAATCCCTTGTGATTAGTCAGTCAACAAATTACTGAATTATTGTTAACTGTCATTCGGTGTGATAGGCATGGGAACGTCACTCTACCTTGAATCTGTCTACTTCTTCCCGCCTTCACTACCCTCCTAGTCCCAAGCCACCATCACATTTCCCCTGATCTCCTGCTACATAGAGCATCTGAGTGGATTTCCCAGATTCTTTTCTTATCCTTTTCCAATCTAATCTCTATACTGCAACTAAAGTGATCATTCTAAAAACCAGCTGGAATCTTCACTGTACTAAGGACAAGCTCCCAGATCCTTAAAGTTCCTATATGCTCTGGTTTCTTACCTCTCCTTGCTCATCCCATACTGCTCTGTTGTCAGCTATGTGAAAAATAAGTCTTATGAGATATAAATAAATGAGAAATAAATCTTACATTGTTTTCTAGCACTTTGACATTTTCCTTCACTACAACTATACCAGTTTGTATATTTATTTGATTATCTGTCATTTTGGATGGTCTTTGAGTTCTGTGATATTCTAGCACCTAATACAGTGTCTTACCCAAAAGCTCTGAAATATATATGAGTGGGCAGGAGTGGAATGAGTATAGAAGACCCAGTCTCTGTCCTCATATAGTCTGCAGTGAGGGTGAGAAACCATTTAAAAAGCAATTAAAGTACATATTTGTAATGTTACAGTGGTACAAGAGCAAGGCATAGGGAACGTGTGATGAGTTAGGTAAAAGTAAGAGCACTGGCTTGGAACTAGACAGATCCAGAGTTAGATTCTGCTTTATCTCAGTGGGACTTTTGGCAAGTTCCTAAGCTTGCCTCGGGTGTGGGAGGAGAGTAATAATTCCTACCTCACAGCTTTGTCAAAAGAATTAAACAAGAAAATTAACATAAATTAATAATGGATAATGTTTATTAAACACTTATTATATACTGGTGTTTTATTACATATTATAAATGTAATGTATCCAGCACATATGTTATATATGATGGTTGGATGGCATCACCGACTTGATGGACATGAATTTCAGCAAGCTCTGGGAGTTGGTGATGGACAGGAAAGCCTGGCATGCTGCAGTCCATGGGGTCTCAAAGAGTTGAACACTACTGAGCTATTATATACTGGACTGAACTATTATATACTGGGCATGTTCTAAGCATTTTAATTGTTTTCATTCGATCTCCAAAATAAGCCTGAATAATAGCCATAAATATTGCCTCTATTTTACCATTGAGGAAACTGAAGCCCAGAAAGGTTAAGGAATTTGCCAGAGGTTACTGACTTAAACCAATAACCTTAGAGCCAGAAATCAAACTTAAGAGTCTAAATCTAGAACCTGTGCTCTGCAGCACTATACCATGCCTCCATATTTGTAAATTTTCTTTCTCACTATACATACAAACATATGTAGCAGGGATATTTAATTTGAATCTTAGAACAAGATGAAAGTGCTTAGACTTGTATATCTTATTTAGAGTCTTTCATTCTCAGCTGTTTGTGTTTCTATAATTACCCTTTTAAGAGATAAATACTTGAAAATAAAGGAAGAATTTTACTCAGGTATTTTTTACTTAATATTTCACATCTCAAATAAGATAATACTTTCTTATACTTTTTTCCCACAAAATGAGAGCTAAGAAACAACTTCACTTCTTTTTTATTGTTTCTTTACTTTGGTTCATGACTAGGCCTCTTTTTTTTCTTTAACATACACAAATTATATTATTCAAAAATCCTGTATCTGTGGATAAGGTGGCTTCAGAGCTTCATAACCTGATGAGAAATTATCGAAGCACGTTGTATTTTGCATGTAAACGGTGTGTTTACTGTGTTAGCACACAGTATATTTAGCATTAAACTAACAGAATTCTCACATACTTCTCTCTTTCATTATAAACCCACAAAAGAAAATATCCTCTCTTGCTTTTTACAGATAAACCACTCATTTTGACTTGATTATTTCTCAGTAGCAGTTTTCATTTTCAAAGTGTTTTAGTGTACCTGTGTCTCACTTTGACCTGAAGTTAAATGATTTCATAAACAACAGATTTTTAAGGAATTTTTTCATTCTGTGGTCTTTTCCATACATTTCATCATGGCAATGGGAAGCCAGCACTCCCCTGTGAGGGCTGTTAGATGTTTCAGAGCCTGGGGCCAGACATCTGGTGCACAGGAGGAGCACCAAGAACCTGAGTTATTGGAAGAGAACCAACTGCATCTTGAAATAGAAATCCGGTTCACTATATTTGATGATGCCAATCACACTAAATGATTTTGGAATATTACATTTTGAACAGGAATTGCATTCATTTTACTAAATATTGTTGAGCTGCATTAATTCCTTTGTCTATCCTGATTTTGTCATTATCTCGATGAATTCTGAGAGATATTTTGTACTGTTAATGCCTCTGGTGAATTGACATTACTTTTTAAATTTTCACTCAGCTCCACCAGTGTTTTTTCAATATATGGGATGAAAACACTTTGAAAGCTGGTGGGAGCATCATATGCTATCTTGAGGAAGTTGAGATTCTTAGTTTGCAGATCCTAGGGAATATTATTGCCAGAAATTTTCATGTGTTGAGCCCTTAGCTATCTGGAGTACTGCTTCCATTTGGAATTTAATATAGTAGATTCCTTAAAAAAAAGAGAGAGAGAGAAAGACCCTTAAAAGTGCCTTATTGACTCAGCAATCCCACTGCTGGGCATACACACTGAGGAAACCAGAATTGAAAGAGACACGTGTACCCCAATGTTCATCGCAGCACTGTTTATAATAGCCAGGACATGGAAGCAACCTAGATGTCCATCAGCAGACGAATGGATAAGAAAGTTGTGGTACATATACACAATGGAGTATTACTCAGCCATTAACAAGAATACATTTGAATCAGTTCTAATGAGGTGGATGAAACTGGAGCCTGTTATACAGAGTGAAGAAAGCCAGAAAGAAAAACACCAATACAGTATACTAACGCATATATATGGAATTTAGAAAGGCGGTAACAATAACCTTGTATGCGAGAGAGCAAAAGAGAGACAGATATATAGAACAGTCTTTTGAACTCTGTGGGAGAGGGGAAAAAGAGAGACAGATATATAGAACAGTCTTTTGAACTCTGTGGGAGAGGGAGAGGGTGGGATGATTTGGGGAATGGCATTGAAACATGTATAATATCATTTAAGAAACGAATCGCCAGTCCAGGTTCGATGCAGGATACAGGATGTTTGGGGCTGGTTCACTGGGATGACCCAGAGGGATGGTATGGGGAGGGAGCTGGGAAGGGGATTCAGGATGGGGAACACGTGTACACCTGTGGTGAATTCATGTTGATGTATGGCAAAACCAATACAATATTGTAAAGTAAAAAAAAATAATAATAAATAAATGATAAATGGTTAAAAAAAATGTAAAAAAAAAAAGTGTCCGTAGTCCTTAGAAATTTTAGCTAAGCCTTTGTAATGTCTTCATTGCAGTTTTCTGAATTTGAAAATTGTGTCTAAGTAGAGTTTAATGATTTTTAACCAAGAATCCAATGCAGCCTAATATTTATGATGCCCATTCCAGAGTTTTTGTCTTGTCCTTTTGCTCTATCCTCAAGTTTTATGCTTTGGGGCTAGACACTTAAATTCTGTCTGTTTCCTCTTTAGTAAATGGTAATGTGAATGTTCTTTTTACAATTGCCAGAGCTAATCGGTGATACTAGATTTTTTTTTTCTTCCCTTAAGGAATACTGGGAGATTTAGGTTCAAATGCATCTCAAAGCTTCCTTTTCAATTTCTGTATCAGTAAAATGGAAGATTGAAACATACTCATCCTACAAAAAAAAAAAAAAAGCTTTAGCCTCAGGATAATTTAATGAAAGTTACTCTTACATCGCTTTTTCTGTATTGTTATTAGTGAGCTAGACAAAGAGTTCAGAAAAGAAATGTAATAGAAATTTCAGGTTATTCTACCCTATTGAATTTTACTCCTACTGTCCCTTCTTCAGTGATATTGGAGACAGCAGACTCTTTTGAAACTTTAAGAAAAGGGAATATGGCCTCACAGCTGCAGGCCTATTCTTTTCACGCGTCACTGGTCTTCTTCAACCACTTCAAAGGCACCAGAGTTGAGAGAATACCTAAATTTGATAATTTCAGGTCAGAATGACATTGGTGAGAGCTTTTGAGATTGTGTCCATGTACCAAGCACAACTCTTCCTGTGGAACGTTTACTTCCTTTTTTGGTTGTTTTGGTGCCTTTTTTTTGAAGAAAATAGTGGTTGCTAAATAGCTCTTAAGTTATTTGTTTAAATCTTTTTTTGTCACTCATGTCTCTAAGCTGTGTTTAGAACTGGTCAAAAATGGTCTTTTTTAAACTACTTTAAACCAAACTACTTTGGTTGCTCTTTTTTAAACTACTAGTATTATATCTTAAAATGTTAATGACACTGTAAGTTTCATTAACATTTTGAATGCATCTTGTGGCTAATGCCAACTTCTGTCTTTTTCTTTTTAAAATCATCAGTATTTAAATCTCATTATTTTAATTATATCCAATTAAATGTGCTTGCATAATCAGTATATCTTGTTACATGCATTAGTAAAGAGAACACTTTAAGATACTTAGCACACTGACTTTCATCATATATTAAATTTGCATGCCTTAAAATAGATTTTATATGGAAGTTTTAGATAACACATGTGATAAGTATATAAATCAGATGCCAGAGTCTTTATCTGTTAAATAAATGTTCTTTGAGAATTCTTATCCTCTTGGTTCTTAGTTTGGTTCATTTTCATTTCCTAAATTATTTTATAGTACTCTGTAGATAATCTGGATGCATTCTGATGCATGCATGCTAAATAAGATATTAGCAAGAAAAAATTGCACATATATAAATATTTGGAAGTGTCATTCCTCTGTAAAATCCTCTATAAAATCGTCATAAAAGGCCATACATTTGTTAAAGCACTATACAGTTAAATGATTGCCTTATCCACTATTAGGGCAAAAGTCAAAGGCCCTGTGATGGATCCGATTATGGGCCTGAGAGTCACTGGCTATGCCGTGTATTAGTTTGATGACCTGGGCAAGTTACTAGACTCGTGTATGTGTTAAAGCCTCACCTGTACAAAGATTATATTTATACCTATTTATTGAGTAATTAGGAGAAGGCAATGGCACCCCACTCCTGTACTTTTGCCTGGAAAATCCCATGGACAGAGGAGCCTGGTGGGCTGCAGTCCATGGGGTTGCTAGAGTCAGACACGACTGAGCGACTTCACTTTGACTTTTCCCTTTCATGCATTGGAGAAGGAAATGGCAACCCGCTCCAGTGTTCTTGCCTGGAGAATCCCAGGGACGGGGGAGCCTGGTGGGCTGCCGTCTATGGGGTCACACAGAGTCAGACACGAC
>NW_011494876.1:7725838-7725960 GCF_000754665.1 Bison bison bison
TAGAGTCAGACACGACTGAGCGACTTCACTTTGACTTTTCCCTTTCATGCATTGGAGAAGGAAATGGCAACCCGCTCCAGTGTTCTTGCCTGGAGAATCCCAGGGACGGGGGAGCCTGGTGG
>NW_011494876.1:7726060-7744539 GCF_000754665.1 Bison bison bison
TGGAGCCTGGTGGGCTGCAGTCCATGGGGTTGCTAGAGTCAGACACGACTGAGCGACTTCACTTTGACTTTTCCCTTTCATGCATTGGAGAAGGAAATGGCAACCCGCTCCAGTGTTCTTGCCTGGAGAATCCCAGGGACGGGGGAGCCTGGTGGGCTGCCGTCTATGGGGTCACACAGAGTCAGACACGACTGAAATGACTTAGCAGCAGCAGCAGCAGCATTGAGTAATTATGAGAATTAAACTGGATAGTGCCAAGTGGTAGTTGTTCAATAAATATTAATTTATACTTTTATATCTCTAGATTTAGACATGAATGCAGGGATATTTAATTTTTAAATTTCTCTTCTGAAACATTTTGTGACAAGTTGGGCATGTCTCCAGTCCATGTGAAATTTCCATGGTACTCATCTCTGAAAAGAGGTGGGGAAGCAGGTTTTTCTTTAGAGCCTTTTATTTACCCTGCCACCTGTAAAGTGTGTTTCTCCTAGAAACACCTCTCCTAGCAGGATGGTAACTATTTCAAGAAGGAAAAAAGGAGAGAGAAATTAGGGAAGGAGAAGTAAATTCTTTTAAATTTTCTCAACATGTTTACGTGAGCAGAAGTTATGCAAATAAATATTTTCAAGACTGGACTAAAGCTGAGGAACACCACATTTGGCATATAGATGAAAACTATAAGCCCATAATAGAACTCCCAAAGAGCTTTAATTAAAACCAATAGCCTGCCCTTTTTTATTGGAAGAGACTAGTGATCTTGCGTTTTCTATCCATTTCATACTTAAAAAGCTGTTACAATAAGCTGTTTCAAACAATGACAGTGCTATGTATAGTTGGGGATTTGTTGTGGTTGTTAGCAGTAAATAAGAATAGCTGTTCTGTTTGATACACATAGATATTACCATGCCATTTTTTTCTAAGGTTAAATATTGATTTATAAGGTGGGAAATAAAATATCTCAGCATTGTTTAAAGCCAAATATGACTCTTGATATAGCATAAACAGGGATTTGTAAAGTGTAAAATCACTGTATTTTAGAAATTGATGTTTTAGTGTAAAACGTTTTAGTGGCTCAAGTTTCTGTTATTATGGAGAATCTACAGATCTTACCAAGTTCCCTATTTTTTCTAAATTTATTTTATTGGAATATAGTTGATTTACATTGTTGTGTTAGTTTTTGGTGTACAGCAAAGTGATTCAGTTATACATATATGATAGTTTGCATTGCTCATCTCAAACTCCCAATCCATCTCTCCCCCACCCGTTGGAAACCACAAGTCTGTTCTCTATGTCTGTGAATCTGTTTCTTTCATAGATAAGTTCATTTGTGTCTTGTTTTAGATTCCTTATATAAGTGACATTATATGTATTTGTTTTTCTCTTTCTGACTTACTTCTTTTGGTATGATGATCTCTAGGTCCTTGCATGTTGCTGCAGATGGCATTATTTCATTCTTTTTTATAGCTGAGTAGTGTTCTATTGTGTATGTGTGCGCGCGCACCATGTCTTCTTTATCCATTCATCTGTTGTTGGACTTTTAGGTTGTTTTCATGTCTTGGCATTGTAAATATTGCTGCAGTGAACACAGGGTGCATGTATCTTTTCAAAGTACGTAATGGTTTTGTCTGGTTATATGTCCAGGAGTGGAATTGCTGGATCATGTGGCAGTTCTATTTTTATTTTTTTGAGGAATCTCCATACTATTTTCCATAGTGGCTGCACCAGTTTACATTCCCACCAGCAGGGTAGGAGGGTTCCCTTTCCTCCACACTCTCTCTAGCATTTACTGTAGACTTAATAATGATGGCTGTTCTGACCAGTGTGAAGCTGGTACCTCATTGTGATTTTGACTTGCATTTTCTCTAATAATTAGCAATTCTAACTCCCTGTTTTTAATAGAAAAAAAACCTGAGACCCCCCCAAAAAAGGAATGTTCCTCAGGATCCAAGGTTTTTAGAGGCAAAGTGAACGTGTTAGTCACTAAGTTGTGTCCGACTCTTTGCAACCCCATGGACTGTAGCCCACCGGGCTCCTCTGTCCATGGAATTCTCCAGGCAAGAATACTGGAGTGGGTAGCCATTCCCTTCTCCAGGAGATCTTCCTGACCGAGGGATCGACCTCGAGTCTCCTACATTGCAGGCAGATTCTTTACTGTCTGAGCCATGTTAGAAATTAGAGTCAAAGCCAACAGTAAAATTCACAACTTCTGACTCTCTGCCATCTTTTCTTAGTATCATTGCTGCCTTTAGTGCTCATGTTGGAAAAAGGTCAAGATATAGTGTGATTTTATAAGCATGGTTTCTGATAGTTTTAAGAAGTGACATTGTTTCTACAATTACTTTGGACTCTAAGTTGCAGGAAATTAATTCTGTTAATGTAATTCAGATTTCTACCCCTCCCCCTTCTACCTTGCCCTCTAAAATTTATCACCAGGAATAAGTCAGATTCCATGTTTGGGTCAGGATTAGCAAGGTTGTAACAAATAATAGCAAAACAACTACTTATAAGAAGAATTATTTCATTGTTTGGGACAGTGGTCTATTTAAGTTATGTCAAGCAAAAATATAGGTTTTGGAAAAACATGGAGAGATAATATGGAACCTAACAGCAAAAGCTGATACAGCCCTTTTGGGAGGTGATAGTTGTCAGTGGCTTCTGTCTCTCTCTATTTGGCAGCTACTCTGTCATCTCTCATTCTGTTTGTAAGTTTGCGTCATTCTTCTTTTTCATCCTATAAACCAGCTTTTCTGATTGCTTGTCATTGTGCACATGGGGAAATAGAGCTGCTAGTACATCCTTCTGTGACACTATAATCCCAATACTCATCACCGGCAGACCAAGTTCAGTCTGTGTATCTCCCAGTTCAGAAGTTTCAAAGAACAATCAGGATTGGTCCTTAACCAATCTTTGGGTTTCATCCAACTGCTTCATCTTTGTTTTTATCTTCAGAGGCTGTAAGCTAGAGCCCATTCCCTAAGAAAAGGGCCTGGGTAGGGCAGGCAGATGGACTGATAGACCTACCGAACTACTGAGTATAGACCCTTAGTAGTCACTTTAGAACCTCCTTTTTCCCACAGTCACCTGCCAGTTATCTCTACAGGTATTCCTGAGTGCTTCTGGGGGTAGTTAGGAGTGAATAGTGGTGAGAATTTTTATTAGAGTCAAATCTGCTTTGATGCCATGATTGTCCTAGCTGATATATTTCATTTACCAGGAATTTTGAAGTTATCTAAATAGTACCTATATGCAGGTCAGGAAGCAACAGTTAAAACTGGACATGGAACAACAGACTGGTTCCAAATAGGAAAAAGGGTATGTCAAGGCTGTATATTGTCACCCTGCTTATTTAACTTCTATGCAGAGTACATCATGAGAAACGCTGGGCTGGAAGAAACACAAGCTGGAATCAAGATTGGAGAAATATCAATAACCTCAGATATGCAGATGACACCACCCTTATGGCAGAAAGTGAAGAGGAACTCAAAAGCCTCTTGATGAAAGTGAAAGAGGAGAGTGAAAAAGTTGGTTTAAAACTCAACATTCAGAAACGAAGATCATGGCATCTGGTCCCATCACTTCATGGGAAATAGATGGGGAAACAGTGGAAACAGTGTCAGACTTTATTTTTCTGGGCTCCAAAATCACTGCAGATGGTGATTGCAGCCATTAAATTAAAAGACGCTTACTCCGTGGAAGGAAAGTTATGACCAACCTAGATAGCATATTCAAAAGCAGAGACATTACTTTGCCAACACAGGTCCATGTAGTCAAGGCTATGGTTTTTCCAGTGGTCATGTATGGATGTGAGAGCTGGACTGTGAAGAAAGCTGAGCACCGAGGAATTAATGCTTTTGAACTGTGGTGTTGGAGAATACTCTTGAGAGTCCCTTGGACTGCAAGGAGATCCAACCAGTCCATCCTAAAGGAGATCAGTCCTGGGTGTTCTTTGGAAGGAATGATGCTAAAGCTGAAACTCTAGTACTTTGGCCACCTCACGCGAAGAGTTGACTCATTGGAAAAGACTCTGATGCCGGGAGGGATTGGGGGCAGGAGGAGAAGAGGATGACAGAGGATGAGATGGCTGGATGGCATCACCGACTCGATGTACATGAGTTTGGATAGACTCGGAGAGCTGGTGATGGACAAGGAGGCCTGGTGTGCTGCAATTCTTGGGGTCCCAAAGAGTCGGACACGACTGAATGACTGAACTGAACTGAACTGAACTAAAATAGTGCTGTATAAACTGTCTTAGTTAATCAGGAAAGGCTCAGCTTCATTGCAGTCACCCAAGGACTAAGCCACATTTCTTTAATGCTTCTCTTGCTAAACAGTAGCACTGATTAGAATGGTTTGGTTTATTGAACATCTACAATATGTTAGGCTTGTTTCATATTGTATTTGCCAGGTTTGCTAAGGTGGTTAATACCAATTTCATATATTTCTATCTCACGTTGCCTTAGAGCTACAGGTGAGCTGCAGCTCTGTTTAAGCTAGAGGTTAACTAGGTGTCTTCTTATTCCAGAGCATGGATTGAACAAACAGCTCCTGTCTGGAACATGCTGTTCGTGATGCAAAGGCAGAAATGCAGGAACCTGAGCAGAACCACACAATCTAATTTAAAGCTTCTGCTCATGTATGGCTCATGTTACTTCTACTTATGTCCATTGGCCAATGCAAGTCATATGGCCATGTCTAAAGTCAGCAGAGCAGGGGTTATATATCTCCTACATGAAAAAGAGTAAATAATTATGGACAATGATAGTGTATAATCAAACACAAGCATCCGTCATCTCATTCAATTATCACAACACTCATAAATGTGAATTTCATCAGTGTTGTACAGTTTATGAATATAGCAATTACATGTTGAGCACCTGCCATGTCCTGGACCCTGAGCTCTGGGAACTCTCATTGTCCTATTTTGACAGTATGGGTTTATTTTATGTAAAATATTCTAACTCTTAGAGATATTCACACTTTGTTGTAAAACAGTGGATCTCAAACTTTTTTTTGGTCTCAGGACACCTTTACATTCTTTCCTTCTCCAGGGGATGTTTGCAACCCAGGGATTGAACCTGGGTCTCCCACATTGCAGACAGACGCTTTTACCGTCTGAGCCACCAGGGAAACCCTTAAAAATTATTGAAAACCTCAAAAGAATTTTTGTTTATACGGATTATATCTCTCAGTATTTACCATATTAGAAATTAAAACTGAGAAATTTAAAACCTATGTATTATTTAAAAATAATAAGCCATTGCATGTTAGCATAAGAAACTCTAAATAGCTATAACATAAAATATCTGTATTTTGCAAAGTAGAAAAAACAATGGCATTATTTTATACTTTTGCTAATCTCTTTAATGTCTGGCTAGATATAAGACAGGAACATTCTTATATTGGCTTCTGCATTCACTTTCTTATGATATAATACTAATGCATCATGTCACCTCTGGAAAGCAGTATACTTGTGAGAGAGTAAGAGTGAAAGAGACAAATAACATCTTGGTATTGCTCTTGAAACAGTTTTGGCCTCACAGAACCCCTGAAAGAGTCTTAGAGACCCTCAAAGATCCCTTAAGCACACTTTGAGAACTTCTGTGCTAAAGTGTGTTTATGAAAACAAATACATGACATCTTTAGTTAGCATATTTTCATGGAGCATCACCCTTGTGTTATTCTATTTTATAAGTTACGTAACTTTGTTAGGTAGGCTTATTGCTAGAAGAATCCACAAATCTCAGTGACTTAACACATTCATTTCTTACTCATATCACAGTCCAGTGTAGGTCAGTAGTAGGGGCTCTGCCCCTCAACAGTCATTCAGAGACCTACACCCCCTAGGGCATCAGAGTCTTCTAGTAGATCCTCTCTATCTGGTCAGCAGACAAAGGAAGAGCCTAGAGAATCATGTATATGAGGTCATGTTCCTCTTGCCAGAATTCATGTACAACCCATAACAGTATTGGAAGCTGAAGAGTGTATCTGGTTCTGTGTCCAGAAGAAAAGGAAGCAGCAGGGTTTGACCAAGACATATTGTCCTCTACCAGAATAAGCAACTAAGTTCTACTAAACAAGTTAAAAGAAAACTTGGTTATTTATTGTCAACTTTTTTGCCCTGTGAAAATTAAGTGGTATGTAGTGCAAAGCAGTATTGCCTCATGCTTTGTGAAAAGTTGTAGAGACATGAAATCTAAAATTAATTTTTAAATATTTAAAACTATTTATTTTGAAATAATTTCAAATGTAAAGCAAAGTTGTACAAAGAACTGCATATTATACCCTTTACCCAAAATCACCAATTATTAATACTCTGCCACATTTGCTTTACTTTTTTCTTTGTGTATATACATAAAAGTGGGAGCATATATGTGTACATACACAGATTCCCCCCAAATTATTTGAGAGTAGAGAGTCTGCTTGCAATGCAGGAGACCCAGATGCAATCCCTGGGTTGGGAAGATCCCCTAGAGAAAGGAATATATGGGCTCTGGTTGGTAGGTCATTTAGCACGTTCCATCAGTTTTGCTACAATTATTCTTTTAGGAGATGAACCCAACATTCTCTGGCCCAATCAGAGCCTTGTTTAGAATGCTGGCCTGGGAGCACCATTTCCACCTAGCACCCATGATGTGACCATGAGGATAAAGTTGATCCAGGTGGCAGGAAGAGAGAAATAGAAGTTGGTTCATTGATGACTGTTTTGAGCTGTTAAATCAGTCACCATTGAAGCCTACCCTACATTTGTGGTTTCCAATTATGTGAGCTATTAAATTCCATTTATTAAGTGAGCTAGCTTGGGTTGGTATTCTGTTAACTTTTGACATAAAGAATACCAAGTGATATTCCTAGTAACAAATAGTAATGACTGTGTTGCTTTAAATTTAAAAAATGGTAAGAAAGATGTATGCATAAAACTTTCTCAATGCCCGGCAAAAAGAAATGAGTATTAGGGGGTTTTATTGTTGTTATTTATGTGTTTTCTCACCAGCTTGGTGGTAGAACCCTGGCATAGGCTACTAAGGAAGCTTAATGTATCACACTCCACAATGCGTATCCCGAGTTCCAGAGAATACATGGGCTTAGTTTAGTAGTTAAGTTGTTAACAGTCACGGAGAGGGGCTTTAGATTCATTTGGACTCATTTCAGTTAACCAAACCAACTTGAGTGAATTAACATATAGTAGTGGAGGCGTCAAATGCCAGGTATGTGGGGTGTCATCCAAAGTCCAAGAGCAGTAAGGATCTTGGCATGGCACCCAACACTAAAAACCTTAAGCACTCACTGTCTTTTTCATCTTGGCTTTTCCTGTGTTTCTGCTTCATTTCCAGTCTAACCAGGCAATTTCAAATACATAGAGAGAGAATATGATTGTGTTAGTGTGAGTCAAGCATTCTCTCCTATTCAGTTCAGTTGTGCTCATTGGTGTAAAAATGGCTTTGGAAGACCTATCCCTGAGGGCATGGAGAAGATTTCAGGGGCTGATTCAGAAAGAGACTGCAGAGTTGGCTTCTGAAGAAACATGTATATATGCTACAGCCAGCTGAAAATGGCCCTGTGATGCCTTTCTGCTTCCCTCTCAGGACTCCTGCCCCTCATTACTAGCCTGTATTTCTCTGATTTGAATTCTTGCCAAGATGCTGACTAATAAGACTTTAGGATAGGGGTTGTAATCCTTTCCAGGGTTTTTTTTTTTTTTTAGTTTTACTAAATAACAGTTTTACATCAGCAGCATCAACAATCTGGGAGTTTATTAGACCTACAGATTCCTGGGTTCCAGCCCTGAAATACTGAAATAGAAGCTGGGGGCACAACCCAGCAATCCTCCAGGTGATGCTTGAGGTACTTGAAGTTTGAAAACCACTGCCCCCCAAAAGATGGCCACAAACTGGGGTCTGTCCTTTTTCCGGCATCTCCTCCTAGCTGGGCACAGTGGTGCTGGTTGCATATAGAATCGTGGTGAACATTTGCTTGTTGCTGCAAAAGAGAAACCTAGTCTCTGGCCCCTGAAGAGTAAAACAGACTCCTGTAGCACAAAGATTACTGTCTCCAGTTCTGCAGCCTCCATTGCTTCAGGTTATCCCCAAGAGACCTCCATGTGGCGGCATTTTTTGGACATTTTTCTGCCTATGCACATGAAGCATGAGTATATCCTCTTCCTCCTCCACCTCCCAGCTCTCCCTCCTTTCTACTCCTGCTGTTTTCCTCTCTTCCTCCTCTTTTTTCTTTCTTTCCCTCCATCTCTGTTTCCTCTTCCTCTTCCTCATCCTTCCTCTTTCCCTTCTTTTACTTCTCCTTGCCTCTTTTCTCTCCATCTTTCTTTATTCTTGTTCCTTGCCTTCTACTTCTTTTTTTCTTTTCATGTTTCTTTCTCATTTTTTTCCTTCTTCCTGGTCCTCATTCTCCTCCTGTTCTTCCTCTTCCTCCTCTCACTTCTACTCCTAATGGGGTTAAACTTACTCAAGAAGAGAAGGCTAATGCCTGAAAGCCATAGAAGGTGATAAATGCCATTTCTATAGTTCTAACACCCAGGGCACTTTGAGGATTATCTGAGGCCTGAGTCTGCCTATTTTTCACATGTTCCTCAAGACCTAAACTTTATGCCCTTCAATCCTCAGCTCCCTTAGCCTCCTAGCCTACTCCCCGACCCCGAACCTAGGAATGAGCTCTCACTGTCCTGTTATGCCAGATATTTACTATTTACCTCTAGGGTGGAGGTAGGGTGTTCAGAAGCTCTGGTGTTTAGAGTTTGCTAATCTCTGGATGCTGGAAAAGATTGAGGGCAGGAGGAGAAGGGGACAGCAGAGAATGAAATGATTGGATGGCATCATTGATTCGATGGACATGAGTCTGAGCAAACTCTGAGAGTTAGTGAAGGAAGGGGAAGCCTGGTGTGCTGCAATCCATGTGGTCACAAAGAGTCAGACACGACTGAGTGACTGAACAACAACAAAATATCTGTAGTACAAATATACTCCTACTATGACCACTTTCAAGCTACCAAGTTGACATTACTGAATGCAGAGCTGGGAAAGAAGCTTACAGGAGCCTCTCACAAACCAGTCAAACCTGTTGTAGCACACACTGAGGAGGGCCTTGCTAGCCATGGTCCGTACACAGTACAGCTCATTCCCTCATCACTGTAGATGTTTGGGAGTTAACCGTTAATGAATGAATTACTCTAAGTTGAACCATCAGTTTTTTGTTTACTCTTTAACATTCATTTTTTGGGACAGCCATTGGAATAATTAAAAATGGCACAGTATATAATAATTGCCACAACACGACCTTTTAGTTTAATTAAATAAAATCAACTCTTAAATACTTTCAAAATTGCAGCTCTTTCGGTTTATCAAACCCTTTTACTTACGAGTCTGAGCTGTTTCAAGATATCATTATAAATTATAGTACCTTTTGGGTTATATGTAACATGTTTGTTTATGTAACAAAGTTTGAATTAATATTCAGTTAAAATGTAGACTGTCATTCAGTTGCCTTGTCTTCTGTATTTGCATTCTACAGCATTTTTGGTGGATTTTTGTTATTTTTAAGTAGTTTCACATTGTGTTTTATGATATATTTCTTCCTGTAACACTTGCATACAGATGGAAATGTTGGGAATCTAGTTTAAGGCTGATTTTTTTTTTTTAAATTCTGTTATGTGATTGATCTGGTCAGTGAACAAGAAATTCTTCGAGGCCATCCATCACTCCAGGCAGGAGCTGAGCTAAACCTTCTAACTCACTGCTTTCAGTCAGTCATGCAAGATTCAGGTTATAAATATTGAATGTGCAAACAACTGTTTAAATTAGCTGTCCTATCTATTTTATGCAATTTTAGTAGAAAAGCAAGCTGATACATTGTTTAGTGGTAAGAAGTGGAAGATGGTGAATACAGTATTATCCTTCCGTACGTCATTGAGTTAATCCTGTTGGCAAATATTGAAAATAGTTAGATCAAATTAATTCTTGTTCCCTTAAGTTAAATTAGAAGTAAGGCAACTGAGCATGTAATTTATGTAGGTTTTTTGGTTTTCATATTCAAACAGTAGTATGACTGTTAGTAATTGTAAATGTAGCCATCTGTCATAAATATAGTAGCCAATTGTTAAATGCTTAGTTCTGTGAATTTTGTTACCTCTTTGCAGTAACAAAAATAGCTTAATATTTGGAAAATATTTGGGCAAGAAGGGAAGTAGCATCTGGTTTGCCCTGCCTTTCCTGGTAAGCATCTAGAATATTGAATTTGTGCAGGTGTTTGTTCTTCTGCTACTTGGAGTTGTAACAAGTGTGCATACTTTCACTGGTGTTGATAAATGCAACAGATAAAATGCCAGCCGTTTGTAATAAATCTAGGAGCCTTTTTTGTATGTAATGAACTTAGGTAAACTTCCAAAATTGCTCTCTGTGTCTTGAGTTTATTCTTCAAATTATATTATGCTGGCAACATTCTTTCAAGTAGATGACATGTACCTAAACCCACATTAATAACACACGTGAACTGCTTACCAAAGAGGAGAAGGCAATGGCACCCCACTCCAGTACTGTTGCCTGGGAAATCTCATGGATGGAGGAGCCTGGTAGGCTGCAGTCCATGGGTCGCAAAGAGTCGGACACGACTGAGCGACTTCACTTTCACTTTTCACTTTCGTGCACTGGAGAAGGAAATGGCAACGCACTCCAGTGTTCTTGCCTGGGGAATCCCAGGGACAGGGGAGCCTGGTGGGCTGCCATCTATGGGGGTCGCACAGTGTCGAACACGACTGAAGCGACTTAGCAGCAGCAGCAGCAGTAGCAAAGGCACACAAGGGTGTCCAGTAGCTTATGTCTCTTAGTTGTTGGATTGCAACCTAACAGAAAAGCTGGTCAAGATTTTATGTTACGTTCTCTGCCACACTGTGCTTGTTGCTTACCCGTATCCATCTTTCTCTTTTTTTAATAGAATTTTGATCAGGATAGCCATGACCCTAGCTAAGTAGACTCACCTTCCTAGACTCCCTTTTAGCTAAAGCTGGCCACATTATGGCTAATAATCACAAATGACATGCCGGTAGAATTTACTTGGTAGCATTTTAAAAGGTACAGGCTTTTAAAAGGTACAGGCTTAGCTAACTTGCATCTTTGGCACTTTGCTTTTTCCTTGTTTTCTGCCTAAAATATAAATTCAACACATGAAAGTACAATAGCTTTCTTAGGAGAATGAATGCAAAAACTACATACTGAAGATGGCACAGTGGAAAAATGGAGAAGATACCTGGGTCTCTGATGGCTTTATTGAGCCACTAACCTTCCTGAATTGCCTGTCCTTAGACTTGAAAGGGTAAATAATCCTCGTTCTTGTTTAAGCCTCTGTTTTTCAAGGTTACTTATAATCTAACACATTTCTAACTGATACACTTCTCTTTCTAAGTTTTCTAAGTCAGAATGAAATTATGCATTGTTCTCGTAATAAACTTAATACTTGGGAATTATAAAAATAACTTTTATGTATATCTCCTTGTTAGTATTAGTCACTCAGTCATGTCCGATTCTTTGTGATCCCATGGACTATAGCCTTCCAGGCTCCTCTGTCCTTGGAATTCTGCAGGCAAGAATACTGGAGTGGATAGACATTCCCTAATCTTCCACCTAGGGAATGAACCCAGGTCTTCTGCATTGTAGGCAGATTCTTTACCGTCTGAGCCACCAAGGGAGCCCATATCTTTGTGAGGAAATAAATCAAACTAGAATTGCCACATTAATAAGCTTTGTTATTGATAAATATAACGATGGTATTAATAATTTTTGTAATAAAAATCACAATTGCAGGAAAAAGATCAGATAATTTTCTTAATCTCATCCATCAAATCATATTTCCCTTAGTCTTTGATCAGTCCCTATCACCTTTTCTTACCCTGTTCATAGTCAGAGGCTAATTTATAAATAATTATAATGTAGTAGTATAAGTCCTAGAAATATTTGTCACAAATATTAATATATTTTATTATTTCCCTGCTTAAAAGCTTTCCCTAATCTTTGATGTAGTATTAAAGGTTGCTTCATTCTGGCTCTGGTTACTTGTTTAATCACATCTCCTTCCTTCCTCCTTTCCTTTCTCCCAACATATTTCTCAGCCCTGTCTAAAACCTGAGTCTAAAACCATTGAATTATTTCTTGGATCTGAATACTACCGCATACTTTTATTCTTCCATGTCCTTCCTCATCCTTTTACTGCTGTACCCTTTCATATCCATCTGTGAAATCCCACTCATTCTAAAACACTGAGTTTAGGTGTCTTTCTCTCTGAAGCTATCTGTAACTCTTCCAACTTCATATTCTGTGCTTTCCATAATACTCTTTTTACCCTTCTATGATAGCATTTCTTAGATTGGATTATGGTTCTTTACAGATCTGTCTTTCCCAGTAGCCTGTGAGTTCCATGAGGTGCTAGATGAGCTATGTTTTATTTTGCAGCTCCAGTATCTTAAGTTAGTATCTGGAGTGGAATAAATACTCGGAATTTTAGTATGCTTTTATAAAAAGAAAATAAAAAATATAAACTTTCTATACTTCTCATTGAATACTAGTATTATTTACCAGTTTATTAAATATATCCTGTGAAGGATATGCTGCTGGTGATTAAAGAATATTCATCAATTACATAAAAAATAGTTATCCATCTGGGTCACCTCTGCATTTGCTTTTATTGACTTTTGACTGACTTTCTTGCTTCTTTGCCTGTAATTTTTGGGTTACCTACCACACATTGTGTGTTAAGAACAGTAAAGCCTGAAGTAAATAGCCTTTGCCTTCAGAAAAGAGCATGTCCCTTCTTTCAGGCTGGTGAGGGTGTGGGGGTTGAGTCAGTCTGTGGTTGGGCTGGGGTCATGCTTTTTTGCAGCTTCAATATGATTCAGTTTGTTACTAATCTTTTGAGGGTAAGGTCAGATCTTTTCCCTCAGCAGGGATTGAGTTCTGACCACCAGCAGATTTAACAGATCAGCAGAAGCATGCCTTTGCAAACTGACGGACGTCTGTCTGCTTTATAACCTAGGTGTCAGGTCTTTGGGCCACTAGGGGATTTCCATTCTCAGTCCTGCCACTGGCTTTCTTTATCTCTGAAGAACTTTTTTCTCTGATGACTGGCCCACGCCTACTGAGGAAGGATGCTCTACACTCTGAAGGCTTGGACTCCCTTAGAAAGGTCTCCCTGTTCTCCTGGACACCAGTAGCCTCCATCACATGAAATCCCAGAGTACCTTAGATGAATTTCTCTCCACTTCTCTGCTCCACCCTCTACGTTCAGAGCACTACCCCAAGCACTTGGTGAAAACCATGGGAAAAACTTGGCAGGTAGTAAGAAGCTTGCTTTGTAGTGGGGTTTCTCTGAATTCTGATCCATCCTTTCAGCCTGCATGCAACTGGTAAAAAATAGGCTGATTTCACCTTACCCCCAACCACAGCCAATTTTTTGTCTCCCTTCTAACCTGCTAGAAATAAAACAGCCATGGGTCTCTCCTTTCCTCTGAAGGGCTCATTTACTAGTGGAATTTAGTTTGTATAGGTCTTTTTGCATCCTCAGATCTCTGATGGATATTTTTTTTTTAATGGTTTTTTGTTTACCAAACTTGTTTTGGTTACTGGAGTGAAGGTAAGGATCTTTTGCCACTTTATACATCCTAGCCTCCCTTCCCCACTTCCACTTGTCCATCCATCCATGCTTATGTGTGTGTATGTACACAAGTATATATTATTTAATGTAGGAGTATTGTATATACTTTTTATGATGAAAAACACTATATCTTGTGTATCATCTTCCTTTCTCTATGTCCCCAAATTATCAAAATTATTTTCTTGGTATTGTATCTATTGCATGTAGAAGGAAATAGTTGCAGCTTTCCCAAGGAAATAAATTATTTTCAGTGAAAATCACCTTTGTTTTACCACCTTTGGTGTCTTGGATATTTTGCAGATAAGGATTTACTGGTTCGTAATGTCTTTTAGGGAGAAGGCAATGGCAACCCACTCCCTTGCCTGGAAAATCCCATGGACGGAGGAGCCTGGTGGGCTGCAGTCCATGGGGTCACCGAGGGTCGGACACGACTGAGCGACTTCACTTTCACTTTTCACTTTCATGCATTGGAGAAGGAAATGGCAACCCACTCCAGTGTTCTTGCCTGGAGAATCCCAGGGACAGAGGAGCCTGGTAGGAGGCTGTCTATGGGGTCACGCAGAGTCGGACACGACTGAAGCGACTTAGCAGTAGCAGCAACAATGTCTTTTAGGCTTCATCAAAATCTAGAATTAGAATAATCAGCACTTAAATTTGATTAGTTCACAAATAATGTGGTCTCTATTGACCACAAGGAAGATTAAGAATCAGATGAAAATGTTTAATTAATATTAACATATTGAAACTTTTATGACAATAAGAGCTAATGATAGTTTTATGACAGTTATTGCCTGCCTGGTAATAGAGAGGTGGGATGTTAAACATGATGCTATCAGTATTATTTCATATCAGTTGGGTTTATCTCAAGTGACTAAAGTGATATAAAAATGACTGACTACAAACGTGAAGTTTAATTCATATCAAATTTACATAAGAACAAAATTTAAAAATTATTTGAGAGCAAAATTTATACAATTATATTTCATGTATGCTATAGTCTCTCAGTAGAGAGGTATTTACCACAGAACACAGTATTGTATAAATGACTTAGTATCAGTTAGCTCTTTTTACCTAACCAACCATTGCAAGATTCAGTGGCTTACAAGTATTATGTATTATTTCTCATGTATCTGCGGGGTGGAGTGGAGTCGGCTGCTCTTGGCTGGGCTTGCCTGGCCCACTGTGCTTGAAGCCATGCTGGGCAGGTGGCCTCTGCGACCTTCTCTTATGCTGCAGTAGGAGGGCTCTGTCGTCTTCCCGCAGGGAACAATAGTGGTGGGGTTGGCCACATGCCATAATGCCACCCAAGCTTAAGCAGAACAAAAAGGAGCACACATTGAGCCTGAAGCAGGCAAAGATATTCCCAAAAAAGGTGACAAGTTCAGTACAGGAAGTGATGTTCTTTATTTTTTTGTAAGGAAGTATTCCAGGCCCAAGGCCCATTCTTGTGCAGCCTCAATTCAGTTCAGTCGCTCAGTCGTGTCCGACTCTTTGGGACCCCAAGAACTGAAGCACACTAGGCTTCCCTGTCCATCACCAACTCCCGGAGTTCACCCCAATTCATGTTCATTGAGTCAGTGATGCCGTCCAGCCGTCTCATCCTCTGTCGTCCCCTTCTCCTCCTGCCCCCAATCCCTCCCAGCATCAGAGTCTTTTCCAATGAGTCAGCTCTTCGCATGAGGTGACCAAAGTACTGGAGTTTCAGCTTTAGCATCATTCCTTCCAAAGAAATCCCAGGACTGATCTCCTTTAGGATGGACTGGTTTGATCTCCTTGCAGTCCAAGGGACTCTCAAGAGTCTTCTCCAGCACCACAGTTCAAAAAGCATCAATTCTTCGGTGCTCAGCTTTCTTCACAGTCCAACTCTCACATCCATACATGACCACTGGAAAAACCATAGCCTTGACTAGACGGACTGTGTTGGCAAAATAATGTCTCTGCTTTTGAATATGCTATCTAGGTTGGTCATAACTTTCCTTCCAAGAAGTAAGTGTCTTTTAATTTTATGGCTGTAATCACCATCTGCAGTGATTTTGGAGCCCAGAAAAATAAAGTCTGACACTGTTTCCACTGTTTTCCCAATCTATTTCCCATGAAGAAATGGGACAAGATGCCATGATCTTTGTTTTCTGAATGTTGAACTTTAAGCCAACTTTTTCACTGTCCTCTTTCACTTTCATCAAGAGGCTTTTGAGTTCCTCTTCATTCTGCCATAAGGGTGGTGTCATCTGCATATCTGAGGTTATTGATATTTCTCCTGGCAATCTTGATTCCAGCTTGTGCTTCCTCCAGCCCAGCATTTCTCATGATGTACTCTGCATATAAGTTAAATAAGCAGGGTGACAATATATAGCCTTGACGTACTTCTTTTCCTATTTGGAACCAGTCTGTTGTTCCATGTCCAGTTCTAACTGTTGCTTCCTGACCTGCATACAGGTTTCTCAAGAGGCAAGTCAGGTGGTCTGATATTCCCATCTCTTTCAGAATTTTCCACAGTTGATTGTGGTCCACACAGTCAAAGGCTTTGGCATAGTCAATAAAGCAGAACTAGATGTTTTTTCTGGAACTCTCTTGCTTTTTCCATAATCCAGTGGATGTTGGCAATTTGATCTCTGGTTCCTCTGCCTTTTCTAAAACCAGCTTGAACATCTGTAAGTTCGTGCTTCACGTATTGCTGAAGCCTAGCTTGGAGAATTTTGAGCATTACTTTACTAGCATGTGAGATGAGTGCAATTGTGCGGTAGTATGAGCATTCTTTGGCATTGCCTTTTTTGGGGATTGGAATGAATACTGACCTTTTCCAGTCCTGTGGCCACTGCTGAGTTTTCCAAATTTGCTGGCATATTGAGTGCAGCACTTTCACAGCATCATCTTTAAGGATTTGGAATAACTCAACTGGAATTCCCTCACCTCCACTAGTTTTGTTTGTAGTGATGCTTTCTAAGGCCCACTTGACTTCGCATTCCAGGATGTCTGGCTCTAGGTGAGTGATCACACCATCGTGATTATCTTGGTCATGAAGATCTTTTTTGTACAGTTCTTCAGTGTATTCTTGCCACCTCTTCTTAATATCTTCTGCTTCTTTTAGGTCCATACCATTTCTGTCCTTTATCGAGCCCATCTTTGCATGAAATGTTCCCTTGGTATCTCTAATTTTCTTGAAGAGATCTCTTAGTCTTTCCCATTCTGTTATTTTCCTCTATTTCTTTGCATTGATTGCTGAGGAAGACTTTCTTATCTCTCTTGCTATTCTTCGGAACGCTGCATTCAGATGCTTATATCTTTCCTTTTCTCCTTTGCTTTTCACTCTCTTCTTTTCACAACTATTTGTAAGGCCCCCTCAGACAGCCATTTTGCTTTTTTGCATTTCTTTTCCATGGGGATGGTCTTGATCCCTGTCTCCTGTACAGTGTCATGAACCTCAGTCCATAGTTCATCAGGCACTCTTTATCTATCAGACCTGGTCCCTTAAATCTATTTCTCACTTCCACTGTATAATCATAAAGAATTTGATTTAGTTCATACCTGAATGGTCTAGTGGTTTTCCCTACTTTCTTCAAATTAAGTCTGAATTTGGCAATAAGGACTTCATGATCTGAGCCACAGTCAGCTCCCGGTCTTGTTTTTGCTGACTGTATAGGGCTTCTCCATCTTTGGCTGAAAAGAATATAATCAATCTGATTTCGGTGTTGACCATCTGGTGATGTCCATGTGTAGAGTCTTCTCTTGTGCTGTTGGAAGAGGGTATTTGCTATGACCAGTGCATTCTCTTGGCAGAACTCTATTAGCCTTTGCCCTGCTTCATTCCATATTCCAAGGCCAAATTTGCCTGTTACCCCAGGTGTTTCTTGACTTCCTACTTTTGCATTCCAGTCCCCTATAATGAAAAGGACATCTTTTTTGGGTGTTAGTTCTAAAAGGTCTTGTAGGTCTTCATAGAACTGTTCAGCTTCTTCAGAGTTACTGGTTGGGGCATAGGCTTGGATTACCATGAAATTGAATGCTTTGCCTTGGAAACAAACAGAGATCATTCTGTTGTTTTTGAGATTGCATCCAAGTACTGCATTTTGGACTCTTTTGTTGACCATGATGGCTACTTCATGTCTTCTAAGGGATTCCTGCCCGCAGTAGTAGATATAATGGTCATCTGAGTTAAATTCACCCATTCCAGTCCATTTTAGTTTGCTGATTCCTAGAATGTCGACATTGACTCTTGCTGTCTCCAGTTTGACTACTTCCAGTCCAGTCTGGACCTTTCTAGGTCTAGATTCATGGACCTAACATTCCAGGTTCCTATTCAATATTGCTCTTTATAGCATTGGACCTTGCTTCTATCACCAGTCACATCCACAACTGGATATTGTTTTTGCTTTAGCTCCATCTCTTCATTCTTTCTGGAGTTATTTCTCCACTGATCTCCAGTAGCATACTGGGCATCTACCAACCTGGGGAGTTCCTCTTTCAGTATCCTATCATTTTGCCTTTTCATACTGTTCATGGGGTTCTCAAGGCAAGAATACTGAAGTGGTTTGCCATTCCCTTCTCCAGTGGACCATGTTCTGTCAGACCTCTCCACCATAACCTGCCTGTCGTAGGTGGCTCCAGCTGCCATGGCTTAGTTTCATTGAGTTAGACAAGGCTGTGTTCCATGTGATTAGATTGACTAGTTTTCTGTGATTATGGTTTGTGTGTATGCCCTCTGATGCCCTCTCGCAACACCTACCATCTTACTTGAGTTTCTCTTACCTTGGACGTCGGGTATTCTTCACGGCTGCTCCAGCAAAATGCAGCCACTCCTCCTTACCTTGGACGAGGGGGATCTCCTCCCC
>NW_011494876.1:7744639-7744939 GCF_000754665.1 Bison bison bison
CAGGGCTGATCTCCTTCAGAATGGACTGGTTGGATTTCCTTGCAGTCCAAGGGACTCGCAAGAGTCTTCTCCAACACCACAGTTCAAGAGCATCAATTCTTGGCACTCAGCTTTCTTCACAGTCCAACTCTCACATCCATACATAACCACAGGAAAGACCATAGCCTTGACTAGACGAACCTTTGTTGGCAAAGGAATGTCTCTGCTTTTGAATATGCTATCTAGGTTGGTCATAATTTTTCTTCCAAGGAGTAAGTGTATTTTAATTTCATGGCTGCAGTCACCATCTGCAGTGATTTT
>NW_011494876.1:7745039-7751307 GCF_000754665.1 Bison bison bison
GAGTTTCTCTTACCTTGGACGTCGGGTATTCTTCACGGCTGCTCCAGCAAAATGCAGCCACTCCTACTTACCTTGGACGAGGGGTATCTCCTCACAGCTATCCCTCCTATACTTACTGCCTCTTCTCTCTCAACTTCCCACTATGACCTCATGGGGAGTTCTTTATGTCCAGTTGACTTAAAGAAGAAACATTTGGGACTCAGGTTTATAGATGATATTGTATGATATGCTGGAACTCTGCACAACTACAACACAACATCCTCAGTCTTTGGGAAACCCAGGAGGACAACAGAGAAAGGAATACTCCCAAAGGACAGAACTTTAAGCAGGCACACAGGTGTTCATTTTTATCAGTAACTGGTGTTTCCACTAGCTGGCTGAGGATCACAGGGCAAAAGAGCCTTGTTGAAGCTGTGCCTGTTACTCAGCTCCTCTGGTGGCTTCACCAGGGGGCTTCCCTGGTGGCTCAGATGGTAAAGAATCCGCCTGCAATGCTAGAGACATGGGTTCGTTCCCTGGGTTGGGAAGATTCCCTGGAGAGGGAAATGGCAACCCACTCCAGTATTCTTGCCTGGAGAATTCCATGGACAGAGGAGCCTGGTAGGCTACAGTCCATGGGGTCACAGAGAGTTGGATGCAACTTTCACTTTCACTTGTGCAGCCTAGAGGAGGACAAAAGACGACACACATGAGTTTGCCTTTCCCAGCATGTATGTTTTGCCAAGAGAAGAGTGTCAGTTAATTCAGTTGGTGGGTTAAGAGAGCTTCTTCTATATTTAGTTTAAGCAAAAATCAGTTTTGGAAAGAGCCGTTAATAATTGGGGGCAATGAAAGTGAAATAAAGAATAGTACTATAAATATAATCCAACTATGCAAGCAGCCTATAGCTTGCTATTCTGAAGCACATCTAACTTTCCAAGTATTAACTCTGTCTGAGTCTGTTAAATAAATTAGGTTATATAACACCTATAAGAATGAACAAGTTTCCAGCTAATAAATCTGTGCAGCAAATTTCATTTCCTTCTTTCCTGTTTAGAACTTTTATAGAACTGTGACACCCTGCTTGCCCTGTTACACTCATTATATCATTGACTTTAGGAAAAAGAGAAATAAGAAACTGGGTTGTTAAAATGCATAATATGAATATCTGCCTTCAGATGACTGAGAATCTTACCCACAATGGTTCATAATTCTTAAAGCCTTTCAGTCTTTTCCCCTCCCTGCTGCTGCTGCTGCTAAGTCGCTTCAGTCGTGTCCGACTCTGTGCGACCCCATAGACGGCAGCCCACCAGGCTCCCCCGTCCCTGGGATTCTCCAGGCAAGAACACTGGAGTGGGTTGCCATTTCCTTCTCCAATGCATGAAAGTGGAAAGTGAAGTGAAGTCGCTCGGTCATGTCCCCTCCCTACTATGCTGCATTTTTAGTATGAGTGATCAGTGCATTCTCCACCCACTCTGAACTCTGGTAACTCTTGAAATGTTTGTAAAATAGGTCTTTTGATTCATCATATAACCTTAGGAAAGAACTTAAGATTTTCAGTCAGAAATCATGGATGTCTCACAGCTTTGTCATTAACCAAGACTTTGGGCAAACAATTTAATTTTCTCGGAGCCCCGGTCTCTTTATGCGTAAAAGAAGAAAGTGCCTACTTAATGTGAGGATTAAGTTCAGTGGTAAAAAGAAAGTGCTTTTTAAGCTGTGCAAATGTTAGTTCATGTTAAAAGAAGGTCACAAGCCGTCTCCTTTTCATATGAACTTTAAATGACAGCCTCTTTAGTGAGGAACAAAGGTAGAGAAAAGTAGAAGCAATCCCAATTGGTAAGTCCAAGAACATGGATTTGGCATCCCTCATTACAACTGGATTTCACACCAAGCACATCAGATTTGCAGTTGACAGTAGTAAAAATAGAATGTAAAATTCAGTAGTTCTCTCTGTGGTATTATTAATTTATGAGAAACTTGATCAGTTTTTCCATATGGTGTTCATCATGCATTTATATCAGTATTTCCTATATTCAGAGTTGTAGTATCATCAATAGTTCTTAATACTTAAATTACTAAGTTTTTTAGAATTTAGAATTTTGAGTGAGACTTTAACAGTTGCCCTGTAAAATTTATTGAATGGACTAGTACATGATTTCACAATTAAAAATACTTCCACCCCCTTTTTTTGCTTAAAGCCATTTTAGTTATGCTGGATGTAAAATACATTGTTTAAGAAAATATTAATTTTTTTTAATGACCTTTGTTTAAAAACTGCAGAGGTGACCCTGGAATAAGATCGTGTATCCCATAGGAAGGACTCTACTGTTTACTCAGCATATGTGTATGAGAAGCACACATATTAGCATATTCTCAGCCACTCGGGAGTAAGAAATACTTATTAACTCTCTTTTGTAGATGAGGAAACTGAGGTTCTTAGAGTATCTTCCCCAAGGATTCTCAGCAGATTAACGCAACCAGGACCCCAACTCAGTTCTGTCAAGCTCTGACAAGCCATGTACTTTTAACTTCACTATTCTGCCTTCTATGCAAATAGTTAAGATGGTATCCAGTCACTTGGTTTTAGTAACACTGTGGAAGTGTTACTCATTCGGTCATGTCTGACTCTTTGTGACCACATAGGCTGTAGCCTGCCAGGCTCCTCTGTCCATGAAATTCTCCAGACAAGAATACTGGAGTGGGTTGCCATTTCCTACTCCAGGGGATCTTCCCAACCCAGGGATTGAACCCTGGTCTCCTCCATCACAGGCAGATTCTTCACTGTCTGAGCCACCAGTTCCTAAGCAGTAATACTGAGGATATTTTTAAATGCCAAATGTTAGTCATATTTAATACCAAAAGTTAGTCTTGTCTAGAACTTCACTTTTTCTCCTTAGAATATTCTCAGTTGTAGAATC
This sequence comes from Bison bison bison, assembly GCF_000754665.1. NCBI lineage: Eukaryota > Metazoa > Chordata > Mammalia > Artiodactyla > Bovidae > Bison > Bison bison. The sequence goes on from NW_011494876.1 coordinate 7,747,940, forward strand.
CTTTGTTTACCATAGATCACCTTTATGTCTGTCCCCTCAAGCCACACTAACTGGCTGAGGTCACGGGGAGCCCTTGACTCCTCTGAGACCAGATAGTAACATCAGGTGCTTCTCCTTCCTCCCTCATGCCCCTTTTTAAAAGTAAGGTTGGCTAGTTCCCCACTTTGGAGAAATTAGAAGACTTTCTCCTTCAAAGGCCAAACCCCTAGGCCTCAGGGTGCCACCCCCTTCTCCCTTGTGTACCTTCTTGTCTGTCCCTCTTGTCCTGTAGAGATGGTATACTGGACCCAGGATTTTTAGAAAGAATCTTTGAGTATCAAATGTCAATATTAACTACATAAGTATAGTTTACAATACCGTGTTAATTATTTTACCCTTGATTTAAGTCTTCTGGGTCTCCTCTCTTTCCTGTTTTTCTGTTTCTATTCAGCAGTCCTTAGCCCTTTGAACTTATTTTTTTCTAACTCTGTCATTTCTTTGATCCCAATACGCGTCCTAGTTTTAGTAACATTTAATTTTTTTAATCCTCTTGAAATTAAGAAAAGACAAATTCTTAATTTTTCATTCTCTAAATCCATTTGTCTTTATTTCTCCTCCGTCAGGTTCACTTCACCCCATTTAACTGTTTCACTGGGTGATGTCCTTTTATGGCTGAGTGTCCAATCAGTGCCTTCAGTTTAGTTCAAAACGATGGTATTTTCCTATTTTATTCACCTAAGCCCAACTTGATGCCTTGTGCGTGTGTGTGTATGTGTGTGTTTCTTAATAGTTGCTCCTTGTCCATAGTTTTTTTTTTTAAGTTGGCCCTCTTGAACTCTGTCTCACAAATTCCCCAAATGGGCCTTCCATTTTGGAGGGACTCAGCACTCTACTCTATACTCTGGAATAAAACTTCTAATGCTCTTCGTCACCTCCTCAAAGCGCTCCAGTGTGCCTCTCCCCCATCCCCCCACCCACTCTTCTTCCTCCATTTCTGTCAGTCTAAATTTTCCAACCCTTGCAGTCTTCTTGGATTCTCCTTGAGTCCCCACTGTCTCATGAACTGACAGGTCCTGAAATGTTTCCAATTTCTGCTGACACCTAGTTGGAAGACCTCCATCAATGTTCCCAAATCTCCCTAGCAGGCATCACAACCCCTCCCTGTCTTCCTTGATAAGGATTTCATTTCCAGATTTTATCATCAGGTCACTGTTTCCTCTACTGAATAAATTAGCATAGTGTTAGAGTCCTTAACTGTTATCACAGCTCAGTTTCTTTGACTCCAGCCAAATTGGATGGCTAAAAATTTTGACTGGCATTTGAAGTCGAAACATTTCTTCATTTCTGTACCTCCACCTCAGATTTTATCCACACCCCTTTCCTGGCCATTGCAGGGAACTCACAGATGGAGAATAATGCAGCGATATAGTACAAAAGGGTAAAGAAGTGGAACTTCAGATGTGTTATTTGTGTGTTAAATTATAAGTTTGTTATCTGAAATGTCAGATACCAAATATCAGTAAGTGCAAACTCTAGATACCTGATAAGACCTGTTAAAACATTTCCTGAGTTAGCTTTAGTGACTAACCACAGTGTGGTCCTTTTCTGGGAACAGCCCAAAAAGAAAACTCTGAGAGGGCCAAGGGTACATTTAAATGTGCAAGACACATATCTCCCAGGCTTGTGTACCATCATTATTATAGCTCTCCCAGGCTTGATACAGTAGGAATCCCTCTGTCTATCCCTCCCTCTTTCCACTTAACAAACACGGGTGGGGTGTGACTCTCATACATCTACATAGTCACTTCCCGTCTTCTGTCTTGTCACCTCTTGACACTGCCAGTGCTCGCTGTTCTAGGTCCCTGTCTCAAGCCTGGAGCAGCCCCCTTACCCAATCTTCTGGTTCATGTTTTTCACAACTATTAGGATGCCTCTTAGTCTTACTGCAGCTTCCCTAGTCCACCAAACTTTAGTGGCTTCTAATTTTCCACCATAAAGCATAAGTTCCACTGGCCTTATGCAAATAATCCATACTCTGTGTTCACAGTAGCATCCACTCTTACCATACATACAGATTTTGCTTCTCATCGATGATATTGTTGTTGATAAGCAGTAAAGAGTCAGTGTGCAGTGGTTGCCCTTCCTGCCTGCTATGTGACCTTGGGTGAATTACTTAATCACTTTGTGCCTCAGTTTTCTCAACTAAAAAGGATATTAAGAGTACCAAATGATCCCCAAATCTCTATGGCTTACAACAATGGGCATTTATTTCTTGCTCCTGGTACATGTGGGTTGAAGCTCCACTCTACTTGCCTTTTTCATTTCAGGACACAGGCTGACATGCCATCATCAGGGTCAGCATTGTGATGGAACCTCAAGTGCCTCTTAGAACTTTGGCTGGGATGGGTCACATTGGCCAAGTCTATCACAAGACTGACCTTAGAGTCTTTGGAGTAGGAGTGTATTCTCCTTCCACGGGGAAAGGACCAAGGGGTATTTGTGAACAATAATGTAGTCCACCATGCTGTCTCATAGGTTATTGCAAGGTATAAGTGAGTTTAATAGATGTGAGTGCTTAGAAGGGTGCCTGGCATACAGTAAGGTCTCAAAGAAGTGTCTGTTGTTGTTACTTTAATTGTAAGTTTTTTGCTAGGTTTCTGTGCTAAGCATTTTACATGTATCTTACAGTTTACTCCTCAAAGTTGATATTATTATCCCAATTTTAAAAAAGAATAAACAGGCTTACAGAGGTTGAATTGTCCACAGTCATGCTATTTGCAAGGGACAGAATGGGCCTTTAAGCCAGGCCTGCCTTCAAAATCCTTGTTCCTGACCTTTTATTAGTCTAGTAAACATGTACTGGGAAGATTTCTCCTAAACTTTATGAGCCTGTTTCACTGCTGCCACTGCAGTCTCTGCCACCCTTGCAGAGACCTTGCCATGACCTTGAAGGACTTGCCTGTAGGCATCTGCCCTCCCAAGAAACACAGCAGCCAAAGTCCCAAGACATTGGCTATCAGATCAGATCAGTCAGTCATGTCCGACTCTTTGTGAACCCCTTAAATTGCAGCAGGCCAGGCCTCCCTGTCCATCACCATCTCCTGGAGTTCACTCAGACTCACGTCCATAGAGTCAGGGATGCCATCCAGCCATCTCATCTTCTGTCGTCCCCTTTTCCTCCTGCCCGCAATCCCTCCCAGCATCAGAGTCTTTTCCAATGAGTCAACTCTTCGCATGAGGTGACCAAAGTACTGGAGTTTCAGCTTTAGCATCATTCCTTCCAAAGAAATCCCAGGGCTGATCTCCTTCAGAATGGACTGGTTGGATTTCCTTGCAGTCCAAGGGACTCGCAAGAGTCTTCTCCAACACCACAGTTCAAGAGCATCAAT
>NW_011494876.1:7751407-7759359 GCF_000754665.1 Bison bison bison
CCACAGGAAAGACCATAGCCTTGACTAGACGAACCTTTGTTGGCAAAGGAATGTCTCTGCTTTTGAATATGCTATCTAGGTTGGTCATAATTTTTCTTCCAAGGAGTAAGTGTATTTTAATTTCATGGCTGCAGTCACCATCTGCAGTGATTTTGGAGCCCAGAAAAATAAAGTCTGACACTGTTTCCACTGTTTCCCCATCTATTTCCCATGAAGTGATGGGACCGGATGCCATGATCTTCGTTTTCTGAATGTTGAGCTTTAAGCCAAATTTTTCACTCTCCACTTTCACTTTCATCAAGAGGCTTTTTAGTGCCTCTTCACTTTCTGCCATAAGGGTGGTGTTATCTGCATATCTGAGGTTATTGATATTTCTCCTGGCAATCTTGATTCCAGCTTGTGCTTCCTCTAGCCCAGCGTTTCTCATGATGTACTCTGCATATAAGTTAAATAACAGGGTGACAATATATAGCCTTGACGTACTCCTTTTCCTATTTGGAACCAGTCTGTTGTTCCATGTCCAGTTCTAACTGTTGCTTCCTGACCTGCATACAGGTTTCTCAAGAGGCAGATCAGGTGGTCTGGTATTCCCATCTCTTTCAGAATTTTCCACAGTTTATTATGATCCACACAGTCAAAGGCTTTGGCCACACAAGAGAAGACTCTATACATGGACACACCAGATGGTCAACACCAAAATCAGATTGATTATATTCTTTGCAGCCAAAGATGGAGAAGCTCTATACAGTCAGCAAAAACAAGAACAGGAGCTGACTGTGGCTCAGACCATGAACTCCTTATTGCCAAATTCAGACTTAAATTGAAGAAAGTAGGGAAAACCACTAGACCATTCAGGTATGACCTAAATCAAATGTCTTATGATTATACAGTGGAAGTGAGAAATAGATTTAAGGGCCTAGATCTGATAGATAGAGTGCCTGATGAACTATGGAATGAGGTTCGTGACATTGTACAGGAGACAGGGATCAAGACCATCCCCATGGAAAAGAAATGCAAAAAAGCAAAATGGCTGTCTGGGGAGGCCTTACACATAGCTATGAAAAGAAGAGACGCGAAAAGCAAAGGAGAAGAGGAAGATATTCCCATCTGAATGCAGAGTTCCAAAGAATAGCAAGAATAGATAAGAAAGCCTTCTTCAGCGATCAATGCAAAGAAATAGAGGAAAACAACAGAATGGAAAGACTAGAGATCTCTTCAAGAAAATCAGAGATACCAAAGGAACATTTCATGCAAAGATGGGCTCAATAAAGACAGAAATGGTATGGACCTAACAGAAGCAGAAGATATTAAGAAGAGATGGCAAGAATACACAGAAGAACTGTACAAAAAAGATCTTCACAACCCAGATAATCAGAATGGTGTGATCACTGACCTAGAACCAGACATCCTGGAATGTGAAGTCAAGTGGACCTTAGAAAGCATCACTATGAACAAAGCTAGTGGAGGTGATGGAATTCCAGTTGAGCTATTCCAAATCCTGAAAGATGATGCTGTGAAAGTGCTGCACTCAATATGCCAGCAAATGTGGAAAACTCAGCAGTGGCCACAGGACTAGAAAAGGTCAGTTTTCATTCCAATCCCAAAGTAAGGCAATGCCAAAGAATGCTCAAACTACTGCACAATTGCACTCATCTCACACGCTAGTAAAGTAATGCTCAAAATTCTCCAAGCCAGGCTTCAGCAATATGTGAACCGTGAACTTCCTGATGTTCAAGCTGGTTTTAGAAAAGGCAAAGGAACCGGAGACCAAATTGCCAACATCCGCTAGATCATGGAAAAAGCAAGAGAGTTCCAGAAAAACATCTATTTCTGCTTTATTGACTATGCCAAAGCCTTTGACTTTGGCTATAAAGAACTTCAAGTTTGTCATTAGTTATTTTATTCAAGCAACATAGAGGTAGATTCTGTGCAAGACCAGCTGAGTGATTGGTACTTGGATTCTGAACCTCTTATTCCCATGTTTGGAGAGCTAAATTTATATACCACCCCGACTTTGCTTTCTGTGCAATCCAACTTGTCAAATTAATTGCTGGAATATCCTCTATTCAAGACAGAAGCAAGACTCCACAGGATGTCCATCTAGATATTGTTGTTGAGAAAGGTATCTATTAGTCTCTCTGTATCTCATTAGTGGCCAAATGGCAGAATAAGGAATGTAGGCATCTGCAGTCCCGTGAGGTTAGATCTGTTCACCTCCAAGATTTAAGGTTTAGAGTATGCCCTTGTGAAAGCATGTTGGCCCTCATCTTTCAAGCCCAGATCAGGGCTAGCCCTGCCATCTCATACTTGGTTAACTTATTGGTAGTGCTTCTTCCATGAGGATCTAAGCTTCATGAAGGGAGAGATCATGTTTCATGATCTTCTGCATTTCCCCACAAAGCCTGCAAGCTTGGGGACATCCTTAGAGTCTGCAGAGAGAACATGCAGAGGTAACTTAGGTGCAGCTCCTGTCTTTATGCATCGTATTATCCCTCAACTCTTAAATAGAGACTTATATCTGTATCACTAAATCAAGGTTTCAGATTTAAGGAGAAGGAAGCATAGGGAAGTGGTAAGAGTATATCCTGGAGCCAGACTGCCTGTTTTATATCCCCGCTTCCTACATATTGTCTGTGAAAACTTTGAGCTTGAATTTTCTCATCTATAAGGTGGGAATAATAATAGTATTAATTTTACAGACTTATTGTGAATATTAAATGTTAGTACTAGTGTTGTACACATATAGTAAGGCTTCAAGATATGTTAACTATTACAGATAACAAAATAACAGAGGTGAAAGCACTTAGAATTTCCCAAACAGTGCTACTCAGAGTTGCCATCTGCTTTGAGCTAAGGAACTTGGGTCATGAGGTAAATCAACACTCACCTTCCTTCAAAAAACCCTTGTTAGGAGGGAAAAAAAAATTGTACTTGGAGATAAAGTTGGTTTACACTCCTGCTGCAGCTGCTTGTCTTCTTTATAAACAGTTCACAGCCATTCCTTTTGTTTCCTGACCTAGGACATAGTAGGCAGTCAGTAAATTTAATTATGTGCTCTAGCCTGATAAAAACCTTTTTGAGATATCTTATTAAGGTAAATGAATAAATTTTCTACTTAATGAACTTTGTAAATTTTAAGTTCCTAGTATGTCACACACTGTAAATCTATATTATATTTATTTATAGTTTTTCTGTATCTTCAATTTAAAAATAAGGTAAATCCAAGCCTTTTTTTTTTTTTTAAAAGCTATGAATGTTTTTTTTCGAAGTTTTTTTTATTCCAGCAGTGAGTAGATAAAAGCAGCCATATAGGCCATCATGGGAAGCCTAGAATGGGTTTTACCAGATCCCATTTTGTTTATTTATTATTTTTTTGTCATCATGTTAGTGTTTATATACAGTCATGTCTGACTCTTTGCTACCCTGTGGAGGATAGCCCACCAGGCTCCTCTGTCCATTGGATTTTCCAGACAAGAATACTGGAGTGGGTTGCCATTTCCCTCTCCATTATATACAGAGTCAAACATAAAAAAACTAAGCATAATTTTTGCAGGTAAGATTTATTTATATAAAAGTTTGGTACTATGGCAGTTGTTTAGCAAAAAATCTATACATGTTGCTATGTAGAAAGAAATTAATACTATAAGTTAACTTTTTAACCTCCTTTATAGCAAAGCAATTTAATGTGAAACTAGTAATCGTATTAGTCTTGATTCTCTAGAAGAAGAAAATCAATAATGTGTTTTTTCTTCCAGTTTTATTGAGATATAAGTGACGTATAGCACTATGTAAGTCTAAGATAGGCAGCATGATGATTAGACTTATATACATCATGAAATGGTTATAATAAGTTTTATAAATATCCATCAAGAACTAAATATCCATCAAGAACATAAATATTTTGTAAATATTCATCAAGAACTAAAGAGCCTATTGATGAAAGTGAAAGAGGAGAGTGAAAAAGTAGGCTTAAAACTCAACATTCAGAAAACTAAGATTGTGGCATCCGGTCCCATCACTTCATGGCAAATAGATGGGGAAACAATGGAAGCAGTGAGAGACTTTATTTGGAGGGTTCCAAAATCACTGCAGATGGTGACTGTACCCATGAATTTAAAAGACACTTGCTCCTTGGAAGAAAAGCTATGCCCAACCTAGATAGCATATTAAAAAGCAGAGATGTTACCCTGCTGACAAAGGTCCATCTAGTCAAGGCTATGGTTTTTCCAGTAGTCATGTATGGATGTGAGAGTTGGACTATAAAGAAAGCTGAGTGCCAAAGAACTGATGCTTTTGAATTATGGTGTTGGAGAATACTCTCGAGAGTCCCTTGGACTGCAAAGAGATCCAACCAGTCCATCCTAAAGGAAATCAGTTCTGAATATTCATTGGAAGGACTGATGCTGAAGCTGAAACTCCAATACTTTGGCCACCTGATGCGAAGAACTGACTCATGGGAAAAGACCCTGATGTTGGGCAAGATTGAAGGAGGGAGGAGAAGGGTATGACAGAGGATGAGTTGGTGGGATGGCGTCACTGACTCAATGGACATGAGTTTGAGCAAGCTCCAGGAGTTGGTGATGGACAGGGAAGTCTGGTGTGCTGCAGTTTTTGGAGTCACAAAGTCAGACATGGCTGAGTGACTGAACTGAACTGAATTGAAATATCCATCACTCATATAGTTACAAGATTAAAGAAAGAGAAAAAAAATTTTTCCTTGTGATGAGAACTCTTTGATAAGAACTCTTAGGATTTACTCTCTTAACTTCCATATATAATATACATCAGTGTTAATTATGTTTATAATGTTGTACACTGTATCCCTCATCCTTAGTTATAATTGGAGGTTTGTACCTTTTGACCATCTTCTCATAATATAAAATATTAGAATATATAATATCTGTGTTAAATAATGCATATTATAATAATAAATATGTTATATTTAATGTTATATATGGCAACCCACTCAAGTAGTCTTGCCTGGAGAATCCCATGGACAACGGAGCCTGGGAGGCTATAGTCCATAAGGTTGCAAAGAGTAAGACATGACTGAGTGACTAACATAACACACATTATTAAATATAATATTTTATGTATAAGAGTTATTGTAAGAAATTAGCTCATAAGATTATGGAGGCTGAGAAATCCCAGCCTACAACTACAGTCTGTAGTTGGCAAGCTCAAGTCCCAGGAAAGCCCATAATAAAATTCCAAGTCTGAGTCCAGAGGCCTAAGAACCAGAAGGTTGTCTGAATCCTCATTCAAGTCCAAAGGCAGAAGACCACTGTCCCAGCTTGAAGACGAAAAAGAATTCTCCCTTCCTGTGCCTTTTCATTCTAATCAGGTTTCCAATAGATTAGGTGAGGTTCACTCACATCAGGGAGGGCAGTCTGCTTTGCTCTGCAGATTCCAATGTTAAATCTCATCCAGAAGCATCCTTACAGACTTAGAAGAGTATTCAACTGGATATCTGGGAATCCATGTCCCAGTCAAGTTGACACATAGAATTAACCAACCATCATCATAATATTAGACACAGTGCCCCCTTTACAAAAGTCAACTTATTTGATTTCTATATACTCTTAAAGATGAATGCTTTTCCTGCTCAAAGTCAATTTACTTAGCCTAGTTTTGGATTTTAATTCCTTACTTTTGAATAAAATTTTTGTTTTCTTTTTAATTTTTACAGGTAGTCTTTTTATGACAAGTTATTAAGCATCATTTCTGCTGTATTACTTAAATAACTGAGGACCTAAAGATACATGTGATCGATTATTCTGAAAGATTTTCGGTTGCAGGAGAATCCTGTTACCCAGCTAAAAGATTTGATAGATTGTAAAGGAAACCTTTTGAGTAATGGGGCAGGGGAAAGCAGGCTGCTTTGTGCAACTGTATCTCTGAATATTCTCCTCAAAATGAATTGTAAGGATGTGCAGTGAGGTCATAGTCCTCTGCCATTCCAGAAAAAGAAAAAGGAATGTAGGCAGTGTAGGCTGAAGGTTCTTGGGGAATGGAGGAAAAATGTTTCAAAAACAGAAAACGACCATTTGAAAGTGCAAAAGAAAATGGATATCCTAGAAATGAATTGGATTGTTTTCCACTCACAGCCTCTTGTAACCCTAATGAATAGTACTATAGCTCCACCTACTGTATAGAGAAGCAAAGAGGCAAAATACTGTCAGTCAGAACCTTCTCCCCTAACCCCAGGGTATTTTGGGGTTTTTTTTATCTTTTGGTTATTTACTCAAGTCATTGAAACTGTGTTTATTTTTTGCTTCCAATCTTTCTCTCCTCTTCCTACTAATAATTTCATGTGTGAAAGATTTATGGGTATCATTTTAAAAGCTAACATTTCAAAGAAAACATAATAGGAAATTATACTTTGATGATTTGGTTGAGGTGTCTGGAAATGCAGCACATAAAATACGATTTAGATATATATCATACTTGAATAAATTATGTGTGAGAAAGACCAAGAAGGGGGAAGACAAGGTTGTTATCTGATGAGGAGAAGAGTAAAGATTTTAAAGACCTGAATTCTCTAAAACTAATTTGCTTGGTGCCTTGGGCAAGTTACTAAACTTTCCTTGTGTGCTGCAGTTTCTCTATTTAAAAAAATAATGAGGATAATGGCATATGCCTTTTCTCTGCCTCATAGAATTCTTATCAGAATGATAGAAGATCAAGTAATGTCCCACTTATCCAGCCATCATACTTCCAGTCTCGACCATCTGTAATGATTCTCAGAAGCAGGCAGAAAAAGGCCTGTGAGCCAGGAGAGTGCATGCTTTAAGAAAGCAAAATCCCTTGACTTAGAATTATGTGTAAAAGTAAGGTCTGCGGTTTAAAGCTGGTATATGTGTGTTTGTGTGTGCTTCTTCTCTGTTGTTCTTTCTGTAGTTCTTCCTTCCCTGTAGTAACCTAGGAAAACAGTTTTTGGTTTGTTGTTTGTTTGTTTTTATGATGGAAAGATAGGAAAGGATGATGACGTGAGTATAGGTTTCTCCTTAGAAATTCATCATTAAAGTAACTGGAGAAGAGATTGCAGAACCCCAGCAGCATTCTATGGCTAAAATTGAGAGTAAACAGCTTTCTGAATTTCAAGTAATCACACTATATAGACCTTAGTATAGACCTTATACAGAGAAGGCAATGGCACCCCACTCACTCTTGCCTGGAAAACCCCATGGACGGAGGAGCCTGGTAGGCTGAAGTCCGTGGGGTCGCTAGGAGTCGGACACGACTGAGCGACTTCACTTCACTTTTCACTTTCATGCATTGGAGAAGGAAATGGCAACCCACTCCAGTGTTCTTGCCTGGAGAACCTTAGGGACAGGGGAGCCTGGTGGGCTGCTGTCTATGGGGTCGCACAGAGTCGGACATGACTGAAGCGACTTAGCAGCAGCAGCAGCAGCAGCAGCATAGACCTTATAATCACACAATTATAGACCTTAGCAGAAGTTTTCTGAATCATATCCAGAATGCTCTTTTACAAAGATGTTTGCATTGTATTTTAGAAAGAGTTCCATTAAAAAAAAAAGTCTTTAAAGATTATATATTATTTATGATGAAAATCCTTGGAAGGAAAGTTATGACCAACCTAGATAGCATATTCCAAAGCAGACATTACTTTGCCAACAAAGGTTCGTCTAGTCAAGGCTATGGTTTTTCCAGTGGTCATGTATGGATGTGAGAGTTGGACTGTGAAGAAGGCTGAGCGCCAAAGAATTGATGCTTTTGAACTGTGGTGTTGGAGAAGACTCTTGAGAGTCCCTTGGACTGCAAGGAAATCCAACCAGTCCATTCTGAAGGAGATCAGCCCTGGGATTTCTTGGAAGGAATGATGCTAAAGCTGGAACTCCAGTACTTGGGCCACCTCATGCGAAGAGTTGACTCATTGGAAAAGACTCTGATGCTGGGAGGGATTGGGGGCAAGAGGAGAAGGGGACGAC
>NW_011494876.1:7759459-7759959 GCF_000754665.1 Bison bison bison
GATGGCATCACTGACTCAATGGACGTGAGTCTGAGTGAACACCGGGAGTTGGTGATGGACAGGGAGGCCTGGCGTGCTGTGATTCATGGGGTTGCAAAGAGTCGGACACGACTGAGCGACTGATCTGATCTGATCTGATGATGAAAATCGACATGTATGAACTAATTTTTTCCTAGTGGATACATTCAATATCACTGTATTTTTTAAGATACATATTTGATTTCCTCAATTAAATGGAAAATTACTTCTCCAGGTTTTTCCTTGTGGTTTCTGCCAATTTAAATCACTTTCCAGGTCACTGTTATTGGTGAGAAAATGTTGCCTGCCATATCAGTAAACAAAGGATGTTGCAGTCATCATCAAGCCCCCCACAGCCCACCCCCAGACTGTGAGCCCCTGAGGGAACTCAGGATGTAACGAGCTGCCCAGTGCCGAGCCCTCAGCTGCTGCAGCCTCCTTTCCACACAGCAGTGTGCCCTTGAGACTCAGGATGAGAAGCA
>NW_011494876.1:7760065-7762423 GCF_000754665.1 Bison bison bison
CTCAGGATGAGAAGCACAAAATACTGGTCCAGTAGCTGAGGTGCTGTCAAAGGAATGATTCCAGTGAGCTCAGACTCTTGCATTTTCCCATACACAGAAAAGCGCTAGATTCCTTAACTTGAGATATCTGGTTTTCTTTAATTACCAGTCATCTTTTGATGTTCTGACTACCCGGTCTTGCAGAAACTCTTATGTATCCTGGCTCCTCACTTATGTCTTCATAGCAGTTTCTCAGAGCTGAGTGTCTGTGTCCTGGGCTTTAGTCTTCAGTTTTGTCTGCTAAGTAAAACATAATTCTCAGTTTTTAGTTTGTGCTTTTTTTTTTTTCCCCAGTGAGATAACTGTAAAGTCAAAACAAGGAGTTTTTGGAAAACTGGTTTTAAGGGGTAGAGGTGTGTGTGACTTATGAAATAAAAGTGTAAATTAAATATTTTTCATTGTATTTAGCCACTTGTAAGAAAGTTTTTCTGTTTGAGAGTAGAACTGAAAACTTAGTCTGGATGGATGTTTATGTAAGTCTTTCTTAATGTACCTTAAATGCCTAAATGTTGTATTATCATGTAGGAAGGGCAACAAATTATTTATATGTTTCATACTTGAAAGTTTTTATATAACATCTTTATTAAAATATGTACTAAATTTATAAATGTAAAATTGAACAAATCTCAAAATACTTTGTGTTTATTGTCTGATGGAGGTAGGCCAAAAGTGACACCCTTGGTGTTCTTTCCCATCTGATATGAGAAAATCTGAGAATTCAAATGAGGTTAGTGTAGATCAGGAATTCTCGGACTAATTAAAGTAGCAAGTGCTTTTTTTTTTTTTAATGCCCTGTTTTTCTAAGACAGATGTTGTTCAACTGACTATACACAGTACCAGTGCATAGTGAGGGCTGGGCTTCCCTGGTGGCTCGATGGTAAAGAGTCCACCTGCCAGTGCAGGGTGAGACGATCCTCGGGAGAAGGAAATGGCAACCCACTCCAGTACTCCTGCCTGGACAGTACGATGCACAGAGGAGCCTGGCGTGCTGTAGTCCACAGGGTCACGAAAGAGTAGAACATGATTTAGTGACTAAACAACACAGCACGTGTTAATTATGTCCCTTTGACAAATCCTAAACTGGTCTGTATCCTGTCCAGTGATTGCATACTTGGATGTAACAGCAGTGTCAAATTGCTGTATATTTCTGAATTCTTTTCTCTCAATTTTGATATGATACTTACATGGTTGTGAACTGATAACAGTTTGTTTGCAGGCAAGGACTTTGAGGTAGCACTGGATAGTTCAGTGGTTGGCCACACAGCCTGAATCGGAGTGCCTGGATTTGAATACTGACTTTGCCATTTGCTGTCAGAGAGACCCCGGGCACATCATTTAACCTCTTTGTGACTCAGGTTCCTTACTGGTGAAATGGTAGTAGCAATGCTAACCCATCTCAGAAGGCTGCCATAAGTGTTGTATAACTGAAATACTTAGTCCCTGAATAGTGTGCTTGCTACATGTTTAGCCATAGTAACATTATTGGCATTGATATTGTTACTAAATCACTCAAGCTGAATTTTGAGTGATTAACCTTTCCATATTTTGTCAATTTATCTAGAATAGCTGTTTTGTAACCTAATTTACTTTATTTTTTTATTTTATTTTATTTTTAAACTTTACAATATTGTATTAGTTTTGCCAAATATCGAAATGAATCCGCCACAGGTATACATGTGTTCCCCATCCTGAACCCTCCTCCCTCCTCCCTCCCCATACCATCCCTCTGGGTCGTCCCAGTGCACCAGCCCCAAGCATCCAGTATCGTGCATCAAACCTGGACTGGCAACTCGTTTCATACATGATATTATACATGTTTCAATGCCATTCTCCCAAATCTCCCCACCCTCTCCCTCTCCCAGAGTCCACAAGATTGATCTATACATCAGTGTCTCTTCTGCTGTCTCGTACATAGGGTTATTGTTACCATCTTTCTAAATTCCATATATATGCATTAGTATACTGTATTGGTGTTTTTCTTTCTGGCTTTCTTCACTCTGTATAATAGGTTCCAGTTTCATCCATCTCATTAGAACTGATTCAAATGTATTCTTTTTAATGGCTGAATAATACTCCATTGTGTATATGTACCACAGTTTTCTTATCCATTCATCTGCTAATGGGCATCAAGGTTGCTTCCATGTCCTGGCTATTATAAACAGTGCTGCAATGAACATTGGGGTACACGTGTCTCTTTCCCTTCTGGTTTCCTCAGTGTGTATGCCCAGCAGTGGGATTGCTGGATCATAAGGCAGTTCTATTTCCAGTTTTTTAAGGAATCTCCACACTCTTCTCCATAGTGGCTGTACTAGTTTGCAT
>NW_011494876.1:7762523-7763882 GCF_000754665.1 Bison bison bison
AGCCATTCTGACTGGCGTGAAATGGTACCTCATAGTGGTTTTGATTTGCATTTCTCTGATAATGAGTGATGTTGAGCATCCTTTCATATGTTTGTTAGCCATCTGTATGTCTTCTTTGGAGAAATGTCTATTTAGTTCTTTGGCACATTTTTTGATTGGGTCTTTTATTTTTCTGGAGTTGAGCTGTAGGAGTTGCTTGTGTATTTTTGAGATAAACTTGTATTTTAAGCACATACAGGTCATGAAAGCAAATAATCTAAGTCATATCATTTTAGAAGGATATGATTCCTTCATTTAATATGAGTGAATGATTTAGACATTAGATACTATTTGAACAGCCTTTTAATTGATATGCCATTAGGTTCCCAGAAGGTGACTGCTTTGTCACTGAGCTTCTCTCCAGGTCACAGTTGAATAACGCTGGCTAGAGATGGGTATATATGTTTTCTTAGTCACAGTGATCTTATTTACAAGTTCCTTCACTTGAATTATTTTACTTGGCCTTGAAAATATTTGTTAGTATGCTTGGTACTGTATAGACTAAAGCAAATGCTAGCTTTCTGAGTTATTTGTAATGAAATATCAGTAATAGTTCTGCATTAGTGATATGCCACTACGTATTTTCAGTGATCAAGTTTATATTCTAGTATGGAAGCAGGAAAGAAAAGCATATTTTAAAAAAAGCAAAATTAAGATATTATGGAGTGCATACACTCCATAAGTATGGAATAAGGAGGTACACTGAAAGATCTACTTTAGGAAAAGTGGTCAGGATAAGCACTTCTAGTAACAGTTGAACTGAACCCTCAGGGTAAGAGGATGCCTGCCCTGTGAAGAGCTGGGAAGGACATTCCAGCAGGTGGGAAAGCTGTTGTTTACTCTGCACTACCTGTACCAGGCATTTCAAAAACTCCTCAGTAGTTGTAGACGCTGGGTCTTTTCTCCAGCTGTTTGTAACCTGTGGTGAAAGAATACAGAAATGACTGCCAAAACAAGTCATTTCTACTTCAATTTACTGTGCCAATACTTCCGCACCTTTCAGTTCAGTTCAGTCATTCAGTCGTGTCCGACTCTTTGCAACCCCATGAACCGCAGCACGCCAGGCCTCCCTGCCCATCACCAACTCGTGGAGTTTACCCAAACTCATGTCCATTGAGTCGATGATACCATCTAACCATCTCATCCTTTGTCGTCCCCTTCTCCTCCTGCCTTCAATCTTTCCCAACATCAGAATCTTTTCAGATGAGTCAGCTCTTCGAATCAGGTGGCCATATTATTGGAGTTTCAGCTTCAACATCAGTTCTTCCAATGAACACTCAGGACTGATCTCCTTTAGGATGGACTGGTTGGATCTCCTTG
>NW_011494876.1:7764830-7766960 GCF_000754665.1 Bison bison bison
AGAAATAGATGTTTTCTGGAACTCTCTTGCTTTTTCCATGATCCAGCGGATGTTGGCAATTTGATCTCTGGTTCCTCTGCCTTTTCTAAAACCAGCTTGAATATCTGGAAGTTCACAGTTCACATATTGCTGAAGCCTGGCTTGGAGAATTTTTAGCATTACTTTATTAGCGTGTGAGATGAATGCAATTGTGTGGTAGTTTGAGCATTCTTTGGCATTGCCTTCCTTAGGGATTGGAATGAAAACTGACCTTTTCTAGCCCTGTGGCCACTGCTGAGTTTTCCAAATTTGCTGACATATTGAGTACAACACTTTCACAGCATCATCTTTTAGGATTTGAAATAGCTCAACTGGAATTCCATCACCGCCTCTTTGGAATTGTTAACTTCTTCATGAAGTACCACATTCTCCCAAGACCTCTCTGAGAGCTGATCCAGGGTGCAGTTCAGCGTTACCAAGGCATTGTCAGAGCACAAAATGCATTCCATGTGCTCCTGACTTTATCGCATGCTATCCATCAGTACACTACAGGTACCTTTCAGGCCTTAATTCCATTAAGAGTGTTTCTTGATACAAATTACTTTCATTTACCCTAATTTTTATACATTATCCACAGGGTTAGCTAGTTTTGAAACTTGATGAACACCTTTCTCAGAGGTCATAATTCTTTCCATTTTGGCTGTATCTCATTTCTTGCTCTGTCCTTTGCTAATAATGAATCAAAAAATTCCTCATTTCTATTCTCACCCAAATTAAGCCATATATGGTAAGCATGAATTTAAAAAAAATGTTTTTTCTTGGTCCAAAAACCCTACTGCTGTTTGAAATTTTCATGTAAACTTGGAACTCAATTTACTTCCATTGTTGAAAAATAACCATTTTCTTGTGTAGTGTAAACTAAGTTTTGGCTTATTTTCTTAAAAGTAGTATGCAAGTCAAACTTTCTTTATTTGTACTAATTTGTATAATTTTTTGTATTATTTGTATTAATTTTATAGATTTGTTATAAAACAGAGATTTATATTACAAAATTTATCTTCCTTGAGTAGCGTGAGAAATGCCAAGAAAAGTTCATTAATGAATCTTGAAAACTTTGGTCATGAACTGCTTACATTGTCCTCTTAGCATACTTCAATGATACTGAATACCTCTTAAAAACAGGATATGAGTAATGCTGTATCTAGTGAAACTCTAAGAAGAATTTTAAATGTAATCATCATTAGCAACAGTTCTAAAACTGGCATGTTCTTACTCAGTACTTTGGCTTCCTTGCTATTTTAATTCTATATATTTGCTTTCTTCACATAAGATATGCTACTATTAACTTGAAGAGCTAATGCAAATTCCAATAGAATGGCCTGGATTCTGTGTGTCTTATACATTATCAACTAGATTTTTTAAAACTAGTCTCAATTTTAGTAACAGTAAATCTATAAAAGGAAAAAATAAACATGATGTTAATTTCAATTATTGATAGATTTGAGTGATGAAAGTCTAAAATATTCACTGACCTTTTATCATGACTTTTCTTGACTTAACGCAGTTTATTTTTTAATGAGTCTTTTTAAAATGTAATACCTTAACTTCATCTCTTGTTATTATCTAAGTTGGGGAACATGGTTTTAAAAACATAGAATGTAAATATTTTAAGAATGATTACAGAGGGAGGTGCCAAGATGGCGGAGGAGTAGGACGGGGAAAACACTTTCTCCCCCACAAATTCATCAAAAGAGCATTTAAACGTCGAGTAAATTCCACAAAACAACTTCTGAATGCCGGCAGAGGACATCAGGCACCCAGAAAAGCAACCCAACTCTTCGAAAGGAGGTAGGAAAAAATATTAAAGACAATAAAAGAGACAAAAGAGGGAGGGACGGAGTTCCGTCCCGGGAAGGGAGTCTTAAAAAGAGAGAAGTTTCTAAACACCAGGAAACCTTCTCACTGCCGAATCCGTGCCGAGCTTTGGAAGCACAGAGGGCAACATAACAGGGAGAAAAAATAAACAATTAAAACTCGCAGATTGCGAGCCCTACGGTAACTCCCCCAGCGGAGAAGCGGCGCAGACGCCTGCATCCACCATTAGCAAGCGGGGGCTGGGCAGGGAGGCGCGGCGCGGGCTGCATCGCTGAG
>NW_011494876.1:7769187-7771767 GCF_000754665.1 Bison bison bison
TCTACAAGGAAAAAAAAAAAAAAAGAGGTGTGTAAGGCAACTGGAAATTTAAACATCACTGGATATTTGATGATATTAAGAATTTATTCTTAAAAAAAAAAAAAGAAACCAATATTCATTGCAATACTATTTACAATAGCCAAGAAATGAAAGCATGAATAAAGAAGATGTGGTACATGTATACAATGAAATATTACTCAACATTAAAAGGAGTGAAATAATGCCATTTGCAGCAACATGGATAGACCTAAAGATGATCATACTAAGTGAACAAAGTCAGAGAAAGACAAATACATATGATATCACATATGTGAAATCTTAAAAAATGATATAAATGAACTTATTTACAAAACAGACAGACCCAAAGACATAGAAAACAAACTTATGGTTCCCAAAGAGGAAAGAGGGAGAGGGATAAATTAGGGATATTAGATTAATAGATACACTCCTATATATAAATCAGAAAAGCAACAAAGTCCTGCTGTATAGCACAGGGAACTCAGTATTTTGTAATAACCTATAAGGGAAAGAATCTGAAAATAATATGTGTAACTGAATCATTTTGGTGTATACCTGAAACTAAAGAACACTGTGAATCAATTATATTTCAATTAAAAAAAAAAGAAAAAAATTAAAAATTTTAAAAAAAAAGAGGAAAAAAAAAAAAAGAATGATTACTATCTGAAAAGTTTACTAAAACTCCTGGCCAAAGACATCGTAGTAACATTTAGAATCATAGGTATTGATGTTCTCATTGCCGATTATTATTTTTTCTTCAGACTTCAGTTTGTAAACTCATAATAAAAATATCGTATTAAAATGGGAAGTATTTTTAAATGGCAGTACTTTAGAAACAGAATAAATGTGGGAGGAAATTTAAGAGTAAAGATGTCTAAATATTCTGCATTTATATTTTCCTTTTAGGACCAACTTAAAGTATAGAAATATAATAGTAACTAATTGAACACAATGGTCCTCAACACTAGTGTATGTAATAATCATCTGTCAGGCTTTTAGTGGGAGTGAGGTGGGACAGGGGGTTAATGTAACAATCCTAGAGTTGCAACTAGGTGTTCAGCAGTTGAGTTCAGTTCTGACACTGACTCATTGAGTGATAGATCCCACTGGTTAAGGGCTCAGTCCCATAATACTGCCCCCACTTCAGACACCCATTGCAGTAAGGTGAAAGCCACTCATAATTCTGACCAGCCATCTGTAATTTGTGAATTTCCATGACCCCTCCTGAGGTTCAGTTCAGTTGAGTTCAGTCGCTCAGTTGTGTCCGACTCTTTGCAACCCCATGAATCGCAGCACGCCAGGCCTCTTTGTCCATCACCAACTCCCGGTGTTCACTCAGACTCACGTCCATCGAGTCAGTGATGCCATCCAGCCATCTCATCCTCTGTCGTCCCCTTCTCCTCCTGCCCCCAATCCCTCCCAGCATCAGAGGCTTCTCCAATGAGTCAACTCTTCGCATGAGGTGGCCAAAGTACTGGAGTTTCAGCCTTAGCATCATTCCTTCCAGAGAAATCCCAGGGCTGATCTCCTTCAGAATGGACTGGTTGGATTTCCTTGCAGTCCAAGGGACTCTCAAGAGTCTTCTCTAACACCACAGTTCAAAAGCATCAATTCTTCGGTGCTCAGCTTTCTTTACAGTCCAACTCTCACATCCATACCTGACCACTGGAAAAACCATAGCCTTGACTAGACAGACCCTTGTTGGCAAAGTAATGTCTCTGCTTTTGAATATGCTATCTAGGTTGGTCATAACTTTTCTTCCAAGGAGTAAGGGTCTTTTAATTTCATGGCTGCAGTCACCATCTGCAGTGATTTTGGAGCCCAAAAAAATAAAGTCTGACACTGTTTCCCATGAAGTGATGGGACCAGATGTCGTGATCTTCGTTTTCTGTATGTTGATATTTCTCCTGGAAATCCTGATTTCAGTTTGTGCTTCTTCCAGCCCAGCGTTTCTCATGATGTACTCTGCATAGAAGTTAAATAAGCCGGGTGACAAGATACAGCCTTGACGTACTCCTTTTCCTATTTGGAACCAGTCTGTTGTTCCATGTCCGGTTCTAACTGTTGCCTCCTGACCTTCATATAGGTTTCTCAAAAGGCAATTCAGGTGGTCTGGTATTCCCATCTCTTTCAGAATTTTCCACAGTTTATTGTGATCCACACAATCAAAGGCTTTGGCATAGTCAATAAAGCAGAAATAGATGTTTTTCTGGAACTCTCTTGCTTTTTCCATGATCCAGCGGATATTGGCAATTTGATCTCTGTTCTGGTTCCTCTGCTTTTTCTAAAACCAGCTTGAACATCTGGAAGTTCACAGTTCACGTATTACTGAAGCCTGGCTTGGAGAATTTTGAGCATTACTTTACTAGCGTGTGAGATGAGTGCAATTGTGTGGTAGTATGAGCATTCTTTGGCATTTCCTTTCTTTGGGATTGGAGTGAAAACTGACCTTTTCCAGTCCTGTGGCCACTGCTGAGTTTTCCAAATTTGCTGGCATATTGAGTGCAGCACTTTCACAGCATCATCTTCCAGGATTTGGAATAACTCAACTGGAATTCCATC
>NW_011494876.1:7772405-7772642 GCF_000754665.1 Bison bison bison
AGGCTTCTGTTAGGTCCATACCATTTCTGTCCTTTATCGAGCCCATCTTTGCATGAAATGTTCCCTTGGTATCTCTAATTTCCTTGAAGAGATCTCTAGTCTTTCCCATTCTGTTATTTTCCTCTATTTCTTTGCATTGGTCACTGATGAAGGCTTTCTTATCTCTTCTTGCTATTCTTTGGAACTCTGCATTCAGATGCTTATATCTTTCCTTTTCTCCTTTGCTTTTCTCTTCTC
>NW_011494876.1:7773157-7788342 GCF_000754665.1 Bison bison bison
AATGGTCATCTGAGTTAAATTCACCCATTCCAGTCCATTTTAGTTCGCTGATTCCTAGAACGTCGACATTCACTCTTGCCGTCTCCTGTTTGACCACTTCCAATTTGCCTTGATTCATGGAACTGACATTCCAGGTTCCTATGCAATATTGTTCTTCACAGCATTGGACCTTGCTTCTCTCACCAGTCACATCCACAGCTGGGTATTCTTTTTGCTTTGGCTCCATCCCTTCATTCTTTCTGGAGTTATTTCTCCACTGATCTCCAGTAGCATATTGGGCACCTACTGAGCTGGGGAGTTTCTCTTTCAGTATCTTATCATTTTGCCTTTTCATATTGTTCACGGGGTTCTCAAGGCAAGAATACCGAAGTGGTTTGCCATTCCCTCTCCAGTAGACCACATTCTGTCAGACCTCTCCACCATGACCCGCCCGTCTTGGGTTGCCCCACGGGCATGGCTTAGTTTCATTGAGTTAGACAAGGCTGTGGTCCTAGTGTGATTCGATTGACTAGTTTTCTATGAGTATGGTTTCAGTGTGTTTGCCCTCTGTTGCCCTCTTGCAGCATCTGAGGTTCAGTAATTGCTAAAATAACTCACAGAACTCAGGAAAGAACATGCTCTACTAGCATTTGCTAGCAGTTTATCATAAAGGGTACAACTCAGGACTGGCAAATGCGGTAAAGAGCTTCCAAGCCCTCAGGACACACCACTATCCCAGTAACCCAGCAACGCTATGAACTCCATTGGTTAGGGGTTTATTACAAACCTTCTACTAAATAGGTACACTTGATTTAATCATTGGCCATTTGTGTTCGTAAGTTCCAGTCTTTTAACCACATGGCTAGCTCCTGTGGCAGTCAGCCCCCATCTTGAAGTATCTAGGAACACACTGAGTCGCCTCATTGACACCAACTTAGGTAAGGTTGGAAGGCACTTGTTATGAATTACAAACGAACAAACAAAATGTGCCTGTCACTCAGGCAATTCCAAGGTCTTTAGGAGCTCTGTGCCAGGAATTAGAAGACAAAGACCAGATATATCTTTCTTGTGTGTGTGTATGTGTGTGTGTTAGTTGCTCAGTTGTGTCATACTCTTTGCAACCCATGAACTGTAGCCCACCAGGCTCCTCTGTCCATGGAATTCTCCAGGCAAGAATATCTTTCTTACCATACCGCTGATAGGCACTGGGATTGTTTCCAAATATTATATTTTCCCTTCCAGACATATGGTAGAATTTTACTCCTCTCTCCTTTTATTATGTTGGCCATATGACTTGCTTTAGCTGGTAAAGATAAGAAGTGGCACTGTCACATGAGGAGGAACCTTTAGAAATTAGTGTGCCAGTCACCATGTTCCCATCTCAGTGCTCTGGTTATTTCTGAAGAATGTAGCATCCATGGGTCCTGAGTTACTAGAATAAGCAAAACTGCTTACTGCCCCTATAAGACTTTAGTGTGAACAGGAAATAATTTTTTTGCTATTTTGTTAAGCTTCTCAGATTTGGGGATTACTTATTACGGTGGCTTGGCCCTTGTATCCTGACTGATACAAGGTTTAAAAAATAAAAGTCACAGGTTATATAGTGCTTATTTTCTTAGTTCACTAAAGTTTGTTGTCATTAATGATTGTTGAATTTTATTGAATACTTTTTTCTGTATCTATTGAATTGTTCCTATTTTTTCATTTTAATCTGTTAATATTGTGAATTATTTTACAGATACTCTCATATTTAAACATCTTTCCATTCCTGAGCTAATCCCCATTGATCATCATATATGGTATATGTTGGTATACATTGCTAAATTCAGGTTTCTATTTGTTTAGGTCTTTTAAATATATGTTCATTAAATAAGTTAACTTATTACTCTTCACATCCTTATATGGTTTTAGTAACAAGGTTATATTTGATGAACTTGGGAAGCTTTTATTCTTTTTCTCACCTCAAACAATCTGTATTGAGTTCCTTTAAGTTTTGATAGAACTTGTCATTAAAACATCTGAACCTTGCACTTTTTGGTGGATGGATTTTTGACCTTTGATAACAGTTTTTTAGTGATTACACGTATCTTGAGCTTTCCTATTTCTTCTTGAGTCAGTTTTAATAATTGTATTATTCTAAGAAGTAGCTTTGTTTCAAATTCAATAGCATAAAGAATTATAGAAATTACATGTTTTATGTAGAAATATACTTTATATTATACATAGAATGGTGCATATAAAGTTTTTGTCCTTTATTGTGTCTGTACAGTGTTAATATTGTATTTTTATTTCTAGTTGTATACTTTTGTTAACTATTCTTTCCAGAAACTTTCTATTTCATTGGTCTTTTGAAAGAATTGGATTTTTGCTTTAGTTGTACTCTAGCTTCTATTTTGATTATTCCTTTAATTTTTACTTTCTTTCTACTTTTATGAGTATATTATTTTTCTAACCTCTTAAGTTGAATATTTAAATATTAATATTTAAGCTAAGAAGCTTAATCTTTTTACAGGCGACTTAAAGCTATACATTATGATGTAGATCAGATTTTTATGTGTGAAATCTTGAAATCTAATCTTGGCAGCTTTGGAAGTTATGTGTTTCACTTCTGTCCTTTTAGAGGTCACCTTTAAATTTATAACATTCACATTTGTCTTAACATCACTGAAATTAAATAGCTCATCCCCTTACACAAAAGGAGAAAGCTTTGATTCCAATTGTATCCACCCTTCTCATCCTCTCTTTTATCACCTGTGTGTGTTAGTTGCTCGTGTCCAACTCTTTGCGACCCCATGGACTGTAGGCTGCCAGG
Source organism: Bison bison bison (assembly GCF_000754665.1). Classification (NCBI taxonomy): domain Eukaryota; kingdom Metazoa; phylum Chordata; class Mammalia; order Artiodactyla; family Bovidae; genus Bison; species Bison bison. Next base: position 7,775,949 of record NW_011494876.1, read on the forward strand.
CTCCTCTGTCCATGGGATTCTCCATGGAGTGGGTTGCCATTCCCTTCTCCATCTGTTATCTCTTGGTACTCCATTATTTAACTTATATGCAGAGTAATCTTGTGAAATGCCAGGCTGGATGAAGCACAAGCTGGAATCAAGATTTCTGGAGGAAATATCAATAACCTCACGTATGCAGATGACACCACCCTTATGGCAGAAAGTGAAGAAAAACTAAAGAGCCTCTTGATGAAAGAGAAAGAAGAGAGTGAAAAAGTTGGTTTAAAACTCAACATTCAGAAAACTAAGATTGTGGCATCCAGTCCCATCACTTCATGGCAAATAGATGGGGAAACAATGGAAACAGAGACTTTATTTTGGGGGGCTCCAAAATCACTGCAGATAGTGACTGCAGCCATGAAATTAAAAGATGCTTGCTCCTTGGAAGAAAAGCTATGACCAACCTAGACAGCATATTAAAAAGTAGAGACATTGCTTTGCCAACAAAGGTCCATCTGGTCAAAGCTATGGTTTTTCCAGTAGTCATGTATGGATATGAGAGTTGGACTATAAAGGAAGCTGAGCGCCAAAGAATTGATGCTTATAAACTGTGGCGTTGGAGAAGACTCAGTTCCTTGGACTGCACAGAGATCAAACTAGTCGGTCGTAAAGGAAATCAGTCCTGAATATTCACTGGAAGGACTGATGTTGAAGCTGAACCTCCAATACTTTAGCCACCTGATGTGAAGAGCTGACTCATTTGAAAAGACCCTGATGCTGGGAAAGATTGAAGGCAGAAGGAGAAGGGGACGACAGAGGATGAGATGCTTGAATTGCATCACCGACACGTTGGACATGAGTTTGAGAAGCTCCAGGAGTTGGTGATGGACAGGGAGGCCTGGCATGCTGCAGTCCATGGGACTGCAAAGAGTTGGACATGATTGAGCAACTGAACTGAACAGTTTTTAACCGAGATATGGAAATGTAGGGATGGCTTATGGCTGACAAAGTGAATCAAGAATGAGAGTGAACTAATTGGGAAAAACTTCCTAGGCATTCTTTCTTTTAATAGCTATTCAAAGTAATACTAAAGAAGATCCCAGTAACTATTTTAGACTGTGGAGATACAAAGAGGAATAAGATAAAATTTTCTTTCCTTAGGGAGTGTTCATAGTCTATTGAAGAGAATGATGTAGAACAAATAGAATGCAGTGAAAGAAATGCAGATAGAAGTAAATGTAATTGCCATGGAGCCTTTAAGTAAAATTCAGTTCTTATTTTTGCCTTTTAGAGTTAGAGATATGCTGATGGAGTAGATTATGTTTTTAAATGATCGTGTAGAAGAAATAAAAACTCACAAAAGGCAAGGAGGGGATTTTAGGACAAGAGCAAACATATAGCAAAACTAGTGGGGTGTCTTGGTATGGCTAGAGAATTAGGGGTGAGTGAAGACTTGGTGGCAGACAGATCTGAGGAGAAATAGGCACAGATTTTTGGACTTTATTCTGTAGACAAAGGTTTCATGTATTTTTGTATACAGGAAAATAACATTAGAGGTTATCTTTCTAAAGACATGTTAAGTTACTGAGAGAAAAACTGGAAGCAGTGAATCAAGTTGGGAGGCTGTTATTGTCAAGTCAGGCTAGCGATGATGTATTTTGTAAAGCAAGAGGAAAAGTGAAGATGAATAGAAAGAAGCAGTGGATTTAAGAAATGAGGACTCAGAGAAAATTTTCAGAGTTAGTAGAAGCAGAGAATGGAAAGCTAAAATTTCTTAAGCAGTGACACCATGCCAGGCATTTTATCAAGAATTTCCCTGAACTTTCACAACTCTGGAAGATAAGTGGTAACTTAAAGGTGAGAAAACAGGCTGAGAGAAGTTCATGAATAGCCCAGCAGCACTCCTGGAGAGCCATAACCCAGAGCTGTCAGCCTCCCAAGCTGAGTTTTTTTCCACTTCTTCTGTTACTTCTCTTTGGGAATTTTTTTTTTTTCCTTCGAATTCTGATTGTTTTTTTCCCATGGAAGTCTGCCTCATATTATAGTTTTATAAAGTGGAATGATGAACAAGTCAAGAGTTTCTAAATAACTGTAACTTTAAACTTCAAATTATTTCTCAACTGTAAGCTAATTAAAGCTTGCAGGGTTAGCCCCTCTAAAGTTGGAAACGGTTTGGCATCTCTTTCCATGTCATTAAGCTCCATCCATCTTTGCATTGTGATGGTTCTGCCCACCACCCCCCGCCCGCCCCAGTTTTCTGTTAGTGTCAACCTGTGGTTTGTGGGACTAAGGGTAATGATTATTCCCAGACCTGCTGGTGAAATTTATCAGAAACTAATTCAGAAGCTGTACTTTCAGCACTAAGCTAGTTCACAGTTCAGAAAACAGTGATCACTCAGGGATGTCTGACAAATACAGTGTGATCATAAATTGAAGAAATAGGAGGCCAGTAACAATTATTGATGGTTTATTGCAGGAGAAATTCTTTGGGGCTTTTCAAAAGAAAAGTTTTATATGAGTAAATAGCAAAGATCTGATTATACTAAGCAATTGGAATACTATTTCCAGCTTTTCCAGCCAAGTGGATTCTTCCTTTCCTCCCAACCAAATTCACAAGCATTTCCCCCCATTTTCCATTGAAGGCTAATGATGGGAACTAAGGAAACAAGGAAATTATGAAGTTCAGAAATCTCCTGAGCCTACTCCTGAAATAATACCTTACATAGGTTAAATTAGAATTTTGAGTTCAAAGATGAATACAGTCAACAGTGGTTTAGAACAACAAGCCTCAACCTTTTTGGCACCAGGGACTGGTTTTGTGGAAGACAGTTTTTTCACAGCTGTGAGGTTGTAGGGAATGGTTTCGGGATGATTCAGGTGCATAACATCACTTTATTTCTATTATTATTACATCAGTTCCACCTCAGTTCATCAGGTATTAGATCCCCGAGGTTGAGGACCCTTGGTTTAGAAGACATATGCTAGAACCAGACTGTATGCTTTTTTTTAATATAAATTTATTGATTTTAATTGGAGGCTAATTATTTTACAGTATTATATTGGTTTTGCCATACATCAACATGAATCCGCCACGGGTGTACATGTGTTCCTCATCCTGAACCCCCCTCCCACCTTCCTCCCCATACCATCCCTCTGGGTCATCCCAGTGCACCAGCTCCGAGCATCCTGTATCATGCATCGAGCCTGGTCTGGCGATTTGTTTCACATACGATACTATACATGTTTCAATGCCATTCTCCCAAATCATCCCATCCTCTCCCTCTCCCACAGAGTCCAAAAGACTGTTTTATTCATCTGTGTCTCTTTTGCTGTCTCGCATACAGGGTTATCGTTACCATCTTTCTAAATTCCATGTATATGCATTAGTATACTGTATTGGAAAACTGGAAATAGAAGTGCCATATGACCCAGCAATCCCTCTGCTGGGCATACACACCAAGGAAACCAGAATTGAAAGAGACACGTGTACCCCAGTGTTCATCGCAGCACTGTTTATAATAGCCAGGACATGGAAGCAACCTAGATGTCCATCAGCAGACGAATGGATGAAAAGGCTGTGGTACATATACACAATGGAGTATTACTCAGCCATTAAAAAGAATACATTTGAATCAGTTCTAATGAGATGAATGAAACTGTAGCCTATTATACAGAGTGACGTAAGCCAGAAAGAAAAACAGACTGTATGCTTTTAAACCCTGGTTCAACACTCACTAGCCATGTAATCCTAGGCAGTTTGCTTACTGTCTCTGTGACTTAGTTTCTTCATCTATAACACTGGAAATAATAAGAAGACATATCTCACAGACTTCTTTGGAGAGTACACAATATATGTAAAGAACTTAGTGCTTGGTACAGAGTGAGTTCTGTATAAGTATTTATTGTTGATGCTATCAGTCTTGATATTTATAAGCAATAATGTCTATTCCAAGTAATTATGGTGATTATTATTAAACTTAGATAATACAATAGTTGTTATCTTATTTCCAATAAGCAAGTTTTTGAGTATAATAAGAATGGATTTCTCTTTTATGCTTACCCATTATGGTGTTTTATTCTGATTTTGTTGTGTCTTTCAAGTAGAAAATATTTAAAACTGAAACTATAAGTTCTAAAACTGCTATATAAATTGAGTATGACTTTTGTGCTTTTAAAATGTATTTTGGAAAGAGTTTAGTGCATTCACTTTCCTTCTGCTCTAAGTGATCTATAGAAAATTAAAATGACAAGAAAGGTGGGATTAACCAGATTTATGATTGGCAAAGGAAAGTTGTTAACAGCTTACATGTAGCAGGTGTAGCTATTTTAATAGATATACCAGACTGGTCCATAAACCCACCTACTTGCTGTGCTGTTCCACAGATGGCCACTTAAACAATTTAATGTCACTAAAATGGTTCTGGTAAAGAATTCTTTAAAACAAACTATAATGATTTACCATTTTGAACTGTCTGAAATGCCATCATTATCCTAATGGCCCACAGTTAGAACATTTTTCTTCAAATGTCTTCCCCCTGGCCCTCCACCTTTCCAGCTCTCTTGTTTCTATTCTAAACTTCTCTCATATGCATTTTCTTGATACCACTAATCAGGCTTAGGTTTAATTCATGTGATCTATCATCCACTGGATTTTCTTGCCCTATTCATTTGGCCTTGATTTGAAAAACACCTTGTCTTCTACTTCCATCCTTTCTGAGTTGACTTTAGTAACTCTTAGGCTAGCCTTATCTTCATCTTCTTAGGCTTACCTGATTGTGGGAAGGGGGAAACTTCACAAAGGGATAAACATGGACAAAGGCTCAGTGGTGAGAGGTTTATGGCATTGAATTTAAGAAGAGACGTATGCATTTAGTAGGTCCAGCATGTTGTACCTGTGGCATGCTTTCACCTGTAGTAATAACAGTCTAAGTAAACATGTCACAAAGGCCCCACACTTCCTTGTTGATGGCCATGGCAGACAGTGCTAATCAATCATGACAACCCTGTAGTTCTTCGTAACAGACACTCCACATAGTTACTACCAGCCTTTCAGTGCTGGAACTCAATATGAAACCTATTTGCTCTCCAGGAGATGTTTTTTTGCAGGGTATAAAGTTTTCTTCAAATGGATTTTTCTTATATTGATTCTCCATAAAAAAAAAGAAAGAAAGAAAAAAAAAAAAAACTCTGACCAAAACATTAAATCTCAACTTCATGAAGACATTTCTTTAGGGAGGAAATATAACATGGTTCAGAATATCAGGCATCTCAAGCAAGCCTTTGACGAGTGCTAGATTTAGTTAATTCATAGTTGAATTTTCTGACAAGTGTCGAAAGTGCTGAAACTCAGTGCTGTTGCTTAAGATGGGATCAATATAGGTTAGGTACCAGACTGGAAGCAGAGTTGAACTGAACTTCATTTTTGTCAGACTGAGAGTCCTCATCTTTTGTGCAAAGATGGATTAAGAAGAGAGGCTCATTTCTCAGGAACTTTGATTATATGCAAACACTTGGATAAGTACTTGGCTACAACCTCAGAGTTCTGGAATATGTACAAAATTCAGTCAGCTAATACATAAGGCATACATACATTAGGCTGTGTTATGCAGTTTACATACATTATCCTCACTAAATGTAATCCTTATATCAATTCCATAAGGTAGAGCCTACTTTTATTCCTAGGTTAAAGGTGAGGAAATTGAAAAGAAGGAACCCTAATTTGCTTGAAGTTTTTAAGTGGAAGAAGCATGGTTTTGGTCCACTGTGACTGCAGAGCCTGTCTTCTTTTATCTGTTATTAACCATTTTTAATTGAAATACAGTAAATGTTTAAAGTTGTGTTAATCTCAGGTGTATAGCAAAGTGCTTCCATTTCAGATTCTTTACCATTATAGGTTGTAAGACATTAATATTGTTCGTCATGCTTAAAGCCTGATCAACTTTCACCCTGCCCCTCCTTTGTTTGCATTCCAGGTTTTGTAATTTTCTTTGTTTGAAGGAAATTTCATCCAGTACTGACTCTGGTTTTGATGAAGCAAGCCCTTTGGTCCTACAGGACCTTTTTGGGTAGTAACTTCTAGAACTTTAGCCCTAGAGTAAGAAACTGATGAATCATAGCCTCACCGCCACCACTAGGATAATAAAGAACTCCAGTTAAGGTTAGGCTGGAAGACTATAGCAAGAGTGCTTCCAGCCCTGGGATTAGAGTGGTTATTCATTATCTAGCCAAGAAGAAGCAGGGATTGATGAGAACTAAAAACCAGAAAAGTACTTTCCCAGTGAAGTAAGCCTTGTTTCTCAAAATGTAGTCTTTGGACCACCTGCATCAGAAGTACTATAAAGTTCCAGATCCAGAAATATCTCCCCCATATTGCTTTGTTATAATTAACAAAGTAAGACTTTTCTTAACACTCATGCGTTTGAGGAGCTATCAAAACTATGAGGCAGTAAGATAGTTTATAGTTGAGGTTTGCAGCCTCAGAAAATAGGAAAGGAGAAAACCTTCTGGCTTCTGAAGCTTAGAAAGATTAGAGGTGCGAAGGTCAGATACAGGAGGTATGAGAGAGCAAGGGAATGGGGAGGCCAGAGAGTTGGCATACTAACATTGAGAAACTGAAAGAAGGGCAGGAAGGGGAATGTAAGAAGCTGCCTTGTGTCACTCTTTTTGGTCTCTCCCTACTCCACTTCAGAACAGAGCTGTGTGGACATCTCTGCACCCTGTCCTCTTGTTCAGTCGCTGAGTCATGTCTGACTCTTCGAGACCCTATGAACTACAGCACACCAGGCTTCCCTTTCCTTCACTATCTCCTGGAATTTGCTCAAACTCGTGTCCATTGTGTCAGTTATGCCATCCAGCCATCTCATCCTCTGTCATCCCCTTTTCCTCCTTCCTTCAATCTTTCCCAGCATCAGGGTCTTTTCAGTAAGTCAGTTCTTCCCATCAAGTGGCCAAAGTATTGGAGCTTCAGGTTCAGCATCAGTCCTTCCAGTGATTATTCAGGGCTGATTTTCTTTAGGATTGACTGGTTTGATCTCCTTGCTGCCCACGGGACTTTCAAGAGTCTTATCCAGCACCACAATTCAAAAGCATCAATTCTTCAGCGCTCAGCCTTCTTTATGATCCAGCTCTCACATCTGTCATTACTACTGGAAAACCATAGCCTTGTTGGGCAAAGTGATGTCTCTGCTTTTTAATACACTGTGTAGATTTGTCATAGCTTTTCTTGCAAGGAGCAAGTGTAATTTCATGGCTGCAGTCACCATCCACAGTGATTTTGGAGCCCGAGAAAATAAAATCTGTCACTATTTCCACTTTTTATCCTTCTGTTTGCCATGAAGTGATGGGACTGGATGCCATGGTCTTAGCTTTTTGAATGTTGAGTTTGGTTTGGGTAATGTTGCCTAATTTAAGTATCAAACAAAGGAAGGGCAGCAAGGGTTTGGTCAAGCATAGGAGCAAATGGTTTTAAAACTGCAAGCCTGCTGTTTTCACAGTAGCCTGGTAATTTAGATATTAGCCCCATTTTGCAGATGAAAAAACTAATATTCTTACAACTACTTACTTGCTGAAGTCTCACAGATAGTAAGTGGTAGGACCCGGATTTAAAGCCAACTTGGTATGTGTCTGTGGCCTGTGGTCACTCCAGTTGGTCTTTCAGGATGCCAGGTGAAGATGTTAATGGTTCTAACAGCATGGACAGCTCAACTCTTCTCAGCCTGTGCTCTGCTCTTGCTCCTTCAGCCAGGATGGTGATGCTATCAGACCTGCTGCTAGCAGCGACCCAGTGTCTTGGCAGCATTCTTTCTCATCCAATTTTTAGCCCTCCGTTTTTCCTGGACCCTCCTCTTTTTCCTCTCCTAGTTTTACTTCCACTTTCACCTCCTTCTGGAATTAGAGTATTTCCTGACTTTCCCTCTGCTGCCAAGAGTCAAAATTACTTTTAATCTCAGTTAACTGCTTAGATGTTGAGGGGCACTTGGTTGAATGAATCTGAAGTAGAGATTGCCCATTATAAATGCAGTTGCCTTTAAAAATAAAATGCTGTATAAGTGAAGCCAAAGGTTACTCTTTACAGATTGTTTCTGCAAAAGCAAATAGGCCCTTGTCATTCATAATGAAGGTTAAAATGCTCTGAAATTTAGAATCAGCTGATGCTGCTCTTTCAGAGGAGGTAAGAGAAGCACTTGAATCTTTAAATATACAATAATACGGAAGTGTTGTCACCACTGTAGATTGTGCTTTGCAGTTGCCAACTTAGCACATCTAAAAAAATGTTATCTACAAATGTTCCTACATTTAAAACTACTCCCTGTTCCTTTGTTCCCTTCAATTAAAAGAAAAAGATGTTGAAATGACTAATATTCTAGTACCAAGAACATAACAGACCAAAACAGGTGATTTTGTGCTATTGCTATAGAAACAGCAGTAAAAGAAATGAGTATAAACCTTGCTTTTAAATGATTCAATTATTTTCTTTTAGACTGTTGGTGCCATAATAGACATTCTCTTTTTAAGTGAATAAGAAATTGAGCATCTATCATTGTAGATTTTTACTTTACACAAATCTTCTTTTTTTAGCTAAAACCATAGAAAAATAAAGATTAAGTAGCTTTTTCTAAATGCTGCCTCAGTTCAGAATTCATGCAGATATTTATATAAACCGATTGTCTGTAGACACAGTCTTTAGATTTTGCTATATGATTTGGCCACCATTCACTCCGTTAGTATTTACTGAGTACCTGCTAGGTACCAGGTATCTGCTAGACACATCACCACTGCCCTTGTATTCCAAGGAGAAGAAGGAGGTACCTGCTTCTTGATAGGGTGATAAAGATATTTAAGACTTGAAGGAGGATGAAGAGCTAGCCATATCAAGAGGAAGAGGGAGGGTACCTGTAGAAAGAAAAAACCTGTGCAAATTCCTGTTAAACGCACACACCAAGTATGAAGTTTAGAGAGCAATAAGGAGGAGGGATAGTTATGAATGAGATAGGCACGTAGCTGATTAATCTTCCACCCCTCCAGATATGTGCACTGCCTTCTAGCATGTGCTATGTGTCCTGGGAGTTAGATCCCTCCTGTTCTCCCACATCACACTATATTAATCACCCAGGCTCCTTTGACCTCAGGATATCCCAAGCAACAGAAAGTAGCATCTGAAGATCAGCAGACAGGAGGAGAAAAGGCAGTGTACTTCTTTCCTTTCTTCCTGCTGATGCCCGCACCTATGAAGATGCAGTTGCTCTGGCTCCAGTCTTCCCCTTTCCCCTGCAGACCTAGGAACAGTAATGGCTGCCCACTGTTGTTATTTTTCCGTGTCTAACTGTACATTCTTTCTTCAGCCCTGCCCATACCTCCGTAAGGAATCATTTAATAATCACCTGTCCATTTGAACCATGTGGTATGAACTCTGTTCCCTTTGAGGTCCCTGATTATAGAAAATGAGGTCTGATGAGTGAAGAAGGGTGGGTAATTTATAGACATTATGAGCTAGGAATTTATTTATTTTTACTCAGAGAAGCATAAGTCCACTGAAATATGATGGGATAATTGATCCTCCTTTAAGATGGTCACTCTGGCTGCTCTTGAGGATACTGGAAGGGAGGATGAGAATGGAATCAGGAAGCCAGTTGGGAGGTTTTGTAGGCAAGGAACAATGGTGCTTGAGCTAGAATAGGAGATAGAGAAACAAATAGATTCAGTACAGAACTGATAGACTTGCAGAGAGGAACTGTGAATCGAGGGTGACTCTTATCTTTCTGGTTTGAGCTTCTAGGGAGTGGTGAGGATGGGGAATTTAGACTCTTTTCTTAATAAGGTCCATTTGAAATGTCTGTGAAATATGTAGGAAAAGATTCAAGCAGGCAGTTTGAAGTTCAGGAAATGAGTCAGGGCTAGAAATGTAGATTGAACTGTCAACATAGGGATAACATTTAGAACCAGACATAGGAATGGAAATAGTCACCAAGGTAAAAAATGTTTTAGGAAAAAAAAAAAACAACTGAGAAAATCCAAGAGCTCCCTAATTGAAAGTCTTCAGGAGCTGTTTGAATGCACATGTTAGTTCCTCTCAAATATTACTAAAATAATATGAAAATCAGCTTTAGATAAAAAAAGAATGAAAATGATGAATGCTTCAGAAATAAAATATGAAAATTCTGTGTTTATACTTCTCCTTATAAAATAAACTTAATATCTAAGTGGTTATATTTTTTTAAAGAACAGTAGTCTTTTGCCTTCTAGGAACACTGCTTTACTCCTGCTGTGAACATTGGCACACATATATTAACATCTCATGTATCCACTTTAGTCTTGTGCTAGAAACTTGTCACTTGACCGGAGAACTGAATGAGTTAATTTCTCTCCTCATCTCAAGCTCTTATTTCTGACCAACAGGATTATGCTCAGGTGGTGAATTCTGCATACTGTCTAACCTAATTGGGAAATGTGTTTACAATGATAAGCTTCTAGCCTAATTTAAATGAAGGAAAGCTTTCTAATTTCACCTTTCATTTACTAGAATTTTTTAAGATAAAAGAATGTGTTAAAATGGCACCAATGTGTTACCACTAATGCAGTCTGTAATAACCAAATCTGTTTGCTTTTTTCAGAGCAACTATCAGGCCCTGCACAGAGAGATGTCTTGGTGTTTTTCTTTAGGTCTTCTGCAAATGATCATCCCTTGACTCCAGGGGCATATAGATTTTATTATATGGCCTTCTAGCTTGTATATTATAGCATTGAACTGTCATCTATAGCACCCATTAGAATGGTATTGACAAAATGTCCACTTGTATTGAACTAAGCACTCAATAAACCACTATAAGTAAATTGTTGTGCTCTTACTTCAAAGGATAGTCTATTGATTCCCCACACTAGTCTGGGCCTAGCAGAACAACCCTAGCGACAATCCTTGTGATAGTTGTAAAATGTTGCTTAATGTCTTTTTTGAAGTACCCAGAAGTAAAGCATTTTTTAACATTTTTTTATTACTGCTTGCATAGAATATTTATTTTATTTCAGATAGTTAACCACTAATCATTGTTTTGTCCTTATGAGCTAAAACTCTTTAATTTATAAATTACATATAATTTATTAATAATTATGTTATTTATGGGCATACATTATATGCCCATAATAAGAAAATCTGGAGAATCATTCTCCAGAGGTAACTGTTTTTAATAGTTTTTCTGTGAGTACCTTCAGAGATTGTCTGTATGATGTAACAATTATTTTTTCCATGAATAGAATCATACCATTTATATTCTTTGGGAATTGGTGTGGTATTTTGAGTTTCCCTCATAGCTCAGTTGGTAAAGATTCCACCTGCAATGCGGGAGACCTGGGTTTGATCCCTGGGTTGGGAAGATCCCCTGGAGAAGGGAAAGGCTACCCACTCCAGTATTCTGGCCTGGAGAATTCCATGGACTGTATAGTCCATGGGGTCGCAAAGAGTCAGACAGGACTGAGTGGTATTTTGACACTGGGGCTTTCTACTTTATCTGTCTTGGAAATCTTTCTATAATACTGTATATTAATCTTATTCTTTTTTAGCTATCATATGTATCATTGCATGGGTATAGCCTAGTATATTTATCTATTCTCTTGTGATGGACCTCTAAATTTTCCCCATTTCTTCATTTTTCTATTACTGTTATAATTAACACCCATTTAAATATATCTTTATGTGCTTGGGAAATTGCCTCCATTTAAAAGATATGTGAGATTTTCATGTAGTAAATAGAACTGGGGGAGGTGGTGATGAACAGGGAGGCCTGGCGTGCCACGGTTCATGGGATCGCAGAGAGTCAGACACGACTGAGCGACTGAACTGAACTGAACTGAAAATAGAACTGGAGAAAGTATATATTACCTAAAGAGTCAAAGTCTTCTATACCTGTAATGAAACATTTAAGAAAGCAGAGGTGAGGAGGGGGAGAAAAATCTAAAGAATGAATGTTGGAGGTGTTCAAAGATACTTAGGGTATATCCCCCGCCCTCTTGTCAGACAGTCAGATTTTCAGTGAGTGGCAACTTACAGCAATTTTTTTTAGATTTTCAAGACTGTCAGTTATTGGAAATCTCTAATAGTAATAGTTTGTATAGTGTTTTATATTGATAATTGAGCATCCTAACTGATATGTAATTTGTGAAAAACGTACTAATTTTAATGTCAAATATCTTCTTTATTGATCTTCAGGGAGTAATCATTTATGATAGTACTACAAGACCTTTTAGAACTAACACCCAAAAAAGATGTCCTTTTCATTATAGGGGACTGGAATGCAAAAGTAAGAAGTCAAGAAACACCTGGAGTAACAGGCAAATTTGACCTTGGAATACGGAATGAAGCAGGGCAAAGACTAGTAGAGTTTTGCCAAGAAAATGCACTGGTCATAACAAACACCCTCTTCCA
>NW_011494876.1:7789427-7790170 GCF_000754665.1 Bison bison bison
TCAGCAGTGGCCACAGGACTGGAAAAGGTCAGTTTTCATTCCAATCCCAAAGAAAGGCAATGCCAAAGAATGCTCAAACTACTGCACAATTGCGCTCATCTCACACGTTAGTAAAGTAATGCTCAAAATTCTCCAAGCCAGGCTTCAGCAATATGCGAACCGTGAACTTCCTGATGTTCAAGCTGGTTTTAGAAAATACAGAGGAACCAGAGATCAAATTGCCAACATATGCTGGATCATAGAAAAAGCAAGAGAGTTCCAGAAAAACATCTATTTCTGCTTTATTGACTATGCCAAAGCCTTTGACTGTGTGGATCACAATCAACTGTGGAAAATTCTGAAAGAGATGGGAATACCAGACCACCTGATCTGCCTCTTGAGAAATTTGTATGCAGGTCAGGAAGCAACAGTTAGAACTGGACATGGAACATCAGACTGGTTCCAAATAGGAAAAGGAGTACGTCAAGGCTGTATATTGTCACCCTGTTTATTTAACTTCTGTGCAGAATACATCATGAGAAACGCTGGACTGGAAGAAACACAAGCTGGAATCAAGATTGCTTGGAGAAATATCAATAACCTCAGATATGCAGGTGACACCACCCTTATGGCAGAAAGTGAAGAGGAACTCAAAAGTCTCTTGATGAAAGTGAAAGTGGAGAGTGAAAAAGTTGGCGTAAAGCTCAACATTCAGAAAACGAAGATCATGGCATCCGGTCCCACCACTTCATGGGAAATAGATG
>NW_011494876.1:7790270-7796514 GCF_000754665.1 Bison bison bison
GGAAGGAAAGTTATGACCAACCTAGATAGCATGTTCAAAAGCAGAGACATTACTTTGCCAACAAAGGTTCGTCTAGTCAAGGCTATGGTTTTTCCTGTGGTCGTGTATGGATGTGAGAGTTGGACTGTGAAGAAGGCTGAGCGCCGAAGAATTGATGCTTTTGAACTGTGGTGTTGGAGAAGACTCTTGAGAGTCCCTTGGACTGCAGGGAGATCCAACCAGTCCATTCTAAAGGAGATCAGCCCTGGGATTTCTTTGGAAGGAATGATGCTAAAGCTGAAACTCCAGTACTTGGGCCACCTCATGCGAAGAGTTGACTCATTGGAAAAGACTCTGATGCTGGGAGGGATTGGGGGCAGGAGGAGAAGGGAACGCCAGAGGATGAAATGGCTGGATGGCATCACTGACTCGATGGACGTGAGTCTGAGTGAACTCCGGGAGTTGGTGATGGACAGGGAGGCCTGGCGTGCTGCGATTCATGGGGTCGCAAAGAGTCAGACACGACTGAGCAACTGATCTTATCTGATTGAGTTCAACAGAATCAGCAATTAACTGGAACAAATAATGCCCTTGTTGGTGTTGTTCAATCGCTAAGTCGTGTCCGACTCTTGTGGCCTCAGTAACTGCAGCATGCCACGCTTCCCTTTCCTTTTCTCCCAGAGTTTGCTCAGATTCTCGTCCATTTAGTCCGTGATGCCATCTAACCATCTCATCCTCTGCTGCCCTCTTCTCCTTTTGCCTTCAATCTTTCCCAGCATCAGGGCCTTTTCCAGTGAACTGACTCTTTGTAAACCTATGTACCAACAAAAGTGTACAGTGCTTGGTGTTGTATTTCCTAAACTACACATGAGTTCATTGGCAATTTATGGCAGCGTGTTTTAGCAGTGGGACAGGGGGGAGGTTAGGAGAGTACGTGATGTAAGAGTTCCATAATATAAATTCTCACTTTTATGTTAGAGATGATTAAGTAGATATTGCATACCCAAACTGCAGTTTCTCTAAGGAAGGTGAATGTTGGTTGAAAAAAGAAGATCTTAAAGAAAGAGAAAGAGACAATACATTAGAGCTGACAAATCAATTAAAAGCATACATCTGGAGGAATAATATTCTAAATTTATAAATCATTTCATGTTGTTTTCTCTCAGCAGATGAATGGATAGATGTAATTATCCCTAGTTTATATGTAAAGGAGTTGGGACTCCAAGAGTTTGGCTCAATTCCTATAGCCCTTTGTCTTTAATAACAAATACGTAACTATTGCTGTGGTGGTTTCTTAAATCTCCGGTAACAGATTTCCACAAACTGGATGGCTTAGCACAATAGAAATTTATCATCTCACAGCTGAAATTCCCAAATCAAGACGTCAACAGGATTGGTTCCTTCTGAAAGCACAGAGAAGAATCTGCCATGCCTCGCTCTCCTAGTTCCTGGCAGTTACCAGCAGACTTTTTGGCATTTTTTGGCTTGTAGATGCATCACTCCAGTTTCTGCCTCCATCCTTTTCCTGTCTTTGTCCAAATTTCCCACCTTTTTAAGGACATCAATCATTGGATTACAACCCATACTAATTCAACATGACTTTATTTAATTTCATGATATGCACAAAGATCCTATTTTCAAATAAGGTCACAATCACAGGTATCAGTAATTAGGACTTGAACATACCTTCTGCGGGACACAATTCAACTCCCAACAATGACTGTAAGTCACTGAATGAATGTAGGAGCACAAGAGCATCACCAATTAAATTATATATTTTATACTAATGGGATAGAAATAATAGTTTTTTTCTATATAAAAGAATAATAGTTATTCTTTTCTATACTTTTTTCCAAATTTTCATTTATCAAAAGCCCATCACCAATAAGTCATTGAACTAGTAACAGCTTATTTTTCATGGAATGTAATTCACATACCGTAAAAGTCTCCCTTTCAAAGTATATGATTTAGTGGGTTTTAGTATACTTCATCAGAGAAGGCAATGGCACCCCACTCCAGTACTCTTGCTTGGAAAATCCCATGGACGGAGGAGCCTGGTAGGCTGCAGTCCATGGGGTCGTGAAGAGTCGTACACGACTGCGCGACTTCACTTCCACTTTTCACTTTCATGCATTGGAGAAGGAAATGGCAACCCACTTCAGTGTTCTTGCCCGAAGAATCCCAGGGACGGGGGAGCCTGGTGGGCTGCCGTCTGTGGGGTCACGCAGAGTCGGACACGACTGAAGCGACTTAGCAGCAGCAGCAGCAGCAATATACTTCATGGGGGCTTCCCAGGTGACTCAGTAGTAAAGAATCCTCCCCACCTGCCAAGCAGGAGACACAGGTTCGATTCCTGAGTTGTGATGATGCCCTGAGAAGGAAATAGCCACCCACTCCAGTATTCTCACCTGTGAAATCCCATGGACAAAGGGGCCTGGCAGGCTACAGTCCACGGGGTCACAATGAGTCGAACAGGACTTAGTAACTTAGTGATTAGTCACTGGACCACCAGAGAAGTCCCAGTATCTCATGGTTTTGAATTTTATTTCCCTACTGGTTAATAATGTTGAGCATGTTTTCATTTGCTTATTGGTCTTTTTTTATTTTCTTCAGAGAAATGTCTGCTCAGATCCTTTGCTGATTCTTTAATTGGATTACTTCTTATTATTGATTTGTATGAGTTCTTTATACATTTTAGACACTAGACCCTATCAGATATATGGTTTGTAAAAATTTTCTTTCATTCTTTCTTATAGTGTCCTTTGTAGGACAAATTTTTTATGAAACTCAGTACATCTGTTTTTCCCTTTGTAGCTTGTGTTTTAGGTGCCATACTATTTTTGCCCTTAAATTTACACTGTTGATCCATTTTTATAAACTAGAATAAGAAGAGAATTTCCTCCACTTGTTAAATGCTATCTATGAAAAACATATATTACATAGCTTATTATACTTACTGAGGAAAGATTGAATGCTTTCTCCCTATGATTAGAAACAAAACATGGCTGTTTTCTTTCACCATTTTTGTTCATCATTGTATTGGAGATTCTAGTCAATGCAGTAAAGCAAGAAAAAAATGTGTAAATAATGTAAGGCATTCATACTGGAAAGGAAAAGGCAAGGCTGTCTTTAATCACAAACAATATGAGTGTCTGCAGAAAAGTAATGAGTTCAGTGAGGCTGAGGAATATGAAAATCAATATACAAAAATCAGTTGTATTTCTATACACTAACAAAGAACAGTCTGAAGATGAAATTAAGAAAAAAATTAATTCTGCAGTAACATCAAAGAGAATAAGAAGTTTAGGAATACTTCAACAAATTTAGTACAAGATTTGTGTACTAAAATTAAAAAGTGTTGCTGAGAGAAATTAAAGATATAAGTAAATGGAGAGCCATTTTATTAAAAGATTCCACATTCTTGACAATTTTCCCCAAATTGCTCCGAAGATTCACCAGCAGATGGGTGGTTGTGTTGTGTAGAAATTGATGACCTTATCCTAAAATTCATATGGGATTTCAAAAGTATAGGAAAACAGTTTTGTAAGAGAAGAACAAACATGGAGCATTCACACTTAACTCAAAATTTACTGTAAAGCTATAGCAGTTAAGGCAATATAATAATAGCCTGATGAAAATAATGAAGCAGCTAACAGAATCAAGAAATAAACCTTCATTTTTTATCACTTGTTTTTGTTTTGTTTTTTTACAAAGTATTGTAATTGAGGTAATTTAGTGGGTAAAAGAAGAGTCTTTTCAACAAATGGTGCTAGGACATTTGGATATCCACATACAAAAAAATTAAAGCCTTACCTCACACAGTATATAAAAATTAGCTCAAAATGGATTGTAGACCTAAATGTAAGAGTTAAAGTTGTAAAATTTCTCCATGACCTTTGGGTTTCTACAGAGGCAAAGCCTTTTTTAGGTATGCTGCTGCTGCTAAGTCTCTTCAGTCTTGTCTGACTCTGCGACCCCATAGATGGCAGCCCACCAGGCTCTCCCATCCCTGGAATTCTCTAGGCAAAAACACTGGAGTGGGTTGCCATTTCCTTCTCCAATGCATGAAAGTGAAAAGTGAAAGTGAAGTCGCTCAGTCGTGTCCGACTCTTCGAGACCCCATGGACTGCAGCCTACCAGGCTTCCCCGTCCATGGGATTTTCCAGGCAAGAGTACTGGAGTGGGGTGCCATTGCCTTCTCCGTTTTTAGGTATGACAAACAGTCATTAAGTTAAGAAACAAATGATAAATTGGACTTCATAAAAATTTTAAAGTTTGCCTTTCAAAAAAAACACTATTATATAAGTGAAGACAAGCCACAGACAGGTGAAAACATTTACAAATCATTCATGTGATTACATTCTTATACCCAGAATATAAAAATGACCAATTGGTCATTAAATACAAAAACACATCATCCAATTTAAAACTTGGTAAAAGATTTGAATAGGCATTTTATAAAAGAGATAGGGAAGCATGGCTAAAAAACACATGATAATATTCTCAACATCATTTGTCATTAGGAAAATACAAATTAAAGCCACAGTGAAATACCACCTTATACCCACTACGACTGTCTTTCTGATTATGTACATAAGAACATGAAAACATTATGTCCACACACAGAGTTAAACATGAATGTTTTTAGTATGTGGTATTTAAGTTAGCTAAACTAAAGACAATGTATAGATCCATCAACTCAGCTGGTGAATGGATAAACAAAATGTGACTTATCCATACATTGGAATACTATTCTGCAATAAAAAGTAATGATACATGCTACAATTTGGATGAATCCTGAAAAATTATGCAAAATAAGTCAGATGCAAAAGATTTTGTACATTTTCATTCCATCTGTATGAAATATCCAGAAAAGGCAAACATTTGGAGACCAAAATCAAATTAGTGATAGTAGGTGAGAATGGGGTTTGACTGCATACAGTCTTGAGGGATCTTTGGTGATGAGAGTGTTCAACAACTGAATTCTGATGATGGTTGCATAGCTCCTTAAATATTCTAAATGTGTACACTAAAAATGGTGAATTTTAGCACATGTAAATTATACCTCAATAAAGGTATTTTTAAAAAGGGAATCAAGTGATATTCAAAGAGTCTAAGAATATGTTATTAATTTAAAACCACATGTGATCTAAAGTCAGGAACAAGACAAGGGTGCCCACTTTCACCATTACTATTCAACATAGTTTTGGAAGTTTTGGCCACAGCAATCAGAGCAGAAAAAGAAATAAAAGGAATCCAAATTGGAAAAGAAGAAGTAAAACTCTCACTATTTGCAGATGACATGATCCTCTACATAGAAAACCCTAAAGATTCCACCAGAAAATTACTAGAAATAATCAATGACTATAGTAAAGTTGCAGGATATAAAATCAACACACAGAAATCCCTTGCATTCCTATACACTAATAATGAGAAAACAGAAAGAGAAATTAAGGAAACAATTCCATTCACCATTGCAACGGAAAGAATAAAATACTTAGGAATATATCTACCTAAAGAAACTAAAGACCTATATATAGAAAACTATAAAACACTGGTGAAAGAAATCAAAGAGGACACTAATAGATGGAGAAATATACCATGTTCATGGATTGGAAGAATCAATATAGTGAAAATGAGTATACTACCCAAAGCAATTTATAGATTCAACGCAATCCCTATCAAGCTACCAACAGTATTCTTCACAGAGCTAGAACAAATAATTTCACAATTTGTATGGAAATACAAAAAACCTCGAATAGCCAAAGTGATCTTGAGAAAGAAGAATGGAACTGGAGGAATCAACCTACCTGACTTCAGGCTCTACTACAAAGCCACAGTTATCAAGACAGTATGGTACTGGCACAAAGACAGAAATATAGATCAATGGAATAAAATAGAAAGCCCAGAGATAAATCCACGCACATATGGACACCTTATCTTTGACAAAGGAGGCAAGAATATACAATGGATTAAAGACAATCTCTTTAACAAGTGGTGCTGGGAAATCTGGTCAACCACTTGTAAAAGAATGAAACTGGACCACTTTCTAACACCATACACAAAAATAAACTCAAAATGGATTAAAGATCTAAACATAAGACCAGAAACTATAAAACTCCTAGAGGAGAACATAGGCAAAACACTCTCTGACATACATCACAGCAGGATCCTCTATGACCCACCTCCCAGAATATTGGAAATAAAAGCAAAAATAAACAAATGGGACCTAATTAACCTTAAAAGCTTCTGCACATCAAAGGAA
>NW_011494876.1:7797362-7798789 GCF_000754665.1 Bison bison bison
ATGCACGATGCTGGATGCTTGGGGCTGGTGCACTGGGAGGGCCCAGAGGGATGGTATGGGGAGGGAGGAGGGAGGAGGGTTCGGGATGGGGAACACATGTATACCTATGGCGGATTCATTTTGATATTTGGCAAAACTAATACAATTATGTAAAGTTTAAAAATAAAATAAAATTAGAAAAAAATAAAATAAAACCAAATGTGAAATATTCATTATAATAAATGTTAACAATAGAAAGCTATATTGTGCTTTAAATAGAACATGAAGGCATCTTAGGTGCAGAATTACTCTGCTTCATTAAGGACAGAAGAATCCTTAATGAATTTAAACTTTAGCAGAAGTGATCCAAGGAAAGCTAATGAAATAAAACTCCCTTTTGATGATTGTGAAGCCTAGGAATGAATGTATAAGGCAGACCTTATACATGAAACCACCTCCTATAAAACTTTAAACTTCAGTATACAGCTTTATCAGCTATGTACCTAAACATCACTGCACATATTTAAATATACTGTTTAATTATAAATAGTAATTATACCTAGAGCTATTTGATAGCATCACTAAAGACGTACATTTCAATTTTGTTCACAACAGGAAAAACAGCATTTTACCTTTAAAAATGAATGATTCTAATAAATTAATTAAGTCATTAGAAGTCTGACATCAGTTTTGCAAGTTCATTCTGACCTGAAGTGAACATTCACAAGTGATTGTAAATGACTGTATATATACAGAAGAAAAGTGACTAGGTAACCTGAATAGATAAGGATATCTATGCTTTTGGAAGGTTGCTACCATTTACTCAGATACTCACTGAGATTGCTATTGTGGGAAAAAAATTGTCAATCAAGATGAAGATATAAAAGTGAATTGAAAATTCAATTGAAAAGTAATTTTACTTTCAAATGGTTTGCAAATATAAATGTTAAGTTTGAAATGAGTGTCGTTAATGACCATAGCTGAGAGAGTTACATACCTGCTGATCACTAAAATAGTATAATAAATGAGGTTGATTTTCCCGTTGACTACCCTATTTTTTCTTAATGTGGTCTCATTACTTTTTCTATCACATGGCTGACCCTTAGCTATCAGTGCTCACTTACAGATGTAAGAAATGTATTAACTCGTACTTTAAAAAAAAAAAAAAATGTGTATTTAAGTGCAAGAGGAGTGATGCAAGTATTGCTTGTCTTTTTCTGCTTTGTTAAGTCACAGGAGGTTTTAGATGGTGAAAATCAAGCCTGTATTACAAGTGAAGAGATGTTTTACAAGCAGCCTTCCTTAGCAACTAAATTGTCCCCAAAAAAGCACATAAGCGTAATGAAGCTTTTAAGTCGTCACACATATGCATTTATATTCTGTCTCTCTCATGACTGACTAATTTTAATTTTTTTTTAAGTAGCAATTCAGCTTACTTTCAGAACCAT
>NW_011494876.1:7798889-7801478 GCF_000754665.1 Bison bison bison
ATTTAAGCTTAGCACATGATTTTGTTTTCCCTTCAAAACCAACTATTCTTGATTATGAGATAGAGAAGGTTTGCGTATTTATTTTTGCAAAGACAGTAGAATAAAACATCATCATCATTTGAGTGGCTTAGTCCTAATACCTCTGTCCTAAGCAGGACACATGATCATTTAGAATTTCTTCCAGAAATCAGAGTCATAATAGATTTAACTGAGACCTGTTTTGTGTAAATCAAACCTGACCTCCATAAGGGCAAAGTCATGCCATGCACCCATCTTGTGGTTCTTATCAAGCTTTGTTAGCCCAGGGGGCTCACTTTTCTTAATATATATATTGGATTATGTTAAAAGACCTGCTATAGAAAGGAATATATTTCTACGTAGTCCTCAGGAATATTCTGTCTGGAATCTGTCAGGTTCTAACTTTCATTTCACTCAATTCTTGTGCAAATGGCACCTTCTCTGGGAAGCCATCCCTGACTACATCTTCTGAAATAATACTTTTCACCCCATCTCCATCAGCTTGTTGTGCTTTACTTTTATTTATAGTCCTTATTGAGAGCTAACACATTATATGTCTCATTGTTCACTTGCTTCTTGTTTATTACTACTATCTTCTTCGATTAACACATATGCCTCATGAGGGCAGGGACTTTGTTTGATTCACTATGACATCCCCAGTATTTCCTTCCAGACTTGACACTAAGTAGGTGCATAAAAAGGGCTCCCCTGGTGGCTCACGTGGTAAAGAATCCACCTGCAATGTGGGAGACTTGGGTTCGATCCCTGGGTTGGGAAGATCCCCTGGAGGAGGGCATGGCAACCCACTCCAGTATTCTTGCCTGGAGAATCCTCATGGACAGAGGAGTCTGGTGGACTGCAGTTGATGGGGTCGCAAAGAGTCAGACACAACTGAGTGACTAAGCACACACACACAGGAGCATAGTAAATAGATACGCAAATATATGATTCCAGTAGGGCTTCAACAAAGACAGTTCAGCATCTATTTCCCAATTTACTACAAAACTCTCAACCAAGCTCTGTGAGATGCTTTGATAACCAGGATATGGTCTCAGTCCTCAGGGACCTCTCAGGCCAATAGAATAGACAGATTGTAGATAGCAACCTACAGTGACACCCATATTTTTTCACCAAGACTCACAGCAGCAGGATGAAGGATGTCATGGCTCACAGCCCTACCCATTCCCACTTTCCAGTTTGGAGGTTGGTACATCAGTAGAGGATAGTGTGGTCACATATAGGCCAGTCAGATTTTAGTTATAAGAATATTAAAGCAGAAACATACAAAGCGTTTAGTAAGCAATCCACCGCCACCCAGATTGACAGTGGTTAGTACCTAGGTAGAGTTTTCTGTGTGCCAGGCACTGGTCTGAACATTTTATGTATATTTACTTATACACTCCTCACAACAATCCTGTGAGTACTATTAGTTTTCCATATTTTACTGGTGAGGAAACTAATGCACAGAAGGTTTAGGTAAGTTGCCCAGTGTCACACAGCTAAAAATGGTGAAGCCAAAATTTGAACCCAAAACATCTGGCTTCAGAATTATTGCTCTTAATCTTCATGGCCTATTTCCCTACTTGTTGTTAATGATTACTCTAAAATAATAACTACTGCTAAAAAAGCAAAAATGTCAGTACTTGAAAACTGTTTCCAACTCAAGATGATAATACTGATGAATTTTTAACAATTTTTTCTTCCTCCAAATTGCAGAAATTCTACTTCTCTTGTGCTTATGCATTTGTATATAAGGAAGTTTACAAATTCAGACTACTTTGTGGAATTTAGAAGGAGAGATTGCTTGAAACTCTAATACGGGCTTTGGAATACCAAATTCTAGTAACCCTTTTAAACTCAATTAAAATATTACTAGCAAGTGGTAAAACTGAGATATATGAGACCACATTTTCAGTTCAGTTCAGTTCAGTTGCCCAGTCGTGTCCAACTCTTTGTGACCCCATGAACTACAGCAGGCCATGCCTCCCTGTCCATCACCAACTCCTGGAGTCCACCCAAACCCACGTCCATTGAGTCGGTGATGCCATCCAACCATCTCATCTCTGTCGTCCCCTTCTCTTCCTGCCCTCAATCTTTCCCAGCATCAGGGTCTTTTCAAATGAGTCAGCTCTTCCCATCAGGTGGCCAAAGTATTGGAGTTTCAGCTTCAACATCAGTCATACCAGTGAACACCCAGGACTGATCTCCTTTAGAATGGACTGGTTGGATCTCCTTGCAGTCCACGGGACTTTGAAGAGTCTTCTCTAAAACCACAGTTCAAAAGCATTAATTCTTCAGCACTCAGCTTTCTTTATAGTCCAACTCACATCCATACAAGACCACTGGAAAAGCCATAGCCTTGACTAGACGAACCTTTGTTGACAAAGTAATGTCAACTTTTTAATTTTAAAAAGTTTTAAGTTTAACTTTTAAAATTTTTAAAAGTTAAAAGTTTAACTTTTAACTCTGCTTTTTAATATGCTGTCTAGGTTGGTCATAACTTTCCTTCCAAGGAGTAAGCGTCTTTTAAGTTCATGGCTGCAATCACCATCTGCAGTGATTTGGAGCCCT
>NW_011494876.1:7801691-7804929 GCF_000754665.1 Bison bison bison
ATATACAGCCTTGACGTGCTCCTTTTCCTGTTTGGAGCCAGTCTGTTGTTCCATGTCCAGTTCTAACTGTTGCTTCCTGACCTGCATACAGGCTTCTCAAGACGCAGGTCAGGTGGTCTGGTATTCCCATCTCTTTCAGAATTTTCCACAGTTTATTGTGATCCACACAGTCAAAAGCTTTGACATAGTCAATAAAGGAGAAATAGATGTTTTTCTGGAACTCTCTTGCTTTTTAGATGATCCAACAGATGTTGGAAATTTGATCTCTGGTTCCTCTGCCTTTTCTCAAACCAACTTGGACATCTGGAAGTTCACGGTTCACGTATTGCTGAAGACTGACTTGGAGAATTTTAAGCATTGCTTTACTAGCATGTGAGATGAGTGCAATTGTGCAGTGGTTTGAGCATTCTTTGGCATTGCCTTTCCTTGGACATGATGACTCATAAAGTTGACTCTAGTTACTGACCTAATAACACCAAGGAGGAGTAGAAAAAATTCAGTTATAAGGTTGAAAACATGCTGTTGTAAGTAAGAAAATAAAAGTGATTATTTTTAATTTGGAGATCCAAGATGTTTTCAAGGAGTAAGTGGCATATCTAACCCAAACTGTGATGGATGAATATAGTTCAGTTGACATAATAAGAGAAGGGACTTTCCAAGGGAAATGCATAAGCAAAGGCATGGAAAATACAAAAGAATGGAGTATGTTTAAGTAGGAGTGAGAGTGCCGGTATTGTCATTGTGGCAGCCCACTCCAATGTCCCATCATATGTCCTCTGGATTCACCTCTGGTGTCAGCTGCAGCTGCAGAGATCAATTTGATCTAGAATCAAATTGATCTAGTGTCTAGAATCTAGTTTCCTCATCTACAAAATGGAGGATGAATATATTACCTGTAGTGAAGAATTGATGTGAGACTTAATAAGAGAATGTCTGTGGAATGTGCTAAGAACAGCTACTTAAGAATAGTTGTTTTCCCCACACTCCCTCCAGAGTACATTTCCATCTCTTAGCTACTTCCATATCTCTAGTACCTAGTTCTGTATCTCTAAGGCATTGACTGAATGTTAGTTGAATTAATTAATGA
Source organism: Bison bison bison (assembly GCF_000754665.1). Lineage (NCBI taxonomy): Eukaryota > Metazoa > Chordata > Mammalia > Artiodactyla > Bovidae > Bison > Bison bison. The sequence continues at coordinate 7,802,779 of NW_011494876.1, forward strand.
ATCAGTAGGAAAATTTGAATAGAAGACCTTGAAGTTGAGTCATTATTAGTGATGCTGGGCTACAGAGTAGGACTGTTCATCTATGTCACTAAAATGGAAAAAAAAAAATTGGTTGTCATTGAGGAAGAGGTTTAGGTTTAGATTAAAACTTGTTCTCTTTAAAGTCACCAAGAATGATGACATAAGAGGAAAATTGTGATTCAGGTGCTAGAATTGCTCGTAAGTATGAAGAAATGTTCTAAAAAAAGCAGTAGATGACAAATCACTATAGCCTAGACTTAAGGGAAAATAGTTTTTAATGGTTTAAGGTTTTAAAATGTTAGCATCAAATTCAAATGCATATAGACCATTCACCAGTCTTATGCTGAGTCATACAGAGTCTTAGTATTTTTTTTTAATGAAAACAAATTTTACAAGTATGTTTTCTGATCACAGTGGGACTAAATTAAAAATCAATAGTAATTAAATATATAGGGGAAAAAATACTGTACTGTTTGGAAATTGAATGGCACATTTCTAAGTAATCCAAGATTCAAAGAAAAAAAAGCATATGGAAATTAGAAAATATTTCAAACTGAATAAAAGTTACAATACAACATAATCAGAATTTGTGGGATGCAGCTATAATAATGCTTAGAGGAAAGTTTGTCATTTTAAATGCCTGTATGAGAAAAGAGAAAGATCTAAAATTCCTAGGAAGCTAATGGGAAAAAAAGGTAACAAATTAAACCCAAAATAAGTAGAAGGAAAGAAATTATACAAATAAGATCAGGAAGCAGTAAAATTGAAAAGAAAGAAAAGTTTTTCAACAGCAAAATTGTTTCTTTAAAAAAAATGGACTTCGTAAACCACAGCAGGATTGATTTACTTAAAAAGAGAGAAGTCACAAATTACCAGTGTCAGGAATGAGAGGGTATACCACTACAGATCCTACTGATCCTACAAAAAAGGAATTTATCGCAATAAAGTCAACAATCTTAAATGAAAATTGCAACTTACCAAAACTGAAACAAGAAAAATTGGAAATCTGAGTAGCCCTGTAAATCTATTAAATTGAAGTATAACCTTAATCTTCCTAGAAAGAAAACTTCAGGCACAGATGGTAAAGAATCTGCCTGTAATACAGGAGACCTGGGTTTGATTCCTAGGTTGGGATGTTCTCCTGTAGAAGGAAATGGCAACCCACTCCAGTATTCTTGCCTGGAGAATTCCATGGACAGAGGAGCCTAGCCAGCTACAGTCCATGGGGTTGCAAAGAGTCAGAAGCTACTGAGCGATTTAGCATTAAAGAATAATTAGCAGCATTTTGAACAAATTTTTAAATAATAGAGGAGGAAACACTTTCCAAATCACTTTATGAAATTAAATTCTGTTATCAAAACCTGACATAGATATTTCAAGAAAATTATGTACCAGTGTCCCTCATGAACATAAGTGTAAAAATCCTCAACAGAAATGCTAGCACAATTGAAACTTACACCCAGAATATAAGGTTGGTTCCACATTTGAAAAGCAATCACCATAATTCAGTATATAGACAGAATAAAGGAGAAAGATAATAGGATCATTTATCAATACAGAAAAAAAATTTTACAAAATTCTACACCTTTTCATGATTTAAAAAGTTTCAAAAAACTAGAAATAGAAGGAAAGTTTCTCTGATAAAAGAAACCTACATCTAAAATCATATTTAGTAGAAACTTAGTGAACATTTTCCCCTTATGATCAAGAACAAGGCAAGATCTTCTACTCTCATCATTTCTGTTCCATATATTGTGGAGATCCTAAACCAAGACAGTAATGCCAGAAAAAATAAATAAAAGGTATAAAAATTGAAAAAAACAAAAGTTGAAATCTTTATTTACTGAAGACATGGTTGTGTATGTAGAAAATTCTCAGGGACCTAGCAAACCACTACTAAAACTCATGAATGAATGAAGTAAGGTCATAGGAAACAAGGTCTATATACAAAACTCAATGGTATTTCTATGTACTATTCTGCTTATTTAACTTATATGCAGAGTACATCATGAGAAACACTGGGCTGGAAGAAGCACAAGCTAGAATCAAGATTGCTGGGAGAAATATCAATAACTTCAGATATGCAGATGACACCACCCTTATGGCAGAAAGTGAAGAAGAACTAAAGCT
>NW_011494876.1:7805305-7809352 GCF_000754665.1 Bison bison bison
TGAATATTCATTGGAAGGACTGATGTTGAAGCTGAAGCTCCAATACTTTGGCCGCCTGATGCGAAGAGCTGACTCAGTTGAAAAGACCCTGATGCTGGGAAAGATTGAAGGCGGGAGGAGAGGGGGACGACAGAGGATGAGATGGTTGGATGGCATCACTGACTCAATGGACATGAGTTTGAGTAGGCTATGGGAGTTGGTGATGGTCAGGGAGGCCTGGCGTGCATCAGTCCATGGGGTCTCAAAGAGTCAGACATGACTGAGTGACTGAATTGAATTGAAAGCATTGTGAAACAAATTAAACAAGGCCTAAATAAATGGAGAGAGATATCATGCAAGTGATTGACTCAGTATAGTTCTCCTTAAATTGATCAATAGATTCAACACAATCCAGTTAAACTCTCAGTAACTTGTTTTTTTAGCAGAAAATAAGAGGATCTTAAAATCTGTATGGAAAAGCAAGAGCCAAACAGATCTTAGACAAAACCAACTTGAAGAGTTTCTTTACCTAGTTTTAAGACTTAACTGTGAATCTACAGTAATGAAAGCAGTGTGACATTGGTGTAAGAATGGGTAAATGAAGAAAATGGATTAATATGGAGTAAAGAGTCCAGAAATAAACACACACACATATTTATAGTCGATTGAGTTTCAGCAAAGCACCAAGACATTTCAGTGAGTAAAGAAGTCTTTAATAAGTGATGGTAGGACAGCTGGATAAACATACAGAAAGGAAAGAACCATACCCAGTACCTCACACAGCACAGAGAACTTGATGTGAGATGAATCGTGGGCTAAATGTAGAAACTGAAGCTATAAAGATGTGAAAGGAAACAGAAAAGTACTTTCACAACTTTGAAGTAGGTGAGGATTTTTTAAGACAGAAAGCACTGCTATAAATAATGATCAACTGGACATCATGAAAATTAAAAACTTCTGCTTATTAAAACTCATCGTTAAGCAATAAGCTAATCGAGATAAAGCATATGTGAGTCTTCTGTGTTCTATTCGTGATACTTTTCTCTAACTTAGAGATTATTTCCAAATAAAAAGATACCATTACGATAACATGCAAGAAAATACTCAGTTTATATATATATAAACACACAAACACATATACATAAATGAGATTGAACACTAAAATCTGTACATTTCAGTTATACATATCTTACCCCAGTAAATAAAGAGACCATATCTGTTTATCTTTATGATATCTATTCATCATGCATGGTAGAATGTTGACCCTCTTGTAGGCTCCTGTTGTGCACAATACATTATTATAAACTCCTTACCTTAGCATAAAGCCCCAGCATGATTTGGTCTATTACCTCTCCTTTCTATCTCATGTCTCTCTCTTACATATTAAGTCCTAGCCCTGCTGACTTTACTGTCTAAAGTAGTTTATTTCTTGATATTTTCTAGTTCAGTCTCTTTTTTTGTCTCCTTCATTGCATTTGGGATAACTCGCATTTGTTTTGTCTCATTATACTTTTTTTACCTGCCTTTTCCACAGGACTAGAAGCTCTAGGAAGGTCGAAATCCTGACTTTTTCACTGTTGTATTCCCCAAAATATACCCAGGATGTTGGCTTGGCTCAGGGAATATTGGTTAAAAAAGTGAATGAATGAATGTTCCTGTTGTTCCATCTGTTGATGAAATGGGAGTATACTCAGATAGTCCTCTGTTTGGAATTTGATCCATACCTCTTCAAATAAAAATGACATAGTCTTATCCCTACAAGCAAAGCAAACCTTAATAAAATGGTGTCTCAAATAAGTTTTTGGTTGATGGCAATCAAACATTTTGTTTGATTCAAGGGAATTTTTTGTTCTTATTTTCTTTGCAAAATTGCTGTATGTATAGTTTTTCATTTCCTAATCAGTACTTGATACTGAAGAGAGTTAATAGCAGCCCTTTTGACAATGCCTTACAAACATATTTGATCCTGAATCCTATGGTAAAATGTTTGAGAACACTAACCATATGGATACATTTATTATTTCAAATATATATAAACATATTGCTGCACTATCTATGTAATGAAAGTTACATAAATACACTTTTAAAGGTTGGTATGAAAGGTGATCTAATATTTTTTGCCTCCCCTCCATGTGTTCCTCCCACTTTGAATATAGTACCCTAGGGCAAATATTCTACATTTTCTTAATCTCTGTAAGGGTAAAACCTCAGTAGTGTTAACACTTTTACATTTTAAACCTTGACTCTGACAATGACTTGAAACGCTTTATTGCTTTTTAAATGAATTTATGGTATTGTTTAGTGCAGGTAGGGTAGAATTTTTAGGTCTGGGGAATATTCTGAAATCATTTCTCCTAATATTTATTGTACCTATTTTTTAACATTGTTTAGTGATAGTTTTAATGAGATTAGAAAAGTGTGAAGGGGAGGCAAGGGATAGGTCTGGAAAAGCCTGTGTTGATTTACACTATAGTTAATTACACTATAAATATTGGTAACAGTATATTTGAATGAAATGTCTTCTTGAGGAATTGCTAATTGTAGAAAATTTGCAGTTAGTGCACCCAGACAAAGTTGCTCAAAAATGGGGTAAATATCACTATTATTGGAGAATAAAAAGACAGTTTTTAAGGAAGCATCAATGCTTCAGTATAGCAGCTTGAGACAGGTTTGGCTATTTTAAGCCTGCTCTGTTACCTCTGAGACCTAAAAGAAGCAGAACATAAAAATGAGCCTCTATCAATTTGAAGCAAACCTAATCTCTGTGATCATAGCTGTGGTCTAAATCTATTAAAGATGTTCAAATTCAGTGTCCTTGGTATCACTGTGGGTTGACCTGAGTAGTGAGCAATAAACTTGTGTATTATAATTCTGGCTTGAAGATATGTGCTTGGAAAGTGAAACCGACAGTCAGTGTTTTGTGTCTGTCTCTAAGCAGGCCAAGAGCCTATATAAAATGACAGGTGAATTTTTAGGAAAAGAAACCCATAATGTTTTCCTATTTAGTAGGTGACAGTATGTCCCAAGATAACACAAGCTTAAGGGGCTGGAACAAGCATGGTTATTAAAGGCTAGCAGCTTCTCAGTTCATACAAATTGAATTTTTTCATAGGCTGGAAGACTAGTAATATAGGGTAGAGTACTGAAATAAATTAGCATATTAAGTGAATTTATACACTCAGGCATGTGTGCACTTTGAATTTAAGGAAGACATTTTATTACTTCTTCAAAGAAAAAGGCAATTTTTAAATTCTGCATTTGATCTCCCTGTTGAAAAGGGCCTATATGATAGATTACATCAGTTTGATGATTATCCAAAAAAGTGGTTATTATATTGATGGGAATCTTTTTATCTTCTCTCTCTTTTTTCAGAATTACTGATTTGAGGAACATAAAAAGAAGATTGTATTTATCTACAGTCCATAAGGAATTGTCTTCAACCCCTCTTCATGCAAAAATCCCACTCTTCATGATTAAGCGCAAAATTGTAAGTGTCACATGAATATTGCTTAAAATATTAAATTCATTTCAGTAAATATTAATTCTGGGCCTATGCTGTATATGAAGCATTTGTTAGGTTACATGATTGTATTAAAAATGAATAGATGTATTCTCTTCCCTCCAGTTAAAGAGCTTAAGATTTATGAAGTGGAAAAATATAATTGTTTGAATATCTAGAGTATCACCAAAACTGTGATAGGAAGCACAGTAGAGAGAGAATGTGCTGTTGGTACAGTGAAAGGGATGGAAATCGATCTGACTGCAGGATAAGAAAAGGTTTCACAATTGCACTCATCTCACACGCTAGTAAAGTAATGCTCAAAATTCTCCAAGCTAGGCTTCAGCAATATGTGAACCATGAACTTCCAGATGTCCAAGCTGGTTTTAGAAAAGGCAGAGGAACCAGAGATCAAATTGCCAATATCCACTGGATCATCAAAAAAGCAAGAGAGTTTCAGAAAAACATCTATTTCTGCTTTATTGACTATGCCAAAGCCTTTGACTGTGTGGATCACAATAAACTGTGGAAAATTCTGAAAGAGATGGGAATACCAGACCACCTAACCA
>NW_011494876.1:7809452-7826980 GCF_000754665.1 Bison bison bison
CTGGTTCCAAATAGGAAAAGGAGTACGTCAAGGCTGTATATTGTCACCCTGCTTATTTAATTTATATGCAGAGTACATCATGAGAAACGCTGGGCTGGAAGAAGCACAAGCTGGAATCAGGATTTCCAGGAGAAATATCAACAACCTCGATATGCAGATGACAACACCCTTATGGCAGAAAGTGAAGAACTAAAGAGCCTCTTAATGAAAGTGAAAGAGGAGAGTCAAAAAGTTGGCTTAAAGCTCAACATTCAGAAAACGAAGATCATAGCATCTGGTCCCATCACTTCATGGCAAATAGATGGGGAAACAGTGGAAACAGTGGCTGACTTTATTTGTCTGGGCTCCAAAATCACTGCAGATGGTGACTGCAGCCATGAACTTAAAAGATGCTTACTCCTTGGAAGGAAAGTTATGACCAACCTAGACAGCTTATTAAAAAGGAGAGACATTACTTTGTCAACAAAGGTCCATCTAGTCAAGGCTATGGCTTTTCCAGTTAGTCATGTGTAGATGTGAGAGTTGGACCATAAAGAAAGCTGAGCGCTGAAGAATTGATGCTTTTGAACTGTGGTGTTGGAGAAGATTCTTGAGAATCCCTTGGACTGCAAGGAGATCCAACCAGTCCATCCTAAAGGAGATCAGTCCTGGGTGTTCATTGGAAGGACTGATGTTGAAGCTGAAATTCCAATAGTTTGGCCACCTGATGCGGGAAACTGACTCATTTGAAAAGACCCTGATGCTGGGAAAGATTGAGGGCAGGAGGAGAAGGGGATGACAGAGCATAAGATGGTTGGATGGCATCACCGACTCGATGGACATGAGTTTGGGTAAACTCCAGGAGTTGATGATAAACAGGGAGGCCTGGTGTGCTGCAGTTCATTGAGTTGCAAAGAGTTGGACACGACTGAGTGAACACTGAACATGAAGGAGATTGTTCTTTTCATTGACTTTGAAGGACTGTATTAGTAGAATTTCAACAGGTAGAGATGCAAAACTGAGCATTTCTAGCATAAGTGAAAATGTGGAGGCTGGAAAGTGGTGCATATTTGAAGAAGAGAGGATGATACATCATTGTTGCCAGATTTCTTAAAGTAGCCTTAAGGAAACCTCAGTTCTGTAATCCAATAGCCTGATACAGGTTGGGAGATTTTTATAACCTCTGAGACCCCAAGTAGCATAATGTATAAGTAGGTAAGCAGTAGGTAACAGGCTAATAAATTTTGGCCTAATATGACTGACTAGTCTTTTTCAAATGTCAGTCATTTCAGTACTACTCTCATGACTTTACCATATTTGGATACTAACTGTTCCAGTGTAAATAATACTTTACTTTTAAATGAACTCAACTTTATTTTTTTACTTAAATTTATTTTTAAGTTATATCACACTTATGAATGGAAAACCAGTATAACTTTACAGAAATAGAAATTAGCCATAACAAAGAACATACTGAAAACAAACAGTATTTTAGAGTCTAGTTAAGTACTATTTCCTGTTAAGGGTTCTGTCCTGAGGCCTACTCTTAAATTAATAGGAACTTATCAAGAGTTAGATACATGTTGAAACATTTTCTTGGGCATAATTAGGATTGAAACAAAACTGATAGAGGGAAATTTGTATTCTGTGATCCATAGCCATTTAATGCCATGCCCATGAACAGTCTAAAACCATTCGCATGCAATGCATATTCCACTCTTTGGGAGCCACTTTAGAGAGAAAAGGAAACTATTAAGCTTGGTTTGAAGAGGAACATACAGTCAATTCTGTGCTTGGGAAGATTAATCTGGTAGTGACATTTGGAATGGCTTGAGGGGACTAAAAAGTGCAGACGAGGATATCATATGCAGTACTCCAGATTGGGATAATGAGGACTAGGGCAGTAGCAGTAGAGGAATGGATGTGAAATAACATCAGAAACTTATGGTCCAATGAACTAAGACATATTTAAACAGAGCGGTTCTGTATCATGTAGTACATGCTGCGTGAGCAGAACCCACAGTGACTGTGGAGCACCAGGGGAATGATCAGAAAAGGGCTCCTAAAGAAGAGGATGCCTGAGCTGGACCCTGAAAGATAAGAAGGCATTAACCAGGTTGAGTGGGGGTGGTATTCCTAGAAGAGAAATAGTAGCAGTAAGAGTAGCTGCATGAGATGCGCAGGTAAGTCCAATAATTCAGTGTTGCTGAAAAGAGACCAGTAGGAAAGTAGTAAGGCTGGAGAGGAAAACCGGGCAACCTCCTGGTAGGCTTTGTGTTTACAGCCACAGATCCTGAACTTTTATCTCATAGGTGATAGGGAGCTACCGAAGGGCTTGCAGGAGGAGTGCCTGGTCAGATTTGCATTTTAGATGGAGTATCACTTTGGAGGATGGGTGGGAAGGATGAGACTAGAAGTCAACAGGACCAGTTAGAAAGTCAGTGCAATTGTAGCAAGAAGGTAAGCTCCATGAGAGCAGGGTTTTATATCATTTTGTCAGTCTTGTATCCCCAGTGCCTATAGCAGGACCTGACTCCTCCTAGACACTTGGAGATTCAGATGGTAAAGAATCTGCCTGCAGTGCAGGAGACCCAGGTTCAATCCCTGAGTTAGGAAGATCCCCTGGAGAAGGGACTAGCGACCCACTCCAGGAACAGCAATCTGGAGAATTCCATGGACAGAGGAGCCTGATAGTGATAGCTTACTGTGAATGATGTCGAAATCGTGGTCTCCAAAGAAGAAAATTTATCTTCAGGACCAACGACCAGGTTTGATCACTCAAGAGCTTTTTTGTAGCGAAGTTTTATTAAAGTATATAAAGGGACAGAGGAAGCTTCTGACATAGACATCAGAAAGGGGATGGAGAGTGCTCCCCTCACTAGTCTTAACAAGGGAGCTATATACTTTTTCAATTGGTTATTACAGTAAGTCAAAAGAATGTCTAAAGGTTGTAAAGGTCTTACCAGACCCACTCCCAGAATATACATTTTAAGATAACAGGATTAGTCAGAAGGTTCTTAAGAGGGAGAAAGATGTCCTCAAGCAGGATACATTGTTGTTATATAATCATTGTTACAGAGTTTAAGGGAAAACATATCCTTGAGCAAGATGAGTTGTTTTGTTGTGCAATCATCAGCTCTGGGCTTTAAAAAAAAAAAAATTTTCCTTTTCTTTTCCTTGAGAACTCCAGACCCCTTGATCCCCCTTGAGAGCCCCAGACCCCTCTCTCCTCCTCAGGGACCCCAGACTTCTTATCAACCTACCTAGGAATTGACTCTCCCAGTAGGCTACAGTCCATGAGGCCACAAAGAGTTGGACATGACTGAGCAATGAAGACACACACAGAGACAGTCAATAATTATAAAAATGGATGAATGAGTAGATGAATAATCTAGGTAAAAGAAATGAGGTCCTGAAGTTGGAAAATAGAAATCAGAGTGTAGATGAGGAAGCGGAGTTGGAAAATAACTATAGGTAATAGTTTTAATTGAAAATTAATTAGAAATGAAGAAGGAAAAGTCAAGGATGACGCTGAGTTGGCTTCCTAGTTTGGATGACTGGCGACAGAATCAGTACATAGAAATCCAGGAGAAAGGTTAAAAAGGAAACATGGAAATGTTGGTAAAGGAGTCTGAAACATTCAGATTGAGAATTCGGGCTGATTTTGGGGCCTCTTGATGAAAGTGAAAGAGGAGAGTGAAAAAGTTGGCTTAAAACTCAACATTCAGAAAACGAAGATCATGGCATCAAGTCACATCACTTTATGGCAAATAGATGGGGAAACAGTGAGAGACTTTATTTTGGGGGGTTCCAAAATCATTGCAGATGGTGATTGCAGCCATGAAATTAAAAGATACTTATTCCTTGGAAGAAAAGCTATGACCAACCTAGATAGCATATTGAAAAGCAGAGACATTACTTTGCTGACAAAGGTCCATCTAGTCAAAGCTATGATTTTTCTAGTAGTCATGTATGGATGTGAGAGTTGGACTTAAAGAAAGCTGAGCACCAAAGAATTGATGCTTTTGAACTGTGGTGTTGGAGAAGATTCTTGAGAGTTCCTTGGACTGCAAGGAGATCCAACCAGTCCATCCTGAAAGAAATCAGTCCTGAATATTCATTAGAAGGGCTTCCCTGGTGGCTCAGACGGTAAAGCATCTGCCTACAATGTGGGAGACCCAGGTTCAATCCCTGGGTTAGGAAGATCCTCTGGAAAAGGAAATGGCAACCCACTCCGGTATTCTTGCCTGGAAAATCCTATGGATGGAGGATCGTGGTAGGCTACAGTCTACGGGGTCGCAGAGAGTCGGACACGACTGAAAGACTTCACTTTCATTCATTGGAAGAGTTTCAGTCCAATACTTTGGCCACCTGATGTGAAGAACTGACTCAATGGAAAAGACCCTGATGCTGGGAAAGATTGCAGGCGGGAGGAGAAGAGGACAACAAAGGATGAGATGGTTGCATGGCATCACCGAGTTTATGGACATGAGTTTGAGTAAGCTCCGGGAGTTGGTGATGAACATGGAAGCCTGGCGTGCTGCAGTCCATGGGGTCACATAGAGTTGGACATGACTGAGTGACTGAACTGAACTGAACTCAGCGTACAAGTGGCACCTAAAATCATGAGAATGGATGAAATTGCCTGCAAAGAGAATAGAGAGTGGCAGCAGCAACAATAAAAGAGTCTAGAGGAGGAAATACAAGGACTTGCCCAGGAAAAGGGATGGGCAAAGGAAGAAGAATGCATGAAGGAGGCAGGGCAACAATGAGAAAGTGACGTGAAGCATGAAGCAAAGTGTGTCGAAACCAACAAAGTTTTGCTAAGAGAAAGTCAGTATGTGAAAATATTTGGGAATATGGCTATCAAGAGGCCATAAGTAACTTCATTAACAAGTTTTGATGTATGAATCAGTGCAGTGGGCTGAGCAAATGGAAGGTGGAGACATGGGAACATCCTGATCATTGTTTTTAGGGCTTGATGCTAAAGTGGCTATAAATAGGGAAGGGGAGGAATCAAGAAAAACTGAGGTTTTGAGTCTGAGAAATCTTGGAGACTGAACCAATAACACATAGAGCTGGACTGTGGAATAAATTGATGGTTTATGTTTATAGAAGAATTATTTTAATTCATTGTATATTAAACATTCACAAATGCAAAAGATTAAATGCAAATACTTCAGTTATTAAGGTTTAATTATTTAAGACATTAAGGAAATGCTTTAGTGCCTTACAAATAAAATTATATCCATTGTCTTATATTTGGGTATGATTTTCTTATTCATCTAAGATTGTTTAGAGTTCAGTGTTAGGTAGTTTCCAAGAGTTAAATCATATGTAAGACCCATACATTATTCTGTGTGTGGTTAATAAGTTAGGATTGTCATTACCTTGCTTTTGTGACTTCAGTCACCCTTGTCGATTGACTAACTGAAGTGTCTGAATATAGTTTTGAAATCTGAAGTAATCATTCTGTACATAATTATAATCTACACACATAGGCCAAACTTTAGATAAGGATTTTATCTCCTATTTGCTCTTTAGGTGCTACATCTTCCAGGAAGCCCTCCATGGTTTCCCCTCTGTTGACTAGACATTTTTGGGTACAGTTATCATCATTACCATCCACAGATTCATAATTCTCATAACACTTGTTCACCCAGCACTTTAATTCTGTGTTTACATGTCTGTCTCCCCCTTTAGACTATCAGCATGTCTCATTTGGCTTTTATTCCTGGTCCTTATGAGTGTAGAACATATTAAGTGCTTAGTAACTGTTGAACAATTGACAGGTCCTAATATGCCTAGTAACTTGGGACATAAAATAATGAGTTTATCATGGACAAATTGTATAAGCTTTCTAATGTGCTTACATGTTCTATAAATGTCCAGGAGTATTCAAGCAACTATTAAGAAACTCAATTCTAAAACTTTATCTCATTTTTCCTCATCACCCACCCCCAACCCCGTCTAGGAGATGCTACAGCAGTAAAGGGTGTTTCCTTCCCACTACTAATATAGTCTGTTCCAAATGAGTCCTTATTGAATCAAAACTGAGTCATGTTTTAAGGGAAATTTCCACAAAGAGCAGTAAGGTGACACAGAGCACTCCATTCATTCAAAATGCCATGACTAGGGTTCTCCCTGGTGTTGGGGTGATATTGGCCCCAGTTCTCTGCTTTTTGCCAAAGCACTTTTCACTTTTTTCTGCTTTTAAAGAGCCATAGATATTTTGTTGATAAACTTCAAAATATAGTATTTTAAAAGCATTTCAGCTGACATTTTAAATCAGGCAATTTCACATAATATTTCTGACCTCTTTTTTAAAAAATTGAGACATTAACTGACTCTGCTTTCTTGAACATCAGGAAGTCAGACTGAGTGGCAACTGCACACTTATAATGGAGCTTTAAGTTCTCCTATGAAGTTTAATCTTCTCCATTCGTAAGAATGTGGGTACAGTCAGAGCCTTCTGGTTGACTCATTTAAGTGACCTACCTGGCCCCTCTCAACTATAGTTTGCAACCCCTAATTTTGAGGAAATTGCCAAATGGTCCAGTTTTCCTTGGATCCTTAGCTAAAGCCTTCACATAACCAGAGGCAGCAAATAGAGTTGATATTTTTATAGCCACACTGACATGAATATTTATTTAGAGGCTACTTACTGTTCCAGTTACTGTAGAATGTTCACCCTATCTAATAAAAAATTTTATTTTTCATGTTATTCTTAATTATGATGGATTCATCTTAACATTTAGCTTATAACATTTTATACTTTTAATTTAGGTTTTCAATGACAAGAGCAGTTTTAAAAGTTAATAACCATCCTATTAAACAGTGGAGGTAGCCACTTAGTTAGGACTCACTGAAATCAATCTTACTTCTTCTTTAATATAATTTCAATTAGTTGGTGATGGTATCAGATGAACATCAATGTCTTGCCACCAAAGTATGTATTAATGTACAGTGAATTTAATTCTATTTGAATAGGAAGTCTGAGGATGAGATACTGCTGAAAATGAATCTTTCATTGGCGATATAACAAAGTAGTATGATAAATTACAACACCAAATTCTTTTAGTAATTTTTACCACTCAGCACCCACTGTTTGTCATTTAAATAGATAGAATTACTCTTTAGGAGTTGTATTTTCTTGTACCACAACTCTGATGGAATATGTTATAGATTTTATTACAAACTGAAAGTGTGGCATATTGTTTTTAAATTTTTTCCTTAAAGATTATTTTTCCCATAGAGCCAATTATTTAGAAATTTTTTCATTCTCAACAATATTTAATTTCATGAGTGTCAATGAATGAACAGAGAAAGGGGGAGACAGACTTTTTAGATCTATATTCAATATATAATTAGAGAATGGCTTCTCAGTAAGATCATTCTAACCTAGAATCCAAAATAGTATTTATGGTACTTAAATTTGACAGTTTGTAAATGTTTTCATGTGCAAATTATTTATTATCTGTTTTTCACTCCATTCACCTGTCTAGTATGGTTGTTGAAGAGATTTGGGCAAAGAAGAGCACTTTCATGCTTTTCTCTGCTGACCCTGAATGGTTATGTGTAGTGGGAACAACTACACATAAAAATGTTTGTTCCGAGAAATGAATGATTACCTAGTATAAGGATCACTGTCTTTTCAAATCATATGAACAGGCAGATATTGTTAAAGTGTGGGCCTCCAGAGCTAGATTGTAGGGGGTTTGACTCCTAGTTGTCATTTCCTGTCTTTGGGCCCCTGGGCAAGTCATTTATCTCTCTGTGCTTCAGTTTCCTCATAGGTTAGGTCATAGCAACTATAGAATCTGCTTTATAGAGTTGCTAGTATTAAATAAGTTATTACTTAGAACCTTGCCAAGCTCATAGTAAGTGCTTTAGTTAATGTTAGTTCATACTTATTACCATTTTACTATTTTCTCTTGACCTGAATCAATGTTTTATAATTTATGAATATGTTATCATAATAAAAGTCTAAATTTGCAGTTTGTTTCAGTGAACAGATGTTTGTTGAGCCCCTTCTGTAGGCCAAGGTCTGTGACAAATGAATCCAAAGGTGAATGAAACACAGTCTTTTCATCAAGGAGATTATAGTAGGCAGAGGAGGCAACCGTATACACAGTTAATGATGATGGACTGTGTTAATACCAAACTAGTCTTAGGTGGGGAATGCCGGTAAAAGGAACTATCAGACTTGCCTAGCCAAGTTTGAGCTTGTTCTAAGTGGAGATACTGGAGCTAAATTGTGAATACACACAAATGAAAGCATGGAGGTTCATGTCATGTTTGATCCCTTAACTGGGATATATAATGAGAATGTACAGACTCACAATGCTGGAAAAGAAGGGTGGATGAAACAAATCATGAAGGGCCTTAAAAGCCATGATAAAAAGTTTGTTTTTCAGTCCACTAGAGATTTCTTTTTAAATGTTAACATAGAGAAGTTTCATAATGTCATCTGTGTTCTAGAAAATGAATACATTGTCAGAATAAAAATAGCTGGAGGCAGAGAGACCAATTAAAAGTCTGTGCAAAATCCAGGTGAAATATACCTGAAAATGAGTATAGTAGCAAGTAGAGGAGAAAGACATATAAAAGATACTTCAGGAGTTAAATCAGTGAGAAAAAAAAAAAAAAAAAACAAAGGGAGAAAATGGCACTGAATTACTCTGGCACTTGGAATTGGCAAAGTAGTTGTGTTACCAACAGGGTAAATGTCTGGTGGAACAAGACCCAGTTTCTTCCACAGTCAGTTTCTCCCACAGTCAGTCTCTCCCATCAGGAAGCTTCCATAAGCCTCTTATCCTTATCCCTCAGAGGGCAGACAGAATGAAAACCACAGTCACAGAAAACTAATCAAACAGATCACATGGACCACAGTCTTGTCCAACTCAATGAAACTATGAGCCATGCCATGTACGGCCACCCAAGACAGATGGGTCATGGTGGAGAGTTCTGACAAAATGTAGTCCACCAGAGAAGGGAATGGCAAACCACTTCAGTATTCTTGCCTTGATAACCCCATGAACACTATGAAAAGGCAAAAAGATATGACACTGAAAGATGAATTCCCCAGGTCGGTAGGTGCCAAATATGCTATTGGAGAAGAGTGAAGAAATAACTCCAGAAAGAATGAAGAGACGGAGTCAAAGCAAAAACAATGCCCAGTTGTGGATGTCACTGGCAATGGAAGTAAAGTCCGATGCTGTAAAGAACAGTATTGCATAAGAACCTGGAATGTTAGGTCCATGAATCAAGGAAAATTGAAAGTGGTCAAACAGGAAATGGCAAGAGTGACCATCAACATTTTAGGAATCAGCAAACTAAAATGGACTGGAATGGGTGGATTTAACTCAGATGACCATTATATCTACTACTGTGGGCAAGAATCCCTTAGAAGAAATGAAGTAGCCTTCATAGTCAACAGAAGAGTCTGAAATGCAGTTCTTAGGTGCAATCTCAAAAATGACAGAATGATCTCTGTTCATTTCCAAAGCAAACCATTCAATATCACAGTAATCCGAGTCTATGTCACAAGCAGTAATTCTGACGAAGCTGAAGTTGAATGGTTCTATGAAGACCTACAAGACCTTCTAGAACTAACACCCCAAAAAGATGTCCTTTTCATTATAGGGGACTTGAATGCAAAAGTAGGAAGTCAAGACATACTGGAGTAAGAGGCAAATATGGCCTTGGAGTACAAAACGAAGCAGGGCAGAGGCTAACAGAGTTTTGCCAAGACAACACACTGGTCATAGCAAAAACCCTCTTCCAGCAACACAAGAGAAGACTCTACACATGAACATCACCAGATGGTCAATACCAAAATCAGATTGATTATATTCTTTGCAGCCAGAGATGGAGAATTCTGCTCTATACAGTCAGCAAAAACAAGACTGGGAGCTGACTGTGACTCAGATCATGAACTCCTTATTGTCAAATTCAGACTTAAATTGAAGAAAGTATGGAAAACCATTCGGGTATGACCTAAATCAAATCCCTTACGATTATACAGTGGAAGTGACAAACAGATTCAAAAGATTAGATCTGATAGAGTGCCTGAAGAACTATGGACGGAAGTTTGTGACATTGTACAGGAGGCAGTGATCAAGACCATCCCAAGAAAAAGCAATGCAAAAGGCAAAATGGTTGTCTGAGGAGGCCTTACAAACAGCTATGAAAAGAAGAGAAACAAAAGGCAAAGGAGAAAAGGAAAAATGTACCATTTGAATATAGAGTTCCAAAGAGTAGCATGGAGAGATAAGAAAGCCTTCCTCAGTGATCAATGCAGAGAAATAGAGGAAAACAATAGAATGGGATAGACCAGAGATCTCTTCAAGAAAATTAGAGATACCAACGGAATATTTCATGCAAAGATGGGCACAATACAAGACAGAAATGGTATGGACCTAACAGAAGCAGAAGATATTAAGAAGAGGTGGCAACAATACACAGAAGAACTATACAAAAAAAGATCTTCATGACCCAGATAACCATGATAGTGTGATCACTCACCTAGAGCCAGACATCCTGGAATGCAAAATCAAGTGGGCCTTATGAAGCATCACTATGAACAAAGCTAGTGGAGGTGATGGAATTCCAGGTGAGCTCTTTCATATCCTAAAAGATAATGCTGTGACTCAATATGCCAGCAAATTTGGAAAACTCAGCAGTGGCCACAGGACTGGAAAATGTCAGTTTTCTTTCCAATCCCAAAGAAAGGCAATGCCAAAGAATGCTCAAACTACCACACAATTGCACTCATCTCACATGCTAGCAAAGTAATGCTCAAAATTCTTCAAGCCAGGCTTCAACAGTATGTGAACTGTGAACTTCCAAATTTTCAAGCTGGATTTAGAAAAGGCAGTGGAACCAGAGATCAAATTGCCAACACCCGTTGGATCACTGGAAAAGCACGAGAGTTCCAGAAAAACATCTATTTCTGCTTTATTGACTACGCCAAAGCCTTTGACTGTGGATCACAACAGACTGGAAAATTCTAAAAGAGATGGGAGTATCAGACCACCTGACCTGCCTCCTGAGAAATCTGTATGTAGGTCAAGAAGCAACCATTAGAACTGGACATGGAACATAAGGACATAAGGATAAGGGGATCAAATCATGTAGAAGATAGAACAATCCTGAATATGTACACACCTCATAACAGTGCTTGAAATTGCATGAAGCAAAAACTAACAGAACTGAAGAAAAATAAATGCTCAATTATAGATGATTTCAACACTCCCCTCTCCGAAATTGACAGAAAATCAGTAAACTTGTAAAATGCTATCAATCAACCTGACTTATATGACATTTCTAGAATGTTTACTCAAACAGCTGCAGAGTAACACTGTGTTCAAATGCACATTGAATTTCCACCAATATATATGATATATTAGGCTGTTTTATTCTCAACAAAGTTAAAAAGACTGAAATTATACAAAGTATGTTCTTTGATTATTAAAGTTAATAACAAAAAAGGTAATTGAAAAATCCCCAAGTACTTGAAAATAAAGCAACATACTTCTAAATAACCTATAGATAAGCAAGAATTACAGGGAATATTAGAAAATAATTTAACTGATATTTTACTGATTTTAACTAGTAGTTAAAGCATACCAAAATTTGTGAGATGCATTACAGGTATCTAAAGTATTCAGAAAGAAGTAATCAAGAGAGTAAGTCAATAAAATGGACAATGGAGAAAAAAATCAATAAAACCAGGTGTGGATTTTTAAAAACTATTTAGTAGGTGACAAACCTAGACTAATCAAGCAAAAGACAGACCACACACACACACAATGTCAGTATGAAGATGAGATGTAAAGGAAAAGGAAATAGGGAAATATTATGAACGATTTTGAACTTCCCAGGTGGCTCAGTGGATAAAAGAATCCTCCTGCAGTACAGAAGATGTAGGTTCAATTCCTGGGTTGGGAAGATCCTCTGAAGTAGGGCATGGCAACCCACTCCAGTATTCCTGCCTGGAGAATCCAGTTAACACAGGAGCCTGGCAGGCTACTATCCATAGGGCCACAAAGGATCAGACATGACTGAGGCGACTGAGCACACATGCATGTGTGAACAATTTTATACTAATAAATTTGACAATTTAGATGAAGTATGGAGAAGGAAATGGCAACCCACTCCAGTGTTCTTGCCTGGAGAATCCCATGGACAGAGAAGCCTAGTAGGCTGCAGTCCATGGGGTCGCACAGAGTCGGACACGACTGAAGCGACTTGGCAGCAGCAGATGAAGTAGGAAAATTTTTTCAAAGAAACAATTACTAAAACTGATACTAAAAGAAGTAGAAAATCTGAGTAGCCTTATATCTATATTTAGAAAATGAATCTGTAATTTAAAACATTGCCACAAAGAAAATCCAGGTTCGGATAGATTTATGGGTAAGTCTCACCAAACATTTGAGGAAAAATAATGCTCTTAGATAATAAGGGAGAAATAACATTTTCCAGTTCACTTAATAAAATGAGGCTAGCATAATTCTTATACCAAAACCAGGAAATGTAATTCCCAAAAGAGAACTATAAATCAGAATCACTCGTGAGCATAGACATATGGATCCTTAACATCATGACCAAGTAGTGTTTATCCAAGAATTCAAGGTTAATCTTACAATTTCATAATTAGTCAGTGTAATTTATAATGTTAACAGAATAAAGGGAAAAAATTGTAAAATCATCTCAGTGAATGTAGAAAAATCAATTGATGAAAATTCATCAGCCATTGTGATGGCTCACATCAAACTATTACCAGAAGGAAACTTGTTCAGCTTGATCAAAGACCACTATAAAAACCTACAATTCAATCATATTTAATGATGAAATACTGAGTACTTACTCCTCAGATGGGGAACAAGTCAAAGATATCCACTCTGACAACTTTGGATCAGCATTGTATTCGAAGTCCCCCAGCAAGTGCAATAAGATAACAAAGAGAAATTTTATAGCGTACAGATTGAAAAATAAGTAAAAATTTCTATTTTTGCAGACAACATAACCATCTTGTAGAAAATTCTAGGGAACCTACAAAAACCAAACAAAACCTAGTTAAAATAAGTGAGTTTAACAGGGTCACAGAACACAATGTCAGTATACCAAAATCAATTTTATATTTCTATATAGATGTATTCATAGCATGGAAAATTAAAAACTTTATAAATTTTAAAGACATTTACAACAGCATCAAAAATATTCAAGAGTAAGTTTAACAAAATATATGCTAGCCTTTTACATTGAAAACTGTAAAACATTGCTTAGAAAAATTGAAGACCTAAATAAATGGGAGCACGTTGTTAATGAATGAGAAGACTATATTTGTTAAGATGCCAATACTTTTTCAGTAAATCTGTAGATTCAGCCTCATCCCAATTACAGTCCCAGCAGGCTGCTGCTTTTTCTTTTTTTTTTCAGAATTTAATAAGCTACTTCTAAAATTTACAAAGAAATTCACAGGTCCAAGAATAGCCAAAACCTTTTCAAAAAGTAAAATTTATATCTCATGATTTCAAAACTTCATATAAGTTTACAGTAATCAAGATATTATGTACCTGGCATAGATACCAATAAAAAGTTCAGAATACCCACACATGTATACATCAACCAAAGCATCAGAACACTTCAATAGGCAGAGAAAAAAAATTTTTTTTTGAGAACTGGAAATTCTGAGTATATACAAGAAAGAAAAATGAACCTCAGCCCATACTTCATACCATTTACAAAAATTAATTTGAGATGGATTATAGATCTGAATGTAAATACAAAAAGCTACTTTAAGATATTTCTTAGGGCCCAGAAAGCATTAACCATAATTAAGAAATTAATTGACAAAATAGGCTTCAATGAAATTTAAAACTATGCATCAAAAAGATATTAAGAAAATGAATAAGCAAGCCACAAAATGGGAGATGATATTCTTAATATATATAACTGACAACAGACTTATTGAGACTAGATCCTACAACTCTGTAATGAAAAGACATAACTTTTTTAAGGCAAAAATAATTCAACAGAGATTTTTACAGTTGATTAAATAAGTATATGAAGAAAAGCTCTATACTATCAATCAGGGAAGTACAAGTTAAAAAAAGTTACCTCTACTACTTCACCCACTAAGAATGGCTAAAAGAGACAAGAAATACTAAATGTTGTTGAGATGTAAAGCAATTTCATGAATGTCTACTGTAAGTGGAAAATGGTATAACTACTTTGAAAATACCTTTGGAGGTTTCTCATAAAGTTAAATATTTGCCCTTTGATTCAACAGTTCTATTTCTTGCTGTCTATCTAAGGAAATGAAAATATGTATATACAAATTTGCATTTCACAACAGCTTTATTTATGATGGCCAAAATGTTGAAATAACTCAAAAGTCCAATAGCAGAAGACCAAACAAATGGTGCTGTATGCACAGAGTGAGGTACTACTCAGCAAAACAAGAACAAACTACCAATGCATGCATCAATACTGATGAGCCTCAGATGTTAGCCTGAGTGTGAGAAGCCATTTACTGTGATTTCATTTATATAAATAGACAAAATTAATCTACGGTAAGAGAAATTAGTGCTTTCCCTTAAAAGGTATGAATGTGGAGACTGGTTGAAAAGATGCACAAAAGATCTATCTGGGGTGATTGAAATGTTGTGTACCTTTATGAGTTATGGTATGCAGATGTATGAGATGGTCAAAACTCATTAAACTGTATCTCAAAGTCTGCATTTCATGGTGTGAAAGTCAGAGAGCTTATATGGCTAATGTACATTGAACGTTTACCATATGCTAGAGAAGGCAATGGCAACCCACTCCAGTACTCTTGCCTGGAAAATCCCATGGGCGGAGGAGCCTGGTAGGCTGCAGTCCATGGGGTCGCTAGGAGTCGGACACAACTGAGCGACTTCACTTTCACTTTTCACTTTCCTGCATTGGAGAAGGAAATGGCAACCCACTCCAGTGTTCTTGCCTGGAGAATCCCAGGGACGGCAGAGCCTGACGGGCTGCCGTCTATGGGGTCACGCAGAGTCGGATACGACTGAAGCGACTTAGCAGCAGCAGCAGACACTATTAGAAGTGCTTACATGTATTTAAACATTTAGTCCTAACAGACTCTATGAGAGATGCGTCATTATTATCACCATTTTACAAATAAGGAAAGAGAGACAGAGAGAACACATAACTGCAAAGATTATATAACTAGTAAGTGGTAGAACTGGAATCCAAATCCAGACAGTTTGGCTCTAGAGCCCAAATTCTTGCATCCCTGGGAGCAATATATTTAAAAGGTGTTGTCACTAGAGGTTAACTGGAAAGAGTTGCCAGATTAAGAAACAGAATATAGTTCAAATTTTTTTAAGTATTTCAGAGTAATGAAATTAAATCTCAAGATGTGACCATGTGACTGGATTAAGGAGTAAAGAGGAGAGGAAGACTTTTGAAGGAAAGGCGGTTAAGGGACTTTTAGTGTGTCGAACAGTATATCAGAAGGTAAGATGAGCCTGGTCCCAGTGTTTTCCAAGAATGTGTATAGGATGGTGTGGTTTTACTCAAGTGTGTGTTCTCAAGTGGTATGTCTGAGGAGGTATAAGGAGTGAGTGGAGGGTGATGTGAAGCTGAAAGGATGGAAGGGCCTGTCTGTGCAATGCCTCAGGTTTCAAAGAAGGTAGGGTTTCACAGTCAGAAGAGCAGACTCTCTCCCAGTGCCACGGTCCCATGGCTTCAGAACTGAAGGCTGTAGAACCACAGGTAAACTCCATAAGTGAACTTCAACTCTAGACTTGAAGGGGAAGTAATACCTCAGAGAAAAGCCAGGTTTCATTTAAAGTAAAGCGTGTAGGACTGTTAAACTGTATGTGTGTTCAGTCATGTCCAACTCTTTGCAGCCTCATAGACTGTAGCCCACCAGTCTCCTCTGTCTATGGGGTTTCCCAAGCAAGAATACTGGAGTGGGTTGCCATTTCCTTCTCCAGGGAATCTTTCAAACCCAGGGATCAAACCCAAATCTCTTGCATCTCTTGAACTGGCAAATGGATTATTTACCACTCACTAGTGCCATGTGGGAAGCTCGTAGGACCCTTAAAAGAATATAGAGAATATAAGTACTTTTCAGTAGTATGGATTTCTAAGGGCACAGTGAAAGGGCGACTTGGGGATTAGCAAGAGATTGATGGGACAGCTATTTGAGGAAGAGAGAGCTTGCTGAAGGAGGGTAGGAATTGGGAGGTAGGAATTGATTGCTGAACAGGTATAGTGATGGTACTTCTGCAAGGAACTTGGTTTTTGTTGATGCAGTCATGAGCTACATTGGCAGCCCCAAATCCCAGTCCTCAACTACATGCTTTCCATATTAAGGGGTTGCAGTGACTTGCTTTTCGTGGGGAAATTACTTTTAATTAGTAATAGGTAATTACTTCTCCTGCCCATGTGGAAATTACTATTTCAGTCTCTCAGCTTGCATCACTTAATAAACACAATATGTTGATAAAAAAGATGGACAAAGTCATTGTAAGCAAATTTTCTGTTGAGAAGTTAAAACTGAAGTGAAAAATTATTTTAAAAGGCACAAGAATAAAAGTATTAAAAGCTTCTTTTTTTGTTATTTTGGGAGCATGAAAACAGAAAGAAGTTCTAAAATTCTGGAAAGAGATGTACTTTAGAATTGCTGGGTTACAAAATTGTAGTTTTTTGTTTGTTATTTCTTTTTAGCAAGGCATTGCTGGCTAGCGTTGTGTAGCCAACGCTACACAAAAAAATTCAGGGACAACCAAGAGCTTATTATTGCATGCATTGAGTGTGTGTGTGTGTGTGTGTGTGTGTGTGTGTGTGTTTCACCAATACAGTGAAGCCATATTGCCAAAACATTTCAGTAAAAACTAGAAGTTAAATTCTTTGAATCATGATTTCACCCTTTGCCAGTCAATTCTTTCATGGAAAATTCCATGTTGAAATTAAATAGCATAAACTCTCTTATTAATCCAAGCAACAAACTAAGCAGAACTGTCTGTTCTCTATCAAGAATTGTGTTTTTCCTGTGTTTATTTCTCAAGGACCTGTAATTGTAAATATTTTATATCAGGAGCTCTTCCTTGCTGGACTAGAGTTTCACATAGGGGTAAAGTGATTAGACATCAAGAAAATGTCAGAAAAGGGGGATTTTAAGTGTGAATGATCCCCAGTGATAATGAAAATATTTTATAAAGATCAACTGTAATTCAGATAGTCCACCTGTTGGTAGCAGAGAACTCAGAACACTTTTCCATAACTTCAGAAAATATATCACAGAAATGATAAGAATAATGATTTATTTGTGAAAGCTTATGAAAATTGTAACCTTTCCAAATATCAGCTTCAGATCAGATCAGATCAGTCGCTCAGTCGTGTCCGACTCTTTGCGACCCCATGAATTGCAGCACGCCAGGCCTCCCTGTCCATCACCAACTCCCGGAGTTCACTCAGACTCACGTCCATAGAGTCAGTGATGCCATCCAGCCATCTCCTCCTCTGTCGTCGTCTTCTCCTCCTGCCCT
>NW_011494876.1:7827093-7827973 GCF_000754665.1 Bison bison bison
CTCCAACACCACAGTTCAAAAGCATCAATTCTTCGGAGCTCAGCCTTCTTCACAGTCCAGCTCTCACATCCATACATGACCACAGGAAAAACCATAGCCTTGACTAGATGAATCTTTGTTGGCAAAGTAATGTCTCTGCTTTTGAATATGCTATCTAGGTTGGTCATAACTTTCCTTCCAAAAAGCAGGCAACAAACCTCTATTTCTTCTAACCAAGGAAGATTTGTGAAAGTTATCCTCATCTTTTCCAAGAACTACTCCCATCTGTACTTCTAAAAGATAGATTCAGTAAATAACTTATCAGTACTTACACATTTATGAGGTTTGTTGAATGATGATAAAGTGAAAGACTGAAAATATGTGTGCAGGCATGTATTTATATGCTTATCTTCATATACGCTTACACACATATGCATACCATTATTTGTTGACTACTTTTCATGAAGCATTAATCTAGGCAGAGGAAATAAAAGCAGTTTGATTTGGGATGTATAAAAAGTGTGTAAATCACACCTGAAATCCAAGCAACAAAACCAAAGTAAACAAGTAGGACTACATCAAACTAAAAAGCTTCAGCACAACAAAAGAACACATTAACAAAATGAAAAGACAACCTATGAAATAGAGAAAAAAATCTGCAAACCATACATCTGATAAGCAGTTAATGTCAAAAATAAATGAAGAACTCATATAACTCAATAGCAAAAAAAAAAAAATCAGTTAAAGTGGGCAGGGAGAAAGCAATGGCACCCGACTCCAGTACTGTTGCCTGGAAAATTCCGTGGATGGAGGAGCCTGGTGGGCTGCAGTCCATGGGGTCGCTAAGAGTCAGACACGACTGAGTGACTTCACTTTCACTTTCCACTTTCAGCACTGGAGA
>NW_011494876.1:7828073-7829365 GCF_000754665.1 Bison bison bison
TTCCGTCACCTCCACTAGCTTTGTTCGTAGTGATGCTTTCTAAGGCCCACTTGACTTCACATTCCAGGAAGTCTGGCTCTAGGTCAGTGATCAGACCCTCATTTATCTGGGTAATGAACATCTTTTTTGTACAGTTCTTCTGTGTATTCTTGCCACTGCTTCTTAATCTCTTCTGCCTCTGTTAGATCCATATCATTTCTGTCTTTTATTGTGCCCATCTTTGCATGAAATGTTCCCTTGATATCTCTACTTTTCTTAAAGAGATCCTAGTCTTTCCCATTCTATTGTTTTCCTCTATTTCTCTGCATTCATCACTGAGGAAGACTTTATCTCTCCTTGCTATTCTTTGGAACTCTGCATTCAGATGGGTATATCTTTCCTTTTCTCCTTTGCCTTTCACTTCTCTTTTCATAGCTGTTTGTAAGGCCTCCTCAGGCAACCATTTTTGCCTTTTTGCATTGCTTTTTCTTGGGGATGGTCTTAATCAATGTACAATGTCACGAATCTCCATCCATAGTTCTTCAGGCACTCTGTCTATCAGATCTAATTCCTTGAATCTGTTTGTCACTTCCATTGTATAATCATAAGGCATTTGATTTAGGTCATACCTGAATGGTCTAGTTTACTTTCTTCAATTTAAGTCTGAACTTGACAATAATGAGTTCATGATCTGAGTCACAGTCAGTTCCCAGTCTTGTTTTTGCTGACTGTATAGAGCTTCTCCATCTTTGGCTGCCAAGAATATAATCAGTCTGATTTTGGTGTTGACCATGGTGATATCCATGTGTAGAGTCTTCTCTTATGTTGCTGGAGGAGGGTGTTTGCTATGACCAGTGCATTCTCTTGGCAAAACTCTGTTAGCCTTTGCCCTGCTTCATTCTGTACTCCAAGGCCAAGTTTTCCCGTTACTCCAGGTATTTTTTTACTTCCTACTTTTGCATTCCAGTCTGTATAATCAAAAAGACATCTTTTTGAATTATTAGTTCTAGAAGGTCTTGTAGGTCTTCATAGAACTGTTCAATTTAACTGGACATGGAACAACAGACTGGTTCCAAATCGGGAAAGGAGTACATCAAGGCTGTATATTGTCACCCTGCTTGTTTAACTTATATACAGAGTACATCATGAGAAATGCTGGACTGGATGAAGCACAAGCTGGAATCAAGATTGCTGGAAGAGATATCAATAACCTCAGATATGCAGATGAAACCACCCTCATGGCAGAAAGCAAAGAAGAACTAAAGAGCCTCTTGATGAAAGTGAAAGAAGAGAGTGAAAAAGTTGGCTTAAAA
>NW_011494876.1:7829465-7830614 GCF_000754665.1 Bison bison bison
TTGCCTGGAGAATCCCATGGACGGAGAAGCCTGGTAGGCTGCAGTCCATGGGGTCGCACAGAGTCGGACACAACTAAAGCGACTTGGCAGCGGCAGCAAAGTGGGCAAAGGGCCTAAATAGACATTTTTCCAAAGCAGATATACAATAGACCAACAGATACACGGGGAAATGTTCAACATCACTAGTCACTAAGGAATTGCAAATTAAAACCACAATGAGACATCAACTCCTACTGTTAGAATGGATATCATCAAAAAGACAAGAGATAAATATGTATAAATGTAGAGAAAAGGGAACCCTTGTGCACTGTTGATAAGATTATAAATTGGTATAGCCATGTGGAAAACAGTACGGAGGTGCCTCAAAAACTTAATAGAACTTCCAAATGATCCAGCATTCCACTTCTGGGATGTAGTCAAAGCAAACAGTAGCACTAACTTGAAAAGATATCTTCACCCCCATAGTCACTGCAACATTATTTACAACAGCCAAGACATGGAAACAACCTAAGTGTCCATTTGTGGATGAATAAATATGCTGTGGTATATATGTACAATGGGATATTTTTCAGCCATAAGAAAGTGAGAAAATCCTACCCAATGCAAAAACATGTATGGACCTTGAAGACATTATATGCTAAGTGAAATAAGTAATATAGGACAAATACTGAATGACCTCACTTACATGTGGAATCTAAGCAAAACAACAACAAACTCATAGAAAAGAGATCAGACACAGACTAGACACAGTGGGAGGCAGGGGTGGGCACTTCTATCTTAACCGTAGGGATGATATTTTTCCACACTTTGTTATGATCCACACAGTCAAAGGCTTTAGCATGGGCAATAAAGCAGAAGTAGATGTTTTTCTGGAACTCGCTTTTTCGATGATCCAACAGATGTTTGCAATTTGATCTCTGGTTCCTCTGCCTTTTCTAAATCCAGTTTGAACATCTGGAAGTTCACGGTTCACGTACTGTTGAAGCTTGACTTGGAGAATTTTGAGCATTACTTTACTAGAGTGTGAGATTAGTGCAATTGTGCGGTAGTTTGAGCATTCTTTGGCATTGCCTTTCTCTGGGACTGGAATGAAAACTGACATTTTCCAGTCCTGTGGCCACTGCTGAGTTTTCCAAATTTGCTGGCATA
>NW_011494876.1:7830714-7842670 GCF_000754665.1 Bison bison bison
CTTATATACAGAGTACATCATGAGAAATGCTGGACTGGATGAAGCACAAGCTGGAATCAAGATTGCTGGAAGAGATATCAATAACCTCAGATATGCAGATGAAACCACCCTCATGGCAGAAAGCAAAGAAGAACTAAAGAGCCTCTTGATGAAAGTGAAAGAAGAGAGTGAAAAAGTTGGCTTAAAACTCAACATTCAGAAAACGAAGATCATGGCATCTGGTCCCATCACTTCATAGCAAATAGATGGGGAAACAGTGGCTGACTTTATTTTTCTGGGCCCCAAAATCACTGCAGGTGGTGATTGCAGCCATGAACTTAAAAGACGCTTACTCCTTGGAAGGAAAGTTATGACCAACCTAGACAGCATATTAAAAAGCAGAGATATTACTTTATCAACAACGGTCCGTCTAGTCAAGGCTATGGTTTTTCCAGTAGTCATGTATGGATGTGAGAGTTAGACTATAAAGAAAGCTGAGTGCAGAAGAATTGATGCTTTTGAACTGTGGTGTTGGAGAAGATTCTTGAGAGTCCCTTGGACAGCAAGTTGATCCACCCAGTCCGTCCTAAAGGAAATCAGTCCCGAATATTCATTGGAAGGACTGATGTTGAACCTGAAACTCCAATACTTTGGCTACCTGATGCAAAGAACTGACTCATTTGAAAAGACCCTGATGCTGGGAAAGATTAAAGGCAGGAGGAGAAGGGGAAGACAGAGGATGAGATGGTTGCATGGCATCACTGACTCAACGGACATGAGTCTGAGTAAACTCCACGAGTTGGTGATGGATAGGGAGGCCTGGCGTGCTGCAGTCCATGGTGTTGCAAAGAGTCAGACATGACTGAGCAACTGAACTGAACTGAACTGAGGGTTGTCATGTACAACATGATGACTGCTGATGAACTATAGTAAAGCTGTTAAGACAGTAGATCCTAAGAGTTCTCATCACAAAAAGAAATCTTTTTCCATTTTACTGTATCTGTGTGAAATGATGAATATTAACTAAACCTGTTGTAGTAATCAGTTCACAATACAAGTGAATCAAACCATCAAGCTGCACAGCTGAAACTTGTACAGTGATGTCAGTTATTTCTCAGTAAAGCTGTATGGGGGGAGAAAAGCATTTAGTAGGTAAGGGCCTGGTTTCCTGTACTCACAGTGTGTGAAGGAAGTGGACTCCAATTACAAGCAGAGCTGGCAGAGTCCAGTGGGGTCTTCAGATGCAGCCAACTGGAGAGTTCATCTAAGCAGAGAATAAAGGGGCAGGTTCCTGAGAAAAAAAATTGCCCAGCACATTCCCATGCCTCCCTGGCCCTGGAAATGCTTATTAATTGCTCAAAACCAAACTCAGATGTCACCTCCAAGCATTTTCTAAATGTAGAGAGACTTAAAATATTTATTTCAAAAAAGAGATAATTTTAAAAGCAGTTATTAACTGTGGAAATATGAAGAACTTGTATAGGGGGAGAAGGTAATCATAGAGCTACACTTGGTTCAGGTTTCATAATAGTTACATAGTCACAATAAAGAGAACACAGAATATATATTTTAAAGAAAAGGGAGAAAGAGAATGAGAGATAATTATCTTGGGAGGAAGAAGTCGGAAATTAAGGTGTGTAAATGAGCTAAAAGTCTTATTTACCGTAATAAGTCAGCAGATAAATGTCCAAAATTGATGAATCAAGAAGTATTATTTAAAAATACAATGAGAAGGAATGGTTAAGAGTTGACAGTATGATTGGATGAGTGAAAAAGTGACAGAGGGCTACATTTTGTGTAAAACTATTGGCACTATATTTAACTTATATTTGCATACACTGTCATGATAAAAAAAAAATTTTAATTTTTTTAAAAGAAGCCTTTCTTGAACATCCCCACCTTCCTGCCCTCTGTACTCACTGTACATAACAGATGCCACATGTCTGATTTCCTTCCCAGACTGGAAGGAGTTTTATTCAGTGCTCTATCCTTGGAGCTATGCCCAGTGTCTCAACACCTGATAAGCATGTAGCACCTATATGAAGGCTTCCCTGGTGGCTCAGTGGTAACGAATCCACCTGCCAAGCAGGAGATGTGGGTTTGATCCCTGGGTTGGGAAGATCCACTGAAGAAGTAAATGGCAACTCACTCCTGTATTTTTGCCTGGAGAATCCCATGGACAGAGGAACCTGGCAGGCTACAGTCCATAGGGTCACAAAAGAGTCAGACACAATTTAGTGACTAAACAACAACAACCTATGAAAGAGAATGGATAAATGTGATTACTAATGGGACAAACCAGCTGAAAGATTGAAATTGGGGCATAATGTTAAATTTTTAAGGAGTAGGACCAAAATTTGTAACGATAATCATAATGAAAAGGAAAAGTTAAAATTTCACGTAACCTCCAGCCTCTGTAACTCAGCTTGCTCCTTGCAAAGTCTGGATCACTTAGGTCACATAGTCTCAGAAAGTGCGGACTTAGAATACTACAGTCTGGAACTTATCTTACTCACCCTTGTCCTGCTCTTTGCAATTGCCCAGCCCCTGCAAACTTGGTTAATCATTCCTGTCCATGTAAAGGTCAAGCATCCCCCTCCACATCTTGATCACTGTTCCTTAAACCAGCCTATTAGCAGCTAGTGTTGCCCACTGGAGTAGGTCTATAAAAACTCTGTAACCCTTTTGTTCAGGGCTCAGAGCTTAGAGTGTTAACTCTCTGGGCCCGCTGGCATAATAAACCTGAGTTCTTCAACTCTTCAAGTGTGGTGTTTGGTTTCTCAATTACTGGTTTCTGCAACAATAATACTTGTATAATAATATTAATAATTATTGTTAGATAGCTGAAAACCCCAAAACTTCCATACAGCGTGCTTTTACCAAGCCATAGTGTTTCGCCATATGGCATACATACTGAATTTGTCCCGTGCATTTCACTTCCTATGCTAGCACTTCATGCTTAAATGACTGATGGGGACTAACTGGTCTGCCTCTGTCTGTCTGTATTCTACCTCAGCCTTCTCCCCCTTTACTGCCCCAAATATTACTTCACTGAGGTTAATTCAGACTTCCCAGTTACCCTACTTTTCTTACATTCTCCTTCAAGAACCACAGTGGCACTTGACCCTCTGCAGTCCACATTTCTCTTCTTGATCTTCCAACAACTCCACAACCTGGCCTCAGGGCCCTATCCCACATTACTTCCCACATCTCCCAGGAGAGTGCCTCCTGCTTGTTAGGCCAGCCTCATTTTATTACACTCAGTCCTACCTCCTACCTTTCATTACACCAGGCTCCTTTCCCCCAAAAAAGATCAGAACGTTCCCATCACCTGGAAATACGATGTTACTGTTGAGACATCTGCAAAGAAAATAATTTTCCATGTTTAATCAATATTTTACTGCACTCTTTTTTACTCTTGTACTGTGGAAACAAACTCAGATTCTCAACCATATTAAAACCAAGACTCTTAAATGGAATTTGACTTTTAAAATGACATTATATTTCCTTTGTCAATTAATATATATCTTGATTTTGATAGATTAATAAAATAGACCTTATATAAAATGTGCTTCTAAGCAGATAACGGAAGAGCCTATTATAAGCACAGACCATTTTAAATACTGCTTTTCTTTTAACTTCAAAAATTCTCTTTTCTGCTTTTGTCCTGCAGTTTTAAATGTCTTAATTTTTTACTAAATGATTATTTTCTCTTTTTCTTTAACTCAGTAAGACCATTTAGAGAATTCATCTGCTGAAGTATTGAGGGTTCTAATTGTTTAATGGACAGAAATTAGGCCCTGCAAGAGTACTTTAAAAACTGGCAAATACAAGGCATAATTACAGATTCCTTAGAAGAATCTATTTCTGTACAATAGGTTAATTGGTAAGTAGACATTACTGGCCACACTTTAGACCCAGTTTCCAATTTCAGTTTCATCTGTGCTTTTTTAAAAAACAAATATAAGTGGCTAATTGTGATCAAATTAGTCCTCTTGAAGGAACAATTGGCTACTTATCTCTGATTTTCAAAATTTAAGTGGTCTAAACCATCTGCAGTTAACTGCCTACAAATCTAGGGTTATTTCTCTTAAGTTGTCAAAGCCTTGATTCATGATAGGAACTCTGTAGCCAGGTAACCAATGTGTAGTTCATAGTATGATGATTTCTTTGGAAGAATCAAAATAGTTTTTAAGAAAATTGAAGCCAAAACAGATAGATTTACCTAAAGGGAAAAATTGGTTTTGGGGCTGGTTGACCCGGTTGATTGCCTCAAATCGCTGAACTTTCCACTTTTAAGATGGCTTCTTCATTTATGTGATTGTAGAAAGTACTTACTCCTCTTTCCCTTTTTAATTTTAGTGGTGCAATCTATGCATTGACTTGGTGGCATTTACCAATGAAATATTCAAAGGAGCAGTTTTCCAGTCACTGGATGGAATTACTGTCTCAGCGAACTGTAAGCTACGAAAGATCTTCACTTTAAAATACAAGCCTCAAGACACTGCTGATAAAGATGGTATGTTCAAACTACTATCAAGATTTTTTAGTTCTCCAGTTTTTAAAAAAGATAGACATGTCTTTGGAAAGTAAGAGTATAAGGTGTTTTTCTTTTTTTTTAATTTATCTTTATTTAATTGTGGAAAGAACATTTAACATGAGGTCTATCTTAACAAATTTTATTGTTAATGTTATTTTGACTATAGTTACAGTGTTATACAGCAGGTCTCTAAAGCATATTCATCTTGACTGAAATAATAATAATAGTTTTCTAATGATCATGGTAAGATAGAAGGATGGCTGAGATATTCCTCATATGATTTTTAAAGAGACTGGAAATATATACAGTAACTACTCACTAAATTGTTAATAACTGTACTCTGCAGGAAACAGAGCCATCTAGAATTCATAAGGCAGTACAAACTATCCTGCTAAGATATCTTAAACAACTAAAATATTGAGGGACTACTATTGCTTCTTTTTATTTTCATCTGGGATTACTTTTAACAAAATCAGTTCTCCTAGAAGCCCAGGAAATAGGACTGCACATTAGATGGCAAAAGTGATTTCTTAGAAGTTTATATGTAGACTTTAGATTTGTGCTGCATCTGGATGAGTGTTTGTGGAACAGAACACTGTGCCTATAAATTCACTTGGTAATAAAACACAGCAATGCATTTACAGCTCCCCAAAGAGATCAAAAGCCAGGAAGTATGGCTAGTCATCTTATATACCACTTAAAGGCTGTACAAGAAAGTGAAAGATTTCATTAAAAAAAAAAATAGTACCCAGTTAATAAGCAAATTCAAAATGTATAGAAATATAGATAAATTTGGGTGAATTCCATATCAGATCATAAGAGGTAAATGATAACCTAATTGAAATTTTTAATAAATGTAAGGATAAAGTGAATCAAAACTTGACAGATTAAATACATGTTTTTGTCTCTGATTCTTTCTAAAGCTGCAATAAAATTATAACATGGGAATAAAAATGGTATAAACCCACCAGGGTGAAGAGGAGACAACAAAACATAAAAGATGTTCGTAAATTTTGTCAGATTGAGACGTGACAACTGAAAAGAGCAGAGAAGGCTGAAACTTTTAGTTTTACAGGGGGATTTACCTGTAAGATTCATAGCATAGAACCTCGGGAGATGAAGAACTGACTGTCCTTAGGAGAGGGTTCAATACAAAGACATAGGAAGATCCTGTACTCACTTCCTCCCCTGGACACAAGAAATCTACAGCTGCATTTGGAATGAATCTCTTGGAAAGGGACCTTCAAATTGGAAGAATAGCAACTCCACAACAAAGGATTTAAACAGCCTCAAAGCTATGAGTGAGTGAAAAGTGAAAGTCGCTCAGTCAAGTCCAGCTCTTTGTGACCCCATTGACTGTACAGTCCATGGAATTTTCCAGACCAGAATACTGGAGTGGGTAGCCTTTCCCCTTTCCAGGAGATCTTCCCAACCCAGGGATTGAACCCAGGTCTCCCGCATTGCAGGTGGATTCTTTACCAGATGACCCACAAGGGAAGCCACAAAGGTATGAGAGGCAGAGATAAAGTCTCCCCCCAGGGGAAAAGAACTACACCCCAGCCACAGCAATGTACAAATGGGAAAGGTCACAGAGCTATGGACCTTTCCCCTGAGGAAAAGGATATCTGAGCTCCAGGCCAGGAACCCAACCCCTAGGTCCTGTATAGGAGAGGTGAGCCCCTAAACTAACTGACTTTGAAAACCAGTGGGGAGTATGTCCAGGAAAACTATAGAACTGCAGGGATGAGAAGTCCACTCTTAAAGAGCTTCCTGCAGACCTACTAGACCCCAAAACCAGTTGACCCACAGGACACAAACACCAGTTGAAAAGTGCCTGGATCATAGGTGAAGGGGTCCTACTTACTAACCTTGAAACATATGCTGGAGAGTCAGAAACTAGCTGGAATAATCTCCCAGGTTTGAAACTCTAGCAATAGACCTTTTTGTGATCTCAGGCTACTTTGTAATATCAGAACTGTCAAGCACCATTTTGGAATTCTCTCTCTCGTCTATTACGCCAGTGTGTCTGCCCTGCTGGGAGCCTCAGCCTTAGGGCTGTGTTTTGACTGGGCACTGCTTCCAGTCTGGGGACCAGCTCCACCCACAGCCACAGCCCTGCCAAAACTGGAAGGCACACACAGCCCAAATAGTTGGGCAGACCCTTGAATTCTTGGCTCTGGTGGAAAACAAGGTTGTGCTCCTGAGCCCCACTGAACTGAACCTTCAGTTCAGTCGCTCAGTAGTGTCTGACTCTTTGCGACACTGTTTATAATAAAATACTATTTCTCAAAACCTCTAAGGACAACAATTTCATTTACATTACCATCCAAATAATTAAGTACCTCGGAATAAATTTAATCAAGGATGTAAAGACTTGTACACTGAAAACTATAAAACATTACTAAAAGAAATTGAGAAAGAGCTACCTAAATGGAAAGACATCCCACATTCATGAATTGGAAGACGTGATATTGTTAAGATTTTCAATATCATGCCAAATGATCTAGAGAATAAATTCAGTCTCTCTTGAAATGTCAGTGGCCTTTTTACAGAAATGGAAGAAACAATCCTCAGATTCATATGGCATTGAAAGAGGACTGAATATCCAAAAATTTCTTTAAAAAAGGACAAAGTTGGAGGATTCACACTTCTCAATTTCAAAACTTGTCTCAAAGTTACAAAAATCAAAGGAGTTGCTGTTAGGACTGACATATAGACCAATGAAACAGAGTTAAATCCAGAAATAAAGGCATGCATCAGATTTTGGCAGGGACACCGAGAGCATTCAATGGGGAGAGAATAGTGTCTTCAACAAATGGGGAACCCTACCTCACCCAATTTAAAAAAATTGACTCAGTGTATCAGTTTCCTAAATGTAGGAGGTAAACCATTAAAGTCTTAGAAAAAAATAATAGAGATAAATCTTCATGACCTTAAATTTGGCAATTAGATATGTTACCAAAACCATAGTAACAAAATGTTCGATGTAGATAAACTATACATTATCAAAATTAAAAACTGTGTATCAGATGACATTATCTAGATGGTGAAAAATCGCTTCTTGAGCTTTTGACTAAGATCAAGTGAAGACATAAAAAGATGGCCTACAGAATGGGAGAAGATATTTGTAACACATATCTGATAGAATATATACTCTGTTTCATAAATAAAGTATACATATATATTCTGATACATTCTAGAATCTGAAATACATAACACAAAAGCAAAACGACAACCCAATTTTTTAAAATGGTCAAAAGTCTTAAATATATCTCCAAAGAAGGTACACAAAAGAAGATAATAAAA
Source organism: Bison bison bison (assembly GCF_000754665.1). Classification (NCBI taxonomy): domain Eukaryota; kingdom Metazoa; phylum Chordata; class Mammalia; order Artiodactyla; family Bovidae; genus Bison; species Bison bison. The sequence continues at coordinate 7,838,540 of NW_011494876.1, forward strand.
ATGTCAGCCAACAAACCTAAGATGCTAAACATCATTGTTCATTAGGGAAATAAAATTTTAAACCACAGTGAGATACCATACCTACTAGGATGGCTATAATTTTGTTTTATAGAAAATAAGTGTTAGCAAATGTGGAGGGAAATTGGAATCTTCAAGCAGTGCTGATAGGAAACCAAAATTGTTCTCTCATTGTGGAAAACATTTTGGCAGTTCTTTAAAAACTTAAACATAGCAATACCATATGACCCTGCAATTCCACTCCGAAGTATATACTTCCCCAAACAAAAAACAGATACATGTGCATGCATGTTTATAACAGTATTATCTCCAATAGCCAAAATGTGAAAATAGCCCACATGTCCATCTCTGGATGAGTAGATTGACAAAAATTGTTAAGTACTATTTACACAGACACAAAAGGTCACATACTGTATGATTCCATTCACATGAAATATCCGTAATGCAGACAGATTGTAGATTTGTGACTGCCAGGGACTAGGGACCAGAGAGAATGGGGAGATACAGGTTAATGGGTAAGTTCACTATGAATGTACTAAATGCCACTGAATATTTTACTATAAAATGATTAATTTTATTAAAATTAATTTTTTCTCAATTAAAAAAAAACTGTGAAAATTTTGTGTAGTTCCTTTAAACATCAAAACCTTTTATTATTCAAAACAAAAGAAAAACACACATACCAGGATACAGTGGTGTCATTACTATTGTAATGAAATAATTTTCATAAGTATCTGCTGTTACTAATAATAAACATTTATATAGCACTTGCTATATACCAGGTAGTATCCTTATCCTTTTATACATTAACTAGTTTAATCATCACAGTAACCCTGTAAGGAAGTGTTATTTTCATATCCATGTTTCACAGATATGGAGAACAGGGCAGAGCAAGGTAATTACAATGCCAGGATCACACAACCGCTTGCTATAGCCAGAACATGAGACCAGGCTGCCTTGCTCCAGAACCTGTGCTGTTAACTGCTATGATATACAGCTTAAAATCTTTCTGCATTAATACAGTTAAACTCCATAAAGCAGGGATTTGAATCCATATCAGGCCCAGGGACAAATCTGATAGTTATATGGTAGATGAATGAATGAATGAAAAAATGAATCAACTTTATACCAATATTGTTAAATTAATTAGATTAAATGTGTCCCCCTAAAATTTATATGTTCTCTAATAAGATAGCCAGGGTTTCCCTGGTAGCTCAGATGGTAAAAGAATCTGTCTGCAATACAGGAGCCTTGGGTTCGATCCCTGAGTCAGAAAGTTCCCCTGGAGAAGGAAATGGCTACCCACTCCAGTATTTTTGCCTAGAGAATTCCATAGACAGAGGAGCCCACAGTCCATGAGAGGAGCCCACAGTCCATGGGTTTGCAAAAAGTCGGACACAACTGAGCGACTAACACATGCACACATAAGGGATCCCAGACGCTCCCTCTCCCTTCCCACCATGTGTGGTCTCAGAAGGAAGACAGCCATCTGTGAACCAGGGTTAGGAGGTTTATCAGACATCAGATCTGCTAGTGCCTTGGTCTTGAGCTTCTCAGCCCCTAGAACTATGAGAAGTAAATTTGTTATTTCTACACATTTCCACTCAATCTACAGTATTCTGTTATAGCAGCCCAAACAAAAACAAATACTTTGGCAGTGAGGAAACATTTGTGTTTTCTGCTTCGTTCTCAGTGATGTTTCAGAGAGGTGAGATTTGATATAAGTAAGGCACTTTACTAGGCACTACAAGTGAGTAAGATGAATATAGTTGAATCCAGAATCAGTGAATTATTACAGAATTGGTTCTTATTTAAACGACAGTGAATTATGAGTATCTGTATTGGAAACATATCTATAAATCTAACTATTTTGTAAGGCATTCTCCCCCCCCCAATAAAATGGGGATGATTATTCTTAATGCTTTATATATGTGTTAAAATTGATGACTTAATTTTTAAAGCTAGTAAAGATCCTCATCAAGGGTATTAAACACCACAGAATGATTCGTTTTATGAGGACTGTATGTCCAAAGAAAGGAAGACAGGGTTACCAAGTCACTCAAGCATTGCAGTAATACACCATCTCATACTGGGAGTAAAGGTGTCAAAAAAAAACTACCATCTGGTTGTGTCTGGATGCTGCATGAGCAAATCTGTCAGCTTTCTCAGAGCCTTATCCATTTTGCCTTTTTGAGCCTACCATTCTAGCCAACATAATGTTCTTTCAGATGTGTTAGCAAAAGCAGTTCAAATTCTATTGTATCGTAGTTCAAACATTAACTAAGCAGTCTGAGTGTTTCCATACAAAGCCCCTGCCCTGGAGATAGAACTTGTATGAAAGAATAAGACAGGCTCTCGTCCCTTAGTATCTGATTGCCTGCTTGATTTGTTATTTGCCATCTGGGGAGAAAAATATCCAAATAAAATGTGCATGGAGTACTATTCAGGATATAGCTGAATAAAGAACAACCGAAGAAGAACCGAAAACTGGGCAGCTGCATTTAATCTAGGTTGACTGTTATTAAGGGGCTTTTGTTCATGACCATTTATTAAGCACCCCATTTGAGCCAAGTGTTTTACTAAATGTATCACTGGGATTCTCTCACTATTCAGTGTGGGAGAACTGTCTTTCTTTCGCCTCCTAGAATGTACCGAAGTCTTTCTGTCTTCAGAGTCTTCAAAAGCTGTTTCATCTACCTGAATGATCACTCCTACCCCATTTCACCAGGCCACTTTCTGCTTATCCTTTATGACTCAGCTTAAATGTGTCTTTTATCAGGAAGACTTTCCCTAACAACCTATGAAGTTGGATTCCCCTACTACTTCTCTCATAACATCTTGAGCTTTTCTTTCAGAGCATTTAACACAATTATAATTAACTGTGATATATCTTGTTTCATATTCTCTGCTGGGTATAAGCTTTAATAAGGCCATCATAGAGTCAACTCTGGCTCACCACTAAATTCCCAGCCACTAGATGAGTCCCTGGCACATAGTAGAGGCTCAGTAAGAATTTACTGAATGATAAAATGAGTAAATGAATGACTACAGGTAGACCATGCCCTATAATACAGTTCAGCACTATTTAATTTTTGTGTAGGATCTGTACTATTTTTGGAATTAGTCTTTATTTTTAAATTAAGCCATAAATGCTAAAAATACAAAATAATATAACCTAGTAATTGAGCCTAGAGAAGGGGGAGTGGTTGGTGGGGAGATGAGTTAAGTTCTATTTAGGTCTATCAGAACATCCAGCTACCTGGTTTAAAGCCCCTTCATAGTTTGGGATCACAGAAAAATGAGACTTAAGCTTCTTTCCTCTTTCTCAAAAATGAAACTGTCCATACAAAATCTCTGGAAGTTTGACAGTCACTAGTCACTTAATGATTAGGCTCTATTTTAAAATAATACATCAGTAGTTTTTTCTCTAATTTATCCCTTTATTGCAGGTTTTATTTTATACTGCCCACAATATTCATTCCCTCAGAAAATAATCCAATAAGTAATAAGACAATTCTGAGAACAAAGAGAGAGTATATATAGAGAAAGGAAAAATGATGTAGAGGGAATTTGAGACTTTTAATGTGAAATCTGATTTGCATGTCAACCACGTTCCTGTAAGATTCGGATTGGAGTTTTGTAATAGTCTCTGTCTTGTTCTTTCATAAAAACTTGTGGATTTTTGGTTACCAGAATTTGCTGTTTGTCTCTTATTAGTTGGAAATTCAGCTTTTCTTTTGGATACATTTCAAACTTTGTATGGTATTGTACCCTGTACCATCCACACAAGCCCTCTGAGCTAAAGTTTCTATAATTTCTCTTCATAGGGTTCAGAATACAGCATTTTATTTCAGGTTCTTATTAGCCCACAGAATTTTCTTTCTCTATTAATATAAAAATCTCAGTTTATCAATATTGGCACCAATGTGGAAATTATCTTTTTCTACCTCAAGAAGTCTGAAATGATGTGTCAAATATATATATAGAGAGAGAGTTAGTTTACTTACTTTCCAAATTTTTTTTATTTTGAGAGTTCGTTTACTCAGTTACTTTACATTGGCTTTCTTTTTTTTTTTTTTTTATTTTTTTTTTTAAATTTTAAAAATTTTTTTT
>NW_011494876.1:7842797-7843106 GCF_000754665.1 Bison bison bison
TTTTTAATTTTATTTTTAAACTTTACAATATTGTATTAGTTTTGCCAAATATCGAAATGAATCCGCCACAGGTATACCCGCGTTCCCCATCCTGAACCCTCCTCCCTCCTCCCTCCCCTACTGGGTCCTCCCAGTGTACCAAGCCCAAGCATCCAGTACCGTGTATCGAACCTGGACTGGCGACTCTTTTCATACATGATAATATACATGTTTCAGTGCTATTCTCCCAAATCTCCCCACCCTCTCCCTCTCCCACAGAGTCCATAAGACTGATCTATACATCGGTGTCTCTTTTGAAGTCTCGTACAC
>NW_011494876.1:7843544-7852707 GCF_000754665.1 Bison bison bison
AGGGGTCATAGAGGATCCTGCTGTGATGTATGTCAGAGAGTGTTTTGCCTATGTTCTCCTCTAGGAGTTTTATAGTTTCTGGTCTTACGTTTAGATCTTTAATCCATTTTGAGTTTATTTTTGTGTATGGTGTTAGAAAGTGTTCTAGTTTCATTCTTTTACAAGTGGTTGACCAGTTTTCCCAGCACCACTTGTTAAAGAGATTGTCTTTAATCCATTGTATATTCTTGCTCCTTTGTCAAAGATAAGGTGTCCATAGGTGCGTGGATTTATCTCTGGGCTTTCTATTTTGTTCCATTGATCAATATTTCTGTCTTTGTGCCAGTACCATACTGTCTTGATAACTGTGGCTTTGTAATAGAGCCTGAAGTCAGGTAGGTTGATTCCTCCAGTTCCATTCTTCTTTCTCAAGATCGCTTTGGCTATTCGAGGTTTTTTGTATTTCCATACAAATTGTGAAATTATTTGTTCTAGCTCTGTGAAGAATACTGTTGGTAGCTTGACAGGGATTGCATTAAATCTATAAATTGCTTTGGGTAGTATACTCATTTTCACTATATTTATTCTTCCAATCCATGAACATGGTATATTTCTCCATCTATTAGTGTCCTCTTTGATTTCTTTCACCAGTGTTTTATAGTTTTCTATATATAGGTCTTTAGTTTCTTTAGGTAGATACATTCCTAAGTATTTTATTCTTTCTGTTGCAATGGTGAATGGAATTGTTTCCTTAATTTCTCTTTCAGTTTTCTCATTATTAGTGTATAGGAATGCAATGACAAGTAAGAAATGAATGGACAAAGAATACCTGAAAACTAAGATTTGTAAGCTCAGTGGCATTTGTAATGACTGGAACGTTAGGACACTTGGAAACCATTACATTACTGATGAGCATTTAAGTTTTAGTTAAATGATTCATTTTCCTTTTCAAGATTAGGACATTAAAATCTAATTAGGGAATGGCCACAGCTTGGATGCACAAAAACCTAACATCATTTGCCTTTATAAATATGGTTAGAGTTTATACTTACATAAGGATATTTTTGAGGGATGAATTTGGTTGAATTTTTCTTACTATTCATATTCACATGTGCACAAATCAAATTTTTTCCACTAGATTCTAAAAATATAATTTTTTTCCTACTAAAAAATTATTATGAAGAAGAAATAAAAACTATGCCTAGACTAATCAGGAAAAGTAATTTTTCATTTTGGTATATTTCCTTCTAGTCCTTTTCCTATTTATATGTTTCATTGAACAATTTTCTACAGTTGGGATTTGGATATATTACGTTCATTTAACACCTTATCTTGAACCTTTCCCATCTTCGTAAATACAGTGTCTTATAAACTCTTAACTGGAAATTCAAGTTGTTTCAGAAATTATAAGCGTTTATATTGACCATCTGAGTTTCTGATTTTTTTAATGTAGAAAAGATTCATAAGTGAAATTACTGAGTGAAATATCATGGACATTTTTAAGGCTTTTGATGCACATAGTAAAACTGCTTTTTGGAATGTTAACAGCAACTAAATTCCTACTTACTACATATGACAAAGCTTAATATATTTGCCACAAAATAGGTCATATAAATAACTTTTTAAAGTAACCTAGTAGTAAAATGGGTTAAGAACATGAACAGAAAATTTATTATAATGAAAACTTAAATATCCATATAAATTTATATGAATAATATGAAATCTCATTGGAAATGCAAGCTATAATAATAAAAATACTACTTTAATTAAACTACTTTTTTCTTTGAAAGTATTTGAAGATTGGGTGTTAACATTAGGGAAAGCTGGGTAAAGGGTATATTGGAACTCTGTACTATTTTTGTAACTTTTCTGTAAGTCTAAATTTATTTCAAAATGAAAAGTTAGAAAAATGACTCGTATGATGGCTCTAGGTGGTTACTCAATAATGTCATTGTACTTAGTGACCTTCTATAAATGAGGCAGTGTAATCCCAGAAACCTTCGTTGAGCATACTGAGCTGGTTCTTCTGAGTGCTAATGTAGTATTAAAAAAACAAATATAAAATATTTCCAATCAATGCTCTCATTCATTGCAGAAGTCTCTGAATCTGTTCCATATGTTGATACTCTATCTCGTTTAATCCTCTCTACAATCCCAGAAAGTAAACCTTAAAATTATTTATGCTCAGATGAGGTAACCAAGACTGTATAACACTGAGTAACCCATCCAAAGTCGTACTCTAAAATGCTTTACTTTAGCTGTTTTCATCTATAAGGTATGTCCATTTGGCAGAAATTGCTTACATTTGGGGAATGAATGTTTGTCTTTATTTCCAGCTGGACATGATGCTCCCTTTCCAATAGATGAACCTATAGACATTATTCCACGAAGCTGCCAACTAACGACAGATGTTCCACAAGTCACACAGCTGCTAAACATGACTAAACTCCGCCAAACTGAAATAAAATTTGGGGGTCATCCTCTGAACTCAACAGAATCAGGTATGTACTCAAGTCCTAAAGTATAAGCCTCTTTATTTTTAAGGCCAAAAAGTAAAGGGTGGTGGAACAGCCTGGCAATGATGCTTCATAGCTTGAGATTATATATTAAATCACTTTAACATCAGCTCTTGTCAGTGATAAATCATTTTAAATTTCTTTTTTAGCAGCCAGAATAGCTTCTCAATTTTTATATGTTAAGTCAAACATCCTTGGTCGTTCCTGTCTTCCCATATGTGTCCAAGCCCTGCCGGTTACACCTCCAAGTCAGCTCTCAAATCTGATCCTATTCTACTTTCATTGTTTGGGTCCCCACTGTCACTTAACCTTACCCTCCCAGTTAATCTTTACATTGCTGTCAGATTTCTCTTTCTGATAATAGAAATAGAAATGTAACTATGGTGCTCTTTGATTAAAGACTTTTAATGCCTTTCCTACTATCTTAGAAGACAAAATGAAAAAAGCCCCTGGGAACTCACACAAAGTCAGTCTCCCTTATTCCAAACTTACTCCACAGTTTCATCTCCAGACCCTTTCTCTCATTCCCCATATGTTAATTTCTGACCACTCTCTGCAGCTTTCATATGTTCTTATTTTGAGATTGCTGTTTCATTGGCCTAAAATGGCTTCTTTGCCTTTCTGCCTGGAAAAACACTCAATTTGTCTTCCTAAATCCAACTCAAATGCCACCTCTTCTGTCCTAACAAGCATTGTTCTCCTTTTGTGATGGTTTTTTTGTTCCTTGCAGTACTTTTTAATTAATATTCTTTCATTCCCAATTAAACGTGACTCTTTCAAAAAGAGCACTGTACATCATTCTTCTATATCCCTACCACCTAACACAGTGTTTGCCATATATTTGGCCTGGTGCTGCACACTCATATGACAGTAGCCAGTCAGATAACAGAAATGAGTGAAGTGAGCCGGATGCCTGGACATCCAACCCACAGAAACATTTTCTACTTCTGCAGTGAGCCCTGTTGGGAGTGGAGGGGAGCAATTAGGGAAGAAGAGTAAAATAGTGCTTCAAACAAACTGTTCTCTACTGTTGAAACAGTAGTATCAACAACTGATACAAATGATACAGTACATGGCAGTTAACAAGGCAGTGGTGAGAACTACAGCAAACTGGATTCTCGTTCTCAGCCTAGAAGGGACAGCTGCAATTCAGTTCTAGCCAAATTTTGCCTTGCAAGAACACAGGCACAGTCTCACCAGATCTCTCTCTTTTTTTTTTCTTTTTTCAAGAGGAACTCAGTATCCCAGTGTTTGTAACAGTATTTGTTGTTCAGTCACTCAGTCCTGTTCAACTCTTCGCAACCCCATGAACTGCAGCACGCCAGGCTTCCCTGTCCTTCACCATCTCCTGGAGTTTGCCCAAACTGATGTCCATTGAGTTGGTGATGCCATCCAACCATCTCGTCCTCTGTTGTCTCCTTCTCTTTGACAATTTTAATATATTGTCTAAACTCTAAACATTTTTGAAACACTCTTAGCGTCAAACAAAACACGCCAGGGCTGCCAGTTTTCTACCTCTGTATTGGACACTCATAGCTATTGACCAAACAAGTGAATAGTACTTACAGATCAAGAAATCTGTTATTCAGATGAGCAGTTCTCAGCTTCCTGCACGTTAGAATTACTTGCGACATTTTAAAAATAACTGATATAAAAAAAATTTTTCCCCTAATGTCTATGCTTCACCCCCAGAAATGTTGATTTAGTTGCCCTCGGTTGGGTTCTGTTTGTTTTTTTAAACTTCTCCAGCCATTGTGACACACAACCAGGTTTGAGAACCCTGAATGAGTGACTGGATCACTTATCCCCACAAAGGTGATAACCTTGAGAGAAATCACGGTGAGGGGTGGGGGAACTTGTAGGGTGTGTTGGTTCTCAGATAACAGGTGGGGAAGAGAGAGTTGTCAAAATTCAAGAGTGGTCAAAGTAGAAAGAGGAGAAAAGAGATGATCATGATGAGATGTATTGCATGCATGCTAAGTCGTGTCTGACTCTTTGCGACACCATGAACTGTAACCCACCAGGCTCCTCTCTCCAATGGATTTTCCAGGCAAGAATACTGGAGTGAACTGCCATTTCTTTCTCCAGTGGTGAGAAGAATGAGTAACAAAAACAGACTCACTTTTCAGTTCAGTTCAGTTGCTCAGTCGTGTCTGACTCTTTGTGACCCTGTGGACTGCAGTACACCAGGCTTCCCTGTCCATCAGCAACTCCTGGGGCTTGCTCAAACTCATAACTCACTTTTACTCTCTATGTTTATCCAAAATTCATTTATTCTTGGTATATTTTTATTGCATATTTCTGGAGATTTGGGACTATTCTGTTAACTTTTTCAGTATAAACCCTGTAAGAGAATTTGACACTATATTTTTCAGTCCTTTGTAATGAAATTTCCAAACTCACAAACAAGTAGACTATATAGTGAATCCCCCATATTTCCATCACCTGCTTTGACAGTTGCCATCTTTAGGCAAGAATTTATGATAGCAGTGAGAACCCGGAAATGGCAACCCACTCCAGTGTTCTTGCCTGGAGAATACCATGGACAGAGAAGCCTGGTAGGCTGCAGTCCGTGGGGTCGCACAGAGTTGGACACGACTGAAGCAACTTGGCGGCTGCAGCGGGAGAACCCTGATCGTGAGAATTTGTGTATTTGTTATATGTACTATCTTTAGATAGAGAGGGAGAGAAAGAGAATATATGCAATCTATGTTCATTACAGAACCTTTGGGAAATATATAAAAGTTTTCACTACCCAGGTAGCCACTGTAAACACCTCACATCGTAATTCAGTCTTAATGGAAAATTCTCCACAGAGTACAATGAGTAAGAGTGTTTTCGCGTAACCAAACATTCTGTCTGTATCTAACAGGCTGTGATAACTTTCCATAACAAAAATGATTGCAAAGCCTATCATGTCGCTCTTTGTAGTTGTAAATGCTCCTTTTTTCTTCTCTCTCTCTAGCTTAATGTTTTAAGAATTGTGTCTTTAAATGAAAATGCAAGTCTATATCCAGATATTTTGTGTCTTTATTTTAAATTTAAACTTCAAGGACACTTGTAATGCCAGAGAATAAAGAGAAATTTGAATAAATATTAAATGCATCATTAACTCAATATTACAATTAAACAAACTTTTTCATAGGCCATGTTCAATCTCAGCCTGTAGAAGAGGGTTAAGTTAGTATATATTTTTCTAATTCCACAATTGGACTTTCAGTGCATAAGTATAGTCAACATGAGTTGTTTATACAGAAAATTAATAATCACCATTGAAAAGCTTATTTCTTCTGTCCTATGAAACTCAAATGTACTTATATTCATTTATAACCATACGGTTTATGATTGTTCATCTGAAGTAAATCTCATAGCACATGTACAGCAGCTAAAATTTACATAAACTTTGTAGTTCGCTTTCTGCAAATACTTTACAGTTGCTTTTTTTGACATTTGTGGGCTTTGAACCTTACTGTAAGTGATTACAATAAAAATTATTGTTCTCTGTGTGAGAGATTTTATTTGAACGGTGTAGCTAATGACTAATGCCCAAGGACAGACTTTTTAATCATGGAAAAACCAGGAGGTATTTCTTCATTTTAAGTATTTATTTTTGTGTCTTTCTAAAATGAGGGCTCCCTGTGATGAGATTTGAATTGCATGAAAAGTGGCTGGGTGTTCTTGTAACTAACAGTACTTATGTAAATTGTGATATTTTATTATAAATGTGCATGCTAAGAGATCCCAGTATGCCACTACAGAACGAAGTAGCTGCTTCCTATGGATGCTTTCTGGCATGTTCATCCGAGCTAAAAAGGAAACCTTGAACCTTCTGTTTTAGAGTGCATTTTTTTAATGTCATGTAACTTGATCAATAGCATTTAATGAAATTAATAAAATAATTGTGTTTCCAAAAAGTCTGCTGCCACAATTTCGCACTGTTCACTTTGTCAGCTCCCAGTGCACATTAGCTAGTGATTGTTAGTCTGCAGAGGACTGTAGGATCCGATGATCTTATTTTCATTAATGGAACCCCACTTAAATTGAACCAGAGATTCAGATCTATTATTGAAGTTGAGCATTCAGCTACTAATGACAAGATGCAGTGGTCCACTAAGCACAAATCAAAACCAATAATTTGCTTAAAAATTAGGACATAGTTTTCCCAAGTGCCCTCCTTTCCACAGCAGCAATCTTAGTGGATTTTTATTCCTTTTTAATTAAGAAGAGACTGAAATCCCTATCTCCTAGCTCAATTGCAAACACATAAATGAAAGCATTTAGCAAAACCATGACATAGTGATTTAACTATAGTTGGCATTGGTGAGATCTTTAATAGAATTTCTTCTTTGCTTTGGACATTATGAAAGCAAATTTCAAGTCAAACAACAAAATCTACTGTAAAGTAGAATCTTAAAGAAAAAAGAGTTAGATTCTGTCTTCAGGAACAAGCGAGACACTCTAATTTGTTCTTTTCTAAAGCCAGACTGCTGGTATTCCCTGGTTTGTTTTTGGTTGTTGGTTAAAGAAAGGCTGCAATTAAAAAAAAAAAAAAAATAAGCAGAAAACCTGAATAGACATTTTTCTTAAATTTTAAAAGCTTGTAATGAAAGTACTTTGCATGGGATGTGCATTCTCAATTTAGCCACATTTCTCCCCACATTCTCCATGTGAGTTCTTGTCACTATATTTTGCCTGCCTGGCGTTCAGTCCACTTCATTTGGCCCTCCCCAATACCACTACTTTATTCTCTCTAGAAAAGATTATTACAGTATTATATTCTATTCTTTATTTCTCATGAACCCCATTAGTCTTCATCAAATATATTAATTATCATATTCATAAAGTTCTCATACTTATCCAAATCATTACTATTGGACACACTTTTCAGATAGCAAAACAAAAATTTTCAGTTAGATGGTTTTACAAAACTGCCCAGAATATAAAGAGTGGACAAGGAAAGAATCCCCTGTGATGCCCCCGGCCCACCTACAGCCCACCACCACATGTGCTGAAAAGAGGGCACCAAGGGTCTGAGCTCAGGCTCCGAGTGGACAGATCTCTAAACATGGTGAGCCTCAGTTTCTTCATCTGTAGAGGTGGAATAATATCACACCAAGTGATTGAAAATTCCATAGAGATCATGTACACATCATATCCATCATCCTTTCAATCTCAAATTGAATGGCATTTCCCTGACCCTAAAGACTAGATACCAGCCCCCTGTCAAACACACTGAACCTTCCCTTCATAGCTCTTACCACAGTTGTAATCATGTAGTTATTTATGATTTATTTGCTGTAGTATCTATCTCCCTTGTGAGACTGTGAGTGCCTTGGAGGAGGTTATGTGTCTGCCTTATTCCTTGTCTTATTCAGTGCTTAGAGCAGTGGCTGCCCAGGCTAGGTGTTCAATCACTGCTGAAAAAATTGGTGGATGAAGGAATAAATGATGGTGAATGGACTTCATAAATTGTTAAATTTTATTCAAGACGAAAGATATTAATATCATATTTATAGGCATTTACTCCCTATTAAGCACAGTATTTAGTATGTTGCATGGATTGTTTCAGATAATCTAACAAAAATGCCTGACTTAAGTACTATTATTATCTCAATCTTATGAATGAAGAAGGTGAGGCTCAGAAAGTTTGAGTACTTTGTCTAAAATAATGTTTCTGTACTAGATCAGCCTTTTTGTGTTTTTGATATTCCTTATAACAATACACCTATAATAAAAATCCAATTCAAAATCTGGATTCTTGTAGCAGGTTTAATTCTGATTTGATTGTTAGATAATAGATGTAAGTCTTAAGCATGACCTCTCAATGATTAGAGTTGAAGATTCAGCAGGTTTTTCTAGTTAAACTTTGAAAACCTTTCAAACTTAAATGACTATAATAATTAGAACATTGTATCTTGGGACAAAAATGAATGTTTATTTTTCTAAAAGACAATTAGAGAGTAGACCCTCAGGTTTTATAATCTAACTACAAAGGCTGTACCCCTCAGTAAAATAGCAAAATAATTAATGGTAACATCTCTGACCTACACCAAGTTCATTTTCCGCAAACTCAAGAAAATGAAATGCCTAGAGCATGGCTTTAATCTAATCTTGATTTTTAACCTTCTGTTATGCATATTGATACCAGCTCTTAAAAGAACTCCTTTTAGAATTCAAAAGGCATGCATTTCTGCTTGTAGTTTTCTTTCATTAAGATTTTTTCTCATTATAGAAACTTCGTCCGTTCTACTTTTTATTTTAGAAACCAAAGGTCTAAATTGCTTTTCTTGTAGCTTTTAATTAGGACCCTATTACAGTGGATACAGAGCATGATGCATGTTTACATGGATAATTATGACAATTTTTATATGATTATAAACAGAATCATTAAAGTGAAACAGGCTTTAAGAATGTGTATGTGTTAATTGTACTAATAAATTGTTAAAGGCCTGCTAATTAAAGAAATAACTGAATGGTGGAGTATTGTATACTTTGCTTTGTGGAGGGAAAAAGGTACACTAAAATTTGTAAAACTTAAAAAATATATATCCATTTAACCACATAGTAGTAGATTGCTCTTTAAAGAAAGGTCCGTCTAGTCAAGGCTATGGTTTTTCCTGTGGTCATGTATGGATGTGAGAGCTGGACTGTGAAGAAGGCTGAGCGCC
>NW_011494876.1:7852807-7863833 GCF_000754665.1 Bison bison bison
TGGGGGGCGAGGAGGGAGAAGGGGACGCCAGAGGATGAGATGGCTGGATGGCATCACTGACTCGATGGACGTGAGTCTCAGTGAACTCTGGGAGTTGGTGATGGACAGGGAGGCCTGGCGTGCTGCGATTCATGGGGTCGCAAAGAGTCGGACATGACTGAGCGACTGATCTGATCTGATAGTAGACTCTCTTATAAAATACATCATATCTCTGTGCTTCAAGGAATTATATCAAGCTTAATTATAGTTTCAATAGCTATTGGCTATCCATTGCTAAGCTAGAGATTCCTCTGAGAAATTCACAGTATTTAGGAATTTGTAGCTGGAACTGTGACAGTATAATATTTTAAGATACTCCCCCCCCAAAAAAAGTTTATCTTCTAATCTTGGATACCATCCACAGTTGTGGTGATATTTATTCATTGTGTACCATGTTCTCTGCTGGGCTCAGCAGATGATTGTACATGGAGTACCAAATAAATGGTCTTTCTACTCAAAGAAACTTACATTGTTGTGGGGAGTGGGGGGAACCTGTATATAGATGAAGAATATGAAAAAAATCAAAGAAACTGCACATGTATGATGTTTGAACGGAAAGATATGCCAATGGCCAAATGGTTTCTATGATTAGAAGTTAAAAAAAGAAAAAAAGCTTCTATTCTGGTATTGAAAACTCCCATATAGGCCTGTGCCATATCCCATATACCCCGTGAGGACTCTCAGTGGCTCTTCTTTCTAGGAAAATCCACATTTGAGAACAAACTCAGTAGTCTAGGATTTTTCCTGTTTGGTCACAGAAGGTACAAATGATAAGTCTGAAATAGATTTTTCCAACTGGTCTGGAATTTGAAGGTCATTTCTTTCTTTTGCTAATCCTAAGAAACTAGCAATATTTTTATTGACTCCAAATGGTTGTTTGTAAATGACTGAAAAAGATGCAGTTGCACACATAGCCAAGTCCATTTGCTAACACTAGGAAATCTCACATGTAAGCTGAGTTAGGCATCTGATTCTGGTGCCATAGCACTGCAGCTGTTGAAAGCCACACAGTTCTTGTAAGTATCAATGTCTTGGTCATTGTTGACCCTTCTTTTTCATCCCCCATACCTTGGCAGTTGTTCAGTCTAGTCGTCCTCCTCAATTCACACATAAAACTCTTAGGTAGATTTTTTTCTTAAAAATAAGTTTCAACAGTAGTTAGAAATATTCAGTCATTTAATCCAACTTGCGTTCTGACCCCTTATACTTTATGATTCATTTGGTTTGCTCAGCAAAGGTCTGTTGCTCTGTGTCAAGCAGTAGGCTAGCAAATCAGGGATGACAAAGCAGACCGCTGAGTTTATATCTACTGAAATATACATCATTGGAGAATTCCATAAACACATGTGAAAGCACAAGTCTGACAAGTTCTGTGAGGGAAAGCTTATGGGAGTACTTAATTTGGGTACCCTAATCAGAGGAGTATGGGAAGACTAGTCTGAGAAAGTGATACATGATCTGAAACATAAGGGCCAAGAGGGGAAGGAAAATCCTTCCTGCCATGGGCAACAGCATGTATGAATGCTCTAATATGTAGGAAGAACTGAGAGGCCAGAGCAGAAGATGGGAGGTGTTAAGGCTGAACTGAAACTGGAACATGCAAGTTATTGCAGGCAATGTTAAGGACTTCCTTCTTAATCCTAAGATTGGCAGGGAAGCCATTGAAAAGTTTTAAGTGACAAAGAGGAATAATTCAATCAGATGTTTATATAAGACCATTTTGGCTACGTTTTGGAGAGACCATGGGACAGGGAGCCAGAGTGAACTTGGTAGATCAGTTGAGCGGCTTTGTGATCATCCAGGAGAGGGATGATGGTCTCTTGGATCAAGGTTCATGTCAAGATTCTGACATTTCAACCTGAATTGTTTATGATGCCATTCATTAGACCAGATTTTTGGTTTTAGGTGTCTCTGATACATTGAGGAGAAGCTGATGAAGAAGGCCACTGGATAGAACAAGTGACTCTCAGAAGAGAGGACTAGGCTAAAAATAGAAATTAGAGAATCTGCCTTATAATATCCAAAATAGCTTTCCACACTTCTGTTCAAACACCTTCAAAATGACAGAAAATTCACCACCACAACAACTAGACATGCTTTAATTAAAGAAAGATGTTCCTTATGTTGGACTAAAAGCTTTTTTAAAATTAATTTTTATTGGAGTATAGTTGCTTTACAATGTCATGTTAGTTTCTGCTGTACGAAGAACTGAATTAGCTATATGCCCACATCCCCTCTTTTTTCAGATTTCCTTCTCATTTAGGTCACTGCAGAATACTGAGAAGAGTTCCCTGTGCTATACACTAGGTTCTCATTAGCTATCAATTTTATGCATAGTAGTGTGTATATGTCAATCCCAATCTCCCAATTCATCCCATCCCCCCCACCCTTGGTATCCTTACCTTTGTTCTCTACATCTGTGTCTCTATTTCTGCTTTGCAGAGAAGTTCATCTGTACATTTTTCTATATTCCACACATAAGTAATATACGGTATTTGTTTTTCTCTTTCTGACTTACTTCACTATGTATGACACTCTGGGTCCATCCACGTCTCTTCCAGTGGCGAGATTTTGTTACTTGTTATGGCCGATTAACGTTTCATTGGGTATATGTACCACATCTTTATCAGTTCTGATGAACATTTAGATTGCTTCCATGTCCTGGCTATTGTAAAGTGCTGCAGTGAACATTGGCATGCATATATCTTTTAGAATTATGGTTTTCTCTGGGTATATGTCCAGGAGTAAGATTGCTAGATCATATGGTAGTTCAATTTTTAGTATTTTAAGGACCCTCCATATTGTTCTCTATGGGCTTCCCTGGTGACTCAGATGGTAAAGAATCTGCCTGCAATGTGGGAGACCTGGGTTCGATCCCTGGGTTGGGAAGATCCCCTTGAGGAGGGCACGGCAACCCACTCCAGTATTCTTGCCTGGAGAATCCCCATGGACAGAGGAGCTTGGCGGGCTACAGTCCATGGGGTTGCAGAGTTGGACACAACTGAGCTACTAAGCACAGCACATACTGTTCTTCATAGTGGCTGTACCAATTTACATTCCCACCAGCAGTGTAGAAAGGGTCCCTTTTCTCCACACCCTCTCCAGCATTTCAGTGGAGATGATTCCCTGAATCAAAAACCTTCAGTGATTTCCTACCTATTCTGTGATTGCCTACCAGTTTTAGAATAGGCTGTTATAATTTTAAGGCCCTTTTCGTTGTGACCCAACCCTATTCTTGCAGCTAGGCTGGTGGTTTCATTATCCCCCAAACATACCTTACTCTTTTATTCTTTCATGCCTGTATTCAGTTACTTTTCTTCTGCCTTGGACATGTGGTGGTAAGGTGCTTCAGTCGTGTCTGACTCTTTGCCACCCTATAACCTGTAGCCTGCCAGACTGGTCTGTCCATGGGATTCTCCAGGAAAGAACACTGGAGTGGGTTGCCATACCATTCTCCAGGGGATCTTCTCGACCCAGGGATCGAACCTGCGTGTCCTGCATTACAGGCAGATTCTTTACCATCTGAGCCACTAGCCTATATATCTCTTATTCTTGAGATCTTACTATTCATTCAGGATTTATTCAAGAAGTCACTTCCTCTTGATTCTCACTGGTCTTCCTTATGTTGTAGCTCCCTGTTTACCTATGCTATCACTTCCCTTCAGACTCTCTGAGGGCAAGCAGTGTGTATTATCCATTTTGTGTCACTGACAACTTCTAGGAAATGCCTGAGTGCTGAAATACTTGTTCAGTTGAGTTAGTTTTAATTATTTCCTTAAAGAGAAAAAAAACAATATATTTTTCAGTAGCTTCCTTTTCTTTTTTTTTTCTCTTTTTTTTATGAGGAAAAACATTTGTGGTAGAGGTTCTCAAAAGATACTTAGCACAAAGACCACTTGGGAGAACCTGTGAAGATTATAGATTTCTTGACTCCCCAACAAAATTCTAATTCTTGAATGCATATCTGATAGATCTGATGTTGAACCTCAGTATCTGTGCTTTTGTAAGTGCCCTGGGAAGGTGGGTAGGTTAAAGCAGGGGAGGATTCAGATCATGTGTCCCCTCGATTGTACTTTCAGAAATACTGCAACATAGTGTTTGCCATTACGCCCATTAATGGACTATTATTACCTTCCTTTTACAAAACAGATCAGTTCATTAACAGAGGAACAGTTAGCATGCGGAACAGTAAACATCAAGATGTTTGTCATATTGCCTTTGGATCCAAAGTTCTTGGACCACCTCCACTCTCTGGCAGAAGAAATAACATGAGGCTATCCAATGAGGTAGGAGCAAGGTTTGAAGAGCTTTCCTAAGCATAGGTGGTATGGGAGGGGAAGGGTTTTCTCCCATTCAGAGGGGGAACAGAAGGGAGAGAGACTACATGCCAAAAGCATAAGTCTTGAATAAATTTGGAACAGAAATTCTGGATTTTAGAAGACCCCAAAACTGTATTCTTTCTGTCATGTCAACACAGTTAACAATTTTGAGTATTCTTTTCATTAAATATGTTCACAAAACTTAAAGACAAATATATGTGAGCACATTTTGTGGTCTCCTTCAAAAAGGAGTTGGATCATCACCAGATACCTTACAATGAACAGATTCTCAAATGTTATATTTTTATTTTTAGTTTCCTCTGAGTATCTGACATACACAGTGGTTTTCATTTCAACTCCTACCTACTAAAGATGGAGTGTGGCAAATAAGCACATTTTAATTTATATTTCTATAGGATTTGCTTGTCTTCTGTTTTATGTCACATCATATTTATCCTTCCATTTCTTTCTAATTTTCTACCATAATTTCCCTCTCCAACTTTTTAATGTTCTCATTCCCTTTGTTTTTTTTTTTTTTTGAACCTTACTTTATTTGTCCAACTATTATTTCTTCTATGTAGATTCTACAAGAAATAAATGCAGTTCCTATATTTTAAAATATAAATTAATTCTTTTTTCCTTATAGACAGTAAGATCTGTTGGGTCCAAAAGTAACCGATTACACCAGCAGTCTACAGTAGAGAAGTGTGTTAACGGTGCAGAAATGTCAGCCTTGCTGTTATCTGAGTCTGAGGCACAAGGAGATAAAGAAAATATTGGCCAAATAAAGCAAACTGTACCTGTTCTTGGTAAGAATTCTGCATAAAAATTGATAGTTAGTGAAAACAGTGAGAAATGTTAATAAGAAAGTCATAGTTATATTCTTGATTAGATCTTAAGTTCAAGAATTATCATTTAAAAATGAAAATGATGGTAGATATTGAAATATGTCTAGAATAGTGTGCTTTTATATATATATATATATATATATATATATAATTTTCTGGAACCTATCATTCTATTTATTGTTATTTTACATTGCTATAGTACCCCATGTTTTTACTTTCTGATGGCTAGTGATAAAATGTAGTATCCAATTATTGCTATGTTTTGCAAACCCCATGTGCATTTTAAGTTTTCTTAGTTTTGTCTTTTAATTAATCTTCCATTTGTAAAGTGCTCTTTATTTTCCCTCCCTGTTACAAAAAATAGCCCCATTAGTAAAGAAAAGACTTTTACCCCAAGTTATATAAGATTGAGAGTTCAGGGCTAACAGACTAAGTGATTTGCAATTTGTTTCCAATTGGTAGTTATTGGAAAGAATGGAAATCAGAACCCAAGGCTTACCACTCCCTGTCAGTTTGTCCACTTTTACTGGTCTGACTTTTATCAGCATTGAAAAGGGGAGAGACATTTGGGTTCATTTGATTTAGAAATTAATGATCACTGTTAGAGACTGTATCTCCATTGGAATATAAAACTGAGATGAGGGAATTAATAACAGATATTCAGTCCCAGTTTTATCACTGTCTGTGAGACCTTGATCAATTTCTTAAAAACTATGAGCCTCAGTTTCTTCATCAGTAAGGATACAGTACCTACTATCACTAGTAGTAATAACAGCTGCCTTAAAGTGTCAATTTGAGGATTCAGTGAGGACAGTCAGTCCTCAAGCACATTGTATTGTGCCAAGAATGTAAGTGTTCAGTAAATATCAAATGCTGCTGCTATGAATATTATTATTATTATTACAGAAATTTAAAATTCTTCAAGATTGATCTCACTTCTCCAGGGTTCTTTTGGAAATTACCCTCTAAGTGCTTCTTGAATGACAGCTGGCCACACTCTTTTAAAGGAAAAAAATAATTTCTCTGCATTGGCCATAGATTTTATTTTTTTATGTTTTCTAATATAGCATGTTGCATGATTAGCATTAATCTGAATTATTTCTAGTTCTCTATATGGTTACATTACATGAATAAAATACAATAGTAGTTTTGAAAACCTGATACAGTTCTAATATAGGGAATAGAAAGAAATATCTAGTTCCTATAAAGAAATAAGTTGTGTTTTTTGTACAGCTTTACATTTTGTCAAAATGATACATGAACATTCTCATTATGGCTATAATTACATTTAGAGTTTTATTTCAAACTATATAGTGCTTTCTGTTCTGGCTTTTTGTTCTTTGATATGAAAATGTACCAGCCAGTCTGCATATTATGCATCCACATCCCCCTCAAGAACCATCAGCCGATAAGAATAATAACAGGAGAAGATTACGGTTAAAAAGCACCAGCAGAGAAAGGACAGAGACACCCAGCGGTATGGCACTAATTCAATACTATCTTATATCTGTATATTATTCAGAGCAATGGAATCTCTCTCTGCAGGTTGTAAATTTCAAAGGATTATGAACCAATTCATTTAAAATATAAATGTCTGTTCTACAAGGATTATGGAAATCAAATTTTCTACAAAAGAATTGCTCTAGAGCCCTAACAGAGATTTGTTGGATTAAATAGACAGTGCCACAAAAGTAAAGGACTTCCTACTTGTACTCTCAAAGGCTGAATAAGCTTAAATTATTGATTTTTAAAAACGGCCCAAATTTGATGGAGATTCCTGCCTGCAGACTTTACTAAAATTGAACTTAACTCACAATTTTTCATGTTTCACTTATCTCTCTTCTTTTTAAATTGGGCCCATTTTAGATTGTTGTTATATTTGCTGTCTCTCCTTTTGGACTTCTTGACGTCTATTATAATGTAGATTAAAATTTTAACTCTTTGCAACCAGTAAAGCATTAGAGAGATATAGTCAACTGTTCTATTAATTGTTATTTCTTAAAATACTAGATTTGAGTTGGGTGTGTACAAATTTGTATACACATGCATTAGTCTATCCTGAATCAAGCCCAGAATCTATGATATATACATCTGTTAGCATAATTTCTCGAAAGTGTAGCTTTCTTGGGGAGGCCAAAATTCTGCTTGCTAGGTTTCATATTATTTTTGTA
The DNA here is from genome assembly GCF_000754665.1 of Bison bison bison. NCBI lineage: Eukaryota > Metazoa > Chordata > Mammalia > Artiodactyla > Bovidae > Bison > Bison bison. Next base: position 7,860,185 of record NW_011494876.1, read on the forward strand.
AAATAGTAGGTAGAAAAATTACTTCTGCAATGCCTGTATCCATTTTTCTTAAGGTGCTAAAGGAACAAGCTTTGTTTAAAAGAGTTGAGTTCAATAAGAATTGTCATTTAGAAAAAACACACTCCATTTTACATGGAACCTAAGGAAAAAATATAGGACCTTTAAAAAATTATATGGGTTTTGGAATTCCTTTTATCACGTATCATAAAACTTAAATTTAAAATGTCCCCATGCAAATATCAAGGAATTTTAAGATGAACCTCTACAAAAAATGCAACTGAGTTCATCTTAAAATATTCTACTGGAAAAAAAATGCATATAATCTATATTGTCACATCAAACTTTCTTTTTAATAATCATATAGAAAAGTATACCAAATGCCATTTTCAAAAATTAATTTATATATGTAAAAAGAAGTAATATAGAAGAAAATATTTATTCCATTAAAGGCAATTCTTCAGACAATAACAGGAATGATGAACATAAAGCTGCAACTGTCCTCACCGCTATGTCCCAGCAAAGAGCAAAGACAATGAACCCCAGCTCTCCAGTACCCCAGTCTCCTGATCAAGCAGGTTAGCATCTTTATTATACCATAATTGCTAATAGTTAATAACATATGAATATGTTAAATATTTCAAGCCTGGGCATTTTGAAAAGTCATGATACAGACATTTCCTAAAATCTATCATTTTTTAAAATCTCTTTTTAACTCAGTTTTACATCAGACTTTAATGGATGAAAGAGTATTTTTATTTTCAAATTTTAATGCACAAATTACCCTGTTCAGAATAAAAGTTTAAAACTCTGTAAAGTTTTCACATGACATCGTCACCCTCCCGAAAGATTATCTATGACATAGTCACCCTCCCCAAAGATTATCTATTGTTGCAATTCTCCAGTCCTCTTTATAATGGAGATATTGGAGTATAGTGCATTGAGCCCATCAACATATCTTGCCTAGCAGGTGTGTGGTACTTTTACAAAAGCAAATTGTTTTTAAGCTAGGGAAAAAAGAAAATAAATGAAAATTGTTTGTAGTTTGTCAGTCTTATTTATGCAGTGTTGAAACCTTCATTAAAATGTTAGGCGCAATTAGTGTGTCTAGCATAAATCTGACTGTGTAGAAAAACTAATTAGATGTTTAGGTGATCATTCTTGCATTTATCTTGTTTGCTGCAATATTGTGATTACACAGTAATTTACATATTTTCCTAAGAAAACATACCAAATTATTCATTACAATTGATATGGAAATACTTGAGGTAAAACTGCAAATTCCAAAAAAGCATGTGGTAGTGAGATAATTAGAGTTCTTTTAGTGTGAAAATACTTCTTTTACTTTGACTTTTTTGACAGTTAATAATATGTTTGGTGCTAGGTCATACAAGTTGTTTAATTATCTAATGTAGATTCCCAAGATCTTTTCCTCCCATTTTCTTTACATACTCCTGTACATAACAAAACACATTGGTTTTTGTAATCTTACTCAACATTTACTAAAGCATTTACCATGTTTACAAAGCACCTGCTAGGCATTTAGCACCAGGCAAAGAGTTTGCTGTCCAGAAGAGGACAAGCCAGTGAATATATTAATTTCATCCACCAAAGAAGGAAATGGCAACCTTCTGCAGTTTTCTTGCCTGAGAATTCCAAAGACAGAGGAGCCTGGCGGGCTATAGTCCGTGGGGTTGCTGAGTTGGACATGGCTGAACGACCATCACTCACAGCCACTCTGACTCAAGACTCTTCGCATTTGCTGTGAATGTGGTCGGATGAAGTAGATTCAACCTGCTATTGTCCATTTACCTATAGAAAATGGGGAAGTCTCGTCCTTAATAGGTTTTATCTAAGAAATGCGTATTTACAGCTCTTTTATAGGCAAGTTATGTTATATAATCATAGTCATAAGTTAAGAAACAGATGAATTCACTTGAGAAGAATACAGTTTTATGTGTGCCGTCAATTTAATTTTTATTAAAGGCCTTTTTGTTTGTTTGTTGCTTTTGATTTTTTAGTATCAGCTTTGAAGTTTCAAGTTAGCCAGTCTTAGCTCTTGGATATTCTTCTTATGATATGAACATAATATGATTCAAGAATCAGGAGTAAAATTACCATGTTTGCATTGTGGTTCTGCAGAACATAAATTCTTGTAAGATTTTGACCAAAAAAAAAAATAAGTGTAGCAAAAAATTTAAAAAAAATCAGATTCAGTTGAGAAAATGCTCAACTTTTCCTGATGTCATTCTAAAGAAGAAAGTAATCCTGCTTTTGATAATGCTTTTTATAGAAAATTTTTTTCAAGTTTTTGTGGTCATAAAATTATAAGATCTATCCCAATATTGAGTAAAAGACTAATTTTTTTAAAGTTTTGATAACAATATATCTTAGTGGTGGTATATAGTATTTTTAAAGAAAACAAAAATGTGCAGAAAAGATTTTCATATCAAAACACTCTCTCCTAAAATTAAAATTAAATCCAAAGGTCCTTTTCAGCAGCAGAATTCACCAGTCACACTAACAAATATTTCTGTGGACTTACTATTACTTGACAGGTCTTCTCAGTTTAATTTATGAATTGTCTTATTCCAATCAGTAGAATGGAGAGGGAAAGACTGTCAGCTTTTTGTAGTTTGTTTTTTTTCTCCTCCTGCAGTTTTGTAATCTGAACAAGGCCCAGACATTTTATTTAAAGAGCTTAAGTACTCTGTCCTCCTGAAGTTAAAAGAAATTCCTAACTCAAACCCTTTTAAATTTGGAAGATTCCCCCCCTCTGGATTATCAAATTAATGAGACTGTGCTATAAAGAACTTGCTGCAAGATAGGTGATAATTATTTCAGACTTCCAAATTTCCTGGCCAGTGTTTCAACTCAGATGGAGTGGAAGTAAGTACAAATGAGTCGCCCACAGCTCTGAGCACTAACTGTGGGTTAAAAGTTTAGCAGATTACAAGATGGGGGATAAATTACCTTCCTTGGCTTTTGCATTATTTGATAAACCTGTTTCAGGAACAAGACGTGTTACTCTAACTACCTGCCTAATATAACACTTATGGAATACTGCTCTAACTTCTGTCATCTTTTGCAATTGTCAGATGAGTGGGTATTTCCCGAAAATGGCGATCACATCCCCTATTTGGCCTCTACCCCGCAGTCTCTACTTTTGGATGAAGACTCCTGCCATACTTCATGCCTGTGGCTAGAAGCCAGCAAGGAAAGTGAACAGGATCAACAGACAGAGGAAACCCAGATTGTTCCAAAGGGTGTTTTCACTTTTTCATCCAGACCACGATCGGCACCTCATGGAAAGACTCAGAGTATGTCCCCAGAAGGGTGCCCGTTTACTTTGGATCTAAAAGAAGATACCAGTGTGACAAGGAGTGACACCGAAACAGAGGAAGATTTTTACGGTGCTGACAGCAACGAAGAGGTACATTGCCTGATGAGGGAAATAGTTGTAAAGTACAGTTGTTCTATTAACTTCAACTAAACACTAAAACTAGTTGAAAGAGGGAAAATCAACTGCTATTTATAAAAATGCAGCAGATTGCAGTGTCAGTCAACAGTTGCCTCAGGTTGTTATGGTAACTCTAAATTGTTGCCTTTTTTATTAACAGTCAGCCAATTTCATTTTTAATTATGGAAACCA
>NW_011494876.1:7863933-7895755 GCF_000754665.1 Bison bison bison
TATGGAAACCAGTTTTTGGTTTGATTTTGTTTTTTCATTTTAATCTTTGTCTCACAGAATGAGAAATAATATGCAGTTTAGTAATATGATAGCATGACCAGTAAAACACTGAGAGCACATTGTTCTAGATCTCTGGGGAAATTGTGTTGCAGATGCTAAGCATTCTGAGTTGAGGGTTTCCTGCCTTCCTTACTCCCCTGCCATCTTCTCACCTTAGACCTATTAGGACTCATTATTTTCCATATGGTCCCAGAATTTTCAGGAGTTGTGCCAATTAAAGTTGCAATAATGAATCATGGATTACTGCTGGGACTTGCCTTACAGGAGGTTTTCTGTTTGCAATTATTTAGAATACAAATGTATCTCATATATCAATAAATTCATAAAAAGTTTTTAATACCTTGTGAAATACCAAACTGAATGGAGTTTGACACATTTGTTTAAAACTTAATATATTATACCTCTTTTCTCCATAGAAAATGAATTTGTGAAATTTCTTTAGTATTGTTCTCTATTGATAGGCATTGATATTTTCTAGAAAAAAATAATTATTTTAAAAGCAGATTATAGTTAAGTTATGGCTTAGTGAAATTACACAAATTATTTATATGTAGAAATTATAGAAATAATTAGGAAAACATGTTTGTATGCTTACAAACTTATTTTTAACAGCTATATCTGATTAAGAATACCCCTTTGGACAAGGGGAAATACGTAAGTCCATAACTCCTACCTTCAGAACCAGTTGAGAATATGGTGAGATCGTTAAGACAGTAATTATGATTTTTTTCCAACTTTTAATGAGTTTCTATAGCAAAAGTGCATGGGGAAATCCTTTTTTATAACATTCTTGCTTCTGAGTGTGATGAAACTGTTAGTCAAACCAAACATAAACCTACTGCAAACCGCTTTATGCATAAATGAATAAATAGTACATTTTAAATGTGTTGGGAAAAAACGTGTCCCTTTCACCCTGAATAAAATTAACCTATAAACTGTAAAATGAGCACTTGTTTTGAGCATCTGTACTGCTTCCACCCAGCTGTCAGCTCTCGTGCAGTAGTACCTGGCTAGTCTGGCAGCCACACCATTTGCCAACTGGGCAGGCCCATCCCCTTCCCATGTGCACAACTTACCCGAGCCAAAAGAATGACTTGTTGGTGGCAGTTTTATGGCAGATGGGAAGTGACAGTTCCATGGAAACTTTGAGGGAAGTATTAGTGGAAACTACCCTTTAAATAACACCACATTAGGAAGATACCTCTCCACCTATAATGAAGGATGAGCCTTGAGAAGAAGCAATAGGGCTTTTGGAGAAAATGAAGAATACTAGTTCTGAATATTTCAATTCATCTTCCCTTTATATGCTTTCTTTTGCTACTAGTTCCCTGGTGGCTCAGATGATAAAGCATCTACCTACAATGCGGGGGAGACCCAGGTTCAATCCCTGGGTTGGGAAGACCCTCTGGAGAAGGAAATGGCAACCCACTCCAGTACTCTTGCCTGGAAAATCCCATGGACGGAGGAGCGTTGCAGGCTACAGTCCATGGGGTCTCAAAGAATCAGACACAACTGAGCGACTTCACTTCACTTTTGCTACTAGCTACTCAACTTCTGACATCCTTCACCATTTATTATGCAGACATGTACTTGTTACCAACTACATTAAATTGAAAATTAATTTATTATGCATTTTCAAAGCTGTGATTGACATAGCTCTCTGGTCACCCCTGTGCCAAGACCATCAGAAGATGGCTTGAGTCTGTAGTGTGACCATCTCATTGCTAACACTTGCCCTGCTCCACCTTTAGTCAGAGCCTACCAAGAGTGGGCAGCCAAAGAAAAGGGCAGAAGCCTTCTATATCATGCAAGCTTTGCTGTTAGAGGCAATAACAAGATACAAACTAAAATACAGATGACCAACAAAAGTGCTGGGCTATGTTTAAACAAGTTCTACACATTGGCTTGATCCCTTTTTTATCAAATGGGTTTGTTTGGGGGATTTTTGTAAGTTATTTTTCTGTAGGATTATGTCTTCCATTTATTAATGATATAAGTCAATGGAAAATTAGATTACATATTATAAATGTTTATTTACATATAGTCTTTGAAGAAAAATCAGTTGATTTAGACATTCTTACTCTTAGTTGCATTATTTTAGAATGCAGTATTCTTAGAGTAACACTATTGTACCTAAGGAAAATATAATGTCATACTATAGATAATGGTGGACAAATTAGTAATAATTACATTACTTATTATGAAGTTTGCAACTTGTAGTTGAAAGACTATTTGGTGTTAGACTTCAAGTATTTTTAAAGGGAAATTAGATGTATTCATAGAATTGTTGAGCTTCTTCAGCATTATTGGTCAGGGCATAGACTTGGATTACCATGATATTGAATGGTTTGCCTTGGAAACAAACAGATCATTCTGTCATTTTTGAGATTGCATCCAAGTACTGCATTTCGGATGTGTGTGGATGTGAGAGTTGGGACTATAAAGAAAGCCGAATGCCAAAGAATTACTGCTTTTGAACTGTGGTGTTGGAGAAGACTCTTAAGAGTCCCTTCGACTGTGAGGAGATCCAACCAGTCCATCCTAAAGGAGATCAGTCCTGGGTGTTCATTGGAAGGACTGATGTTGAAGCTGAAACTCCAGTACTTTGGCCACCTGGTGCGAAGAGCTGACTCATTTGAAATGACCCTGATGCTGGGAAGGATTGAGGGCAGGAGGAGAAGGGGACAACAGAGGATGAGATGGCTGGATGGCATCACTGACTCGATGGACATGAGTCTCACTGAACTCCGGGAGTTGGTGATGGACAGGGAGGCCTGGCGTGCTGCGGTTCATGGGGTCACAAAGAGACACGACTGAGCAACTGAACTGAACTGATGAGATGTATTCAGAAGCAAAAAAAAAATAGGCAAGATCATGTTATCATGATACAGAAAAAAATACACTTATGATGCTAAAGAGTAATTAAAATAAGCTTTCAGTGCTAAGACAATGGTCTTTGTAATTTAAGTTCCTTATCATCAGTTCACATTTGAGATCTTCATTAATGTGAAAGACTCAAAAGCATAGTTTTTATTTTTTCATATCGTTTTAATCTTTGCTTTACTATATATTTTATTACCTAGGCAGATATATAATACTAATTTTCCTGATACTCAATTAATTTGGAATTAGTACTTCTTATTTGAAGACACATTATGGAAATATATCTTGTGGTGAGTTGTAAAATCAGGACTACCATGTAAAATGAATTTTCTAGGAAAGCTGTTAAAACCTTTCATAGGATTATAGCATCTTTTAAAAAAAAGGGCATGTTACTATTATCATCACTATTTTGTTTTTTATGCCATTATTCCCAATGTGGCTTCAAGTATACATATCCAGTTTGTAATTTGAAATAGATGGCTTTATATTAATATTTTATTACTTCTCTAATTCAGTTTTTGTTTAGGGAGAAATATAGTCATTTTTCCCTAAACCCTGTCGTGTATCACATACTCTAAAGTAGATAGTTACAAAGCTAGGTAATTTGTCTTACGTAACAGTCCAGACAAGAATATTTGAGCCAAAGAATTATCCATATTTGGACATGACTTATGTAGACTGACTACTTACTATGTTCAAATTAGCTAGGAATCTTCTAGATCTTCTCTTCATTTAACTCTGTTGAAGCCTATCAAGGACAGATTTACAAACAACAAATTAAAAGGATCATTTTAGCCCTTTCTCTCAGCTTTCCTGGTATTGTTGCTTTCAAGGGTTGTTTTTTTAACACTCAGTAGTTAAACTATTTCATTTTTCTTCTTGATGGCATGCACACTGTTATCCTGTCACCCCTGCATGCTTGACTAATAATTTGGAGTTACATTCTCACACACATTTACATACTCACAATAGAAATGATATTTACTCCACATGAGGCCACTTATATTTCTGTGAAGCCTTTAAAAAACTTTAAATGTCAGTTTACTTCTTGGGAAAAAAATGGAAGAATTCTATTTTGAATGTATTGCTTGCATTTTTATTTCTGTATATCATGAGTTACAACATAACGTACTCTCTAAACCTATCAGGCAAATTTAATATTTATTCCATGTGAGTAATTCTTTTAGGCTGTTGGCATCTGCATATATTTATTATTCTCTTTTGAAGCTTTTTTCCTCTCTGAAAAAGTTAGTTCCTGTAACTTGGCCCTTCTTTGGTATAGGCACATAGTGTAGGTTATAAAACTCTTTGTCTCCTTAAAATAACATCATACAGCTTTTGCTAAAAGATAAATATTTGCAGATAACTATTTAGTTATAAATAAGAATTTTCACAAAAAAAATCTTTGCCTTATTCAATTAAGGAGCATGAAGTCTAGCTTATAAGGAAAATGTATTTTTATCTTAAACAAGTAAAGGAATCTCATTATCTTCCCCAAATATTCACATGATGATATTTGCCCATCCAATACCGTCCCTTTAACTTGTGCTGTGATTTGTCTGTGAGGCATTGCCAGCTACAGGTAAAGATGTTTCAGTTCAGTTCAGTTCAGTCTCTCAGTCGTGTCCGACTCTTTGCCACCCCATGGACTGCAGCACACCAGGCCTCCCTGTCCATCACCCACTCCCAGAGCTTTCTCAAACTCATGTCCATCAAGTCAATGATGCCATCCAACCATCTTATCCTCTGTCGTCCCCTTCTCCTTCTGCCTTCAATCTTTCCTAGCATCAGGGTCTATTCCCATGAGTCAGTTCTTCACATCAGGTGGCCAAAGTATTGGAAGTTTCAGCTTCAGCATCAGTCCTCCCTGTGAATACTCAGGACTTATTTCCTTTAGGATGGACTGGTTTGATCTCCTTGCAGTCCAAGGGACTCTACATAAATAATTTGCTCAGGTCCTTGTCATACCAAGCATGCTGCAAGTTAGTTGGCTGTTAGAAGCAGTCACATCTTCCTTTCATTTTATTTGGCATTATTTTAATAGTTTCCTATTAAATTCAAGAGGTAGAAGAAGAAATACTCCTTAGGGACAGTTGTTAGTGAAGACTTTTAAGATACATTTGAATGGTCGATATTGCTGTCATCAAAGAAGAAATTATTTTTTATAAAGATGTTATGACTGATACCTTTAGCTGTATTTGTGCAAATAATTGTGCTCTTTAGTTGACAGATTATAAATCTGCATCATGTCTATTGTCTGCTAGTGCTGTTCAACTAAAAGGTTCTGTCAGTTCACACATTTAGTCACTAAAACATTGGACCAAAGTAGAAACTCCTGCTGATTCTATCTCAGTTACAAATTAAGAACTGCCATCAAAAGTATGTTTGGAATATTGCAGATGTGTTTGTTGAGAACTTTTAATAATGTTATATAAGACTTTTTTCACAGTGGACTGAATTACAAAAGACAATTGGAATATAAATAAATATGATCATCCACTTTTATTATACAAAGGCTAAAATAGAGTTCTATCCTGAAGCACTCAACATTAAAGGTGTGATACAAAAGAGCCTGGGTCCCATCTGCTCCAAATAGATGGCCCTCAAGAGTCATTAAAATTATCTTTTTAAAATTACAACTCGGCAAGAGCAATTCGTTTTGTGCATCCAGAAATTATTGTCCAAATGCCCATCTGCATGTCCTTTCAAGAAACGTAGTTCAGCAGAGGAAGTGCTGGGCCCTTGGGGAAATCATTCTCATCTTCAGCATACATATGCTGTGCTACAGTTAATCAGACAAACTCTATTGATGTTCCCGGCACTGGGGCCTGATTGAATATCTAACAAACAAATGTTTCTGAGCCCAGAAGACAAACAGTTCAAGAGATTTGGACTTTTAAAAAAATAAGTTAAATCAAAAAGATTTTGTATTTGTTCTTCTGAAAAACAGATGAACACATGATTGGTATATGAAAATGGCATACCAAATCCTTTACTACTCTGACAAAGTCTATTCAATTGCTATGCTGGTTTTCAGTAGTTCAGTGATAAACCAAATCAGTGAAAGTGGTTATTTTTCAATCAGATCATAGTAAATCAGATTATAGTGAACTTCTTAGACATATAATAAATATATATGTTATTTAGTACAGATTAATCCAAAAGCATGTTGAGCCCACATGTTACATATATGAAAGTAATAAAAGTCATTTATGCCTAGATCATCTATTTTAGTAAGTCGAAACATTACTGAAGAAAAGAGGAAGGTTTTGTCAGTGCACCACTACTAAGAAATACTATTTTTTTTTTTTTTAGAAATACTATTTTTTATTTTTCATCTATTTCCTCTCTAAAATAGAAGCTGACCCAACTTAAAGTATTAGTCTTGTATATTGTCTTACCTTTCCCATTTATCCTAATTCCTCCTTCAAAATTGGGATAGATCAGATTTATTGGTTCCAGGGCAGCCAAAATAGGCAAGCCTTTTGTGCTCTGTCCAGATTCTCCACTTATTTGTCATTTCCATGTATTTAAAATAGCATAGAAACATATTATCGTGAAAATTCAGTACTATGAAGAGAGTGAATGATTATCAGGAACACAGCTAAATCTGTCCATTTCTTGGCCCATTTCCAAATCAGGGTGTATCTTAGGGAAAATGTGAGAAGACTGTCCCTTTACATACTCATGAATAGTTCTGTGTATATAATTCCTGCCCATGCCATACAAAAGGAAATACATCTGAGTAAACTTGCATAAAGAAGAAAAGGCTGTGCTCTGACCTACTTACAGATGGAAAAAAATAGACTTGCAGGTAGACAAAAATACTTCTGTTGAATGTTTTAGTAATGAAATTTGTGAACTGACAAAAACTTTTAGATGATCAGCAGCACTAGCAGACAATAGAGATGGTACAGGTGTATACTTTGGTTGTCAACTAAAGAGCACAGTTATTTGCATTTGCTTGCATGAGTGCTAAGTCACTTTGGTCATGTCCAACTCTTTGTGACCCCATGGATTGTAGTCACCAGGCTCCTCTGTCCATGCAATTTTTCAGGCAAGCGTACTGGAGTGGGTTGCCTTCTCCCAGGGATCTTCTGACCCAGGGGGATCAAACTCGTGTTTCCCACAGTGCAGGCAGATTTTTTACCACTGGGCCACCAGGGAAGACCAGTCCTCATAATAGTACATCTGAAACTTTTAAATGAAATATATTTCCTTCTATCTTATGAAATTATTACTTTTATAGGTATCTACCCCTCTGCCACTAGACTTTATGCCTCTCGAGGGCACTGTCCTTGTTCTTCTTACCTGTGTATCTTGTATATCATTTCTAGAAAATACCTTACACCTAATAGGAGCTTAATATTTATTGAACTAATGTTATTGTAAAAGCTCACTGTTTCCCCCTATGTCATATACAAAATGGAATCCCGTAGTGATCCAGAGATTCTGATCCAAAGAGTTGTAATTATACCTTTCCCTATAACCAGCCTGTTTTTGTTAAGGGGAATCTGTTGGCCAATAATTTGTTTTAAATCTACAGTACATGTCCTTATTTTTTATTGTGAAAACATGATGGAAATGAATAAGTAAAGGGTATTTTGGTCACAGAAATCCCACTGTCAATTGTATATAACAATTATAAGAAATTAGACTGGATTTTTTTTAAAGAGTTGGAAAAGATATAACACTGTCTAACAACCAGACTGAATTGTTAAAAATCAATCCTAGTTCCACTAGCACTTTCTTAAAACTAAGGCTCGAAAGATGTTTGTTCTGTGTTCTGTTTACCTTTCTCTAGAAAACTGGCTAAACTTTTATTCTCTTTTTGTCTCTGTGAAACAAAAATTATAAGAGTCACCACTCCATTCTGTAGTAATTCAGAGCATGAGGTATTTTTCAGGTCTCTTGCACTCTTTCCAGTTTTCTGCCTGAAGGCAGAATTCTTCAATCATATAAACATCCTCAGGGTTCCCAGGATATGGTGAAGGACAAGCTTACTCAGTAAATGTACAGCAAAAAGAGTCGCCCAGTGCCTGCAGCTCAGCCATGTGGTACTTCACAAGGGCAGAGATATTCTTACACTTCTTATTTTTCCACTTGGGACATAAAGTAAGTCCCATGGATTGACACCCAATTACCATCTTTTCTTTCCCCTATCTGGCACTCTGAACAATAAATTTCTCCTCCATCATTTATAAGGAAATAAATATATCAGAAGATCAAGTCAACATAGACAAAGAAAACAAGACCCAGGATGAATACCAAGAAGAAATGTTTGTAAAAGAACCTTAGACACTCTGCTGTTCTTTCTTTACTACAGATAACCAAGCTGTTTCTTAGGAGAGGTTCTTAGACCCAAGTATACCTTTCTTAAAAGCACAGTTGTCTGATAATCCCAACTGCTTTCCACAAGAAGGTGAATCATAAATGACAGGATTAGAAATTGCAGACTCCATGTAAAAGCTTCCCAAACGCACCAAGTACAGCATACTCTGGCTTCCACAGAACTCTCAAATCAGTCCTGCCTCCATTGTCACCACCATTGAATTACCACAGCCACCTCAGCATTTCTAATCATTACAATTTAATACTCTCATAATTGCCTCCCTTGCTACTATCTCTACAGACACTTCTGATATCCACAAACAATATCCACACAAACTCAAACTCATCCCCATGCCTTCTGTTTTGTGCCATCATGACATTCCCCCCGCCCCCCCCCCAGCCCCATCAAATTACTCAGTGACCCTTTGTTGCCTTTCAGGCAAAGATCCTGGATGGCAGGGTTTAACTTCTGGCCTGCCATTGTATTCCCACCATCTGCAGCGCCTAGAGCAGCACCTAGCCTATGATGAGGAAGAAAGGAAGAGAGACAGAACAGTGACAGACACACAGACCGATGAATCCTTTCTAATTAAAAGATTCGATAAATTCTTCTCTTGTCCAGTGCCCAACCTAAAGCAATTCTATCTCACCTTTACAGATACTTAACTTCTACCGAAACGGAAATTTCACCTCAGACAGTGATCTGTATCTTGAGGTGTATGATGGCCAAACATTCAGAAGAAGCTGACCAGTTTTATCAGTCATACAAATATTTTGTTTAAAAATGCCAAACTTTGGCAAAAGCAAATATTTGGTTCTATGCAGCTGTAAATGAAAGGATACTGGAAGAGCTTACTGAAACAAAATGTAAGATAGTACAATCTCAGACATCAGATAATGTCTTTAAATTGTACTCTGCTTTTATTATTTTTTCTGTTATAAGTTTACTTATTACACATTTAAATAGATAAGACAAATTAGAAAAATCTTATGACAAATATAAGTGATTATCACATTTACTTTTTATTTATATTTATTGTTTTATAGCAGGAAACTACCAAGTGAAATAGCACATATTTCTCTTTTTTGTTATTTACCTTCATGGCCATTGATGTTTTCATTTGTAGTATCTCCTTTCTCAGATTTTAAAAATTAAAATTGTTAGGGCTAATTTCAGAACTATACGTTAGTAAAATGTTTCCAGCTTTTACTTTAAACTTTCCAAATGATTATATTTAGTGAGGTTCATGTCTTGTGGAAAAGTACTTTCTATAATTGAAATTTTCATTTAAGAAAAATATTTCACAAAACATGCTCTATTATCTATTGTTCTTTAACGGTAAAATTTCCATACAACAATATAAGGCTGAAATACTTTGATATGCCAGCGTGTTAAAAGAGTAGCATTTCCCTACTTAAATAAGGTACATTCTGTAAGTTCTTGTTCTTTTTCTTCTCATGGAATTAGCTTATCAGGAAGTTAAAGCATACAATTCCTAGATATTTTAGGTAACTTCTTATGTATCCTTCTTATGGACTTCCCTGATAGCTCAGTTGGTAAAAAATCCACCTGCAATTCAGGAGACCCTGGTGCAATTCCTGGGTCAGGAAGATCCACTGGAGAAGGGATAGGCTACCCACTCCAGTATTCTTGGGCTTCTCTTGTGGCTCAGCTGGTAAAGAATCCACCTGCGATGCAGGAGACCTGGCTTCGATCCCTGGGTTAGGAAGATCCCCTGGAGAAGGGAAAGGCTACCCACTCCAGTATTCTGGCTTGGAGAATTCCATGGACTGTGTAGTCCATGGGATCACAAGTCGGACACAACTCTCTCTCATCTTGTATGGATCCTCTTCTTTTTTATACTTTCTTTGAAATGAATATATTTGAGCTATTGTTTCCTAAATGTACTCTTATTACTTAGTGGTAAAAATACATGCCTTACCAAGACCAGAGGCAAACATAGCAGGGCATCATAGCAAATGATTTATACCTGTTTGCATTGCTGTTTTTAGTTTTTTTATTTATTATTATAGAATAAAATTATGTGTGTGTAAGTATATGTATGTATCCTTTCACTTTATTAAGAGAATACATGAACTTATTAAGAACTTATATTCAGTAACTTATTCACCACAAGTTTCAGCTCAAAGTGATTTCCCTTTGTTCTTCTGTGTAGGATAACCACAGTGTCCAGGGTTCTCCAGGCCCAACAACTAGTCCTCCAGGGTTAACTCAGTTAAGTTTAGAGAGCATGCTGGGGAAGGCTGCAAAGTGTGCAAGTAAAGAATATCTAAAAAATGCGTATGCAGAAGGAAGAACTTCAGAAAACCAGAATTCCTTGGCGAAGCAGATAGATATAAAAGACTTTGAAACGAGTTTTGTGCCTAAACCATCCCTTTCTCCACCTGGAAGACATGAGTCATCTCCGAAAATTCCAGATCTTGTTATTAAACCAAAGGACCTACCAACCCATCAAGTGTCAGCTTCAATAAACAAAACCTTCCTAAAGGAAATTTCAGAGGAGAAGTTGAAACCAATTGCTGAGTTATCTGTAAGTGGTTTCATTCTGGTTTACATATGTGGGCAGTACATCCTGCTGGGTTCTATTCTGTTCTACTTTGCACACATTTTCAGCAGTATCTATTTTTTATCATTTTGGTGATCACTAATGTATTTTCTTTCCTATTTAGATGTGTTTTAGCTCAGTAACAGCAGCTGTTAAAGAGTATCTTGCACATCCCAGTGATAATAGAATGCCTCATGTTTTTAATGAGAAAGATAATTATCATAATAGTTATTTTTTATTTCCCAGTTAGTTCTCATAATTTGCGTTATCACTGCCTGCAAATTATAAATGAAGATCTTATTTTTGAGCCAAAGGCTTGCCAGTAAAATTGACAGATTTTCAATAACAATCTACATTAGGAGCCATAAAAACATCATTATTCTGTTCACTTTCTGGTCTCTTTACAGCCGTTCCCCAAATAATAAATGATATGAGTGAAGGTTAACAGTAAAGCAGTGTCATTGAATAAATCCCTAGGCTAGCCTGGTGACTATATTCATGTCCATCAGATTGATTTTTTTTCCTTCGTATGAGTACTTTTCTCCCTTCAGTTGCCCCATAGCTGCACTTAAAAAACTAGAGAACAAATGAGGCTATACAGAAAAAATGACATTTATATTCCTTTTTTAAGCAGTAAAGCTTTTTTTGATTTGCCATGTCCTAAGTATTCTGTATGTGTTACAGTGTAAAACTTTGGTTCAGTTATGTTCTAAGCATGTTATAGTGGATTACTTAGTAAGGTGATAGACATATATATATATATATATCATTACTGTCAACTAATATTTCTTTATTTCTTTGGATTTTGATAGTGATTGCATTGAATCTGTAGATTACTTATGATAATGTCGACATTTTAATAATGTCGATTCTTCCAGTTTGTGAGCACAGAATATCCTCCCATTTATCTGTGTCTTCTTCAATTTCTTTGAACAATGTCTTATGGTTTGGAGGTCTTTCACCTTCTGTTTAAATTTATTTCTTTTTTGTTGTGATTGTGAATGGGATTGTTTTCTTAACATTTCTTTCTTCTAGCTCATTGTTATTAGCATGTAGAAATGCAATTGATCTTTTTGTACATTGATTTTTTTACCCTGAAATTATACTGTATTTGTTTTATTATTTCTAATGGGTTCTTTTGGTGAAGTCTCAAGGTCTTCCTGCGTATAAAAGGGCTCCAAAATCACTGTGGATGATGACTGCAGCCATGAAATTAAAACACTCCTGCTCCTTGGAAGAAAAGCTATAACAAACCTAGACAGTGTATTAAAAATCAGAGACATCACTTTGCCAACAAAGGTCCATATAGTCAAAGCTATGGTTTTTCCAGTAGTCATATATAGATGTAGGAGTTAAACCATAAAGAAGGCTTAGTGCCAAAGAATTGATGCTTTCGAACTGTGGTGCTGGAGAATACTCTTGAGAGTCTCTTGGACATCAAGGAAATCAAACCAATATCCTACAAGAAATCAACTCTGAATATTCACTGGAAGGACTGATACTGAAGCTAAAACTCCAATAATTTGGCCACCTGATGCAAAGAGCTGATTCAATGGAAATGACTGTGGTGCTGGGAAAGATCGAAGGCAAAAGGAGACCGGGGGACGCAGAGGATGAGATGGTTAGATAGCATCACCGACTTAATGGACATGAATTTGAGCAAAGTCCAGGAGATACTGAAGGGCAGGAAAGCCTGATCTACTGCAGTCCATGGGGTCAGAAAGAGTCAGACATAGCAACTGAGCAACAGCAACAAATACATAAAAGCATGTCATCTGCAGATAGTGACAGTTTTGCTCCTTTATTTCCAATTAGAATGCCTTGTATTTCATTTTGTTGCTTAATTACTCTGGCTAGGCCTTCCAGTACTACATTGAATGAGAGTAGTGAGAGTGGTCATCCTTGAGCATCTTGTGTTTTTCCTGAATTTAGAGGGGTAGCTTTCAGTTTTTCACCGTCGAGTGTGATGTTAGCTGAGTTTGTCATATATGACTTAAATTATGTCAAAGTATGTTTTTTTATGTATACCTACTTTATTGAATAAAGTTTTTTATCAGAAATGGTTGCTGAGCTTGGGAGCCTCCGGCCCAAATGAACTTTAAATACCTGTCCACTCAGTAAAGTATTCTGGCTGAAAGATAGCGCTCTCTGATGATATCAGGGAATAATGAAAGGAGGAAAGGGACCAAAGTTTGGAGAGAGAGCAGGAGACTTTCCCTCACCCATTATCTTAAGAAGCTTTTAGGACAAGACAGTTCTCAGAAACCACTTGGGAAACCCTTCTTAGAGCTGCTCAGTGCAGATTGCAAACACAAGCCTGACAGGTATGTGTTCCACACGAGAGCCCTCTGAGACATTCCTCTTCCATTTGACAGAGCAATCACTTCACTGGAAATAGAGAAGGAGCTTTATCTTTTTTGAGGGGATAAAGACACAAAGGAACTACTTCCCTTTTGTGCACAGAGGTTTGACCTCAGTGTCAAAATTCAAGCTAATAAAATTCACTCTGTATCAGCCCACATGATCGTTACAATCTGTGACTCATGTTTGGGAGTGTGATAATCTCAGGTTAACAGGACATAAAATTATTGAAGGCATAGGCATTCTATCCCATTCCAAAGTGAATTTACAATGGGAATGAAGGGTTCTTCCAGAGAACCCTTGTTTTTTAAAAAAGAACTTCATGGTCCTAGTGAGAGGATTCTAATAATTGACATTCTCCCCGCTTGATGTGTGCTGCTAAAAATCTATGAAAACTAATTTCCTCAAGAATGCCGTGTGTTTACTAACTCTACAAAGGGATTTTTCTTCAGATCCTGGAAAACCACAGAGTGATTTAGAAAAATAAATAAATAACTGCCTTACTGAGATTTAATTCACACAATATAGACGTCAACGTTTTTCTTACAATGCTTACAGAATTGTATAACCATCAGTACTGTCTAATTTTAGATCATTTCATCACCCCAAAAGAAACTCTATACCCATTAACAGTCACTCCTCATACCTCCTTTCCCCCAAATTTCTGGCAACCACTAATCTATTTTTTGTCACTATGGATTTGCCTATTCTGGACATTTCACTTAAATATAATCATATAATATGCAATGTTTTACGTCTGACTTCCTTAATTTAGCATACTGTTTTCAAGGTCCCATCTATGTTGTAACACATCACCCCTTTATATGCAGGAATGATAAATCACTATATGGATATACCCTGTTTATTTGTCCATCTGCTGATGGACAGTTGGTTGTTTCCACTTTTTGGCTGTTATGAATTGATGCCAATATGAACATTCATGTCAAAGTTTTTGTGTGGACATATGTTTTCAGTCCTCTTGGGTATATACCTAAGATTAGAATTGGTAGGTCATATGGAACTTTACATTGTAACTAACTGCCAAACTGTTTTCCAAAGTGTCTCTACCATTTTACAATTCCATGAGCAATAGGGCAATTTCTTCACATCATAATCAACACTTCTTATTGTCTGTCTTTTTTATTTAAGCCATACTAATGTGTGTGAAGTGGTGTCTCAATTGTAGCTTTGGTTTGCATTTCTCTAATGACTAAACATATTGAGCATCTTTTCATGTGCTTATTAGCCATTTGTGTTTCTCCTTTAGAGAAATACCTATTCAAATCCTTTACCTATTTTTTAATTGGATTTTTTTGTCTTTATATTATACAGTTGTAAGAGTTTGGATACAAGTTCTTTGTCAGATATATGCTGAGACAACCCCAGTCTGTAGGTTGTCTTTTCATTTCTTGATGGTGTCTTTTGAAGGTCAAAAGATTTTAATTTTTATAAAGTCTAGTTTATCTGTTTTTTCCTTCTGTTGCTTGTGCTTTGGGAATTACATCTAAGAAATCGTTGCCTCATCCAAAGTCGCAAAAATGTACTCCTGTTTCCGCTTCACTCTCTGATCCATTTTGAGTTAATTTTTGTATATAGTGGGAAATAGATACTCACCTACAGTTTGTGTTTTTTTTTTTTTTTGCATGTTTGTATTCAGTTAGTTGTGCCAGCTCCATTGGTTGAAGGACTATCCTTTCCCTATTGAATTGTCTCACACCCTTTCTAAAAATCAGTTGACCATACATGTAACAGTTTATTTCTGACCTCTCAGCTCTATTTATTGTATGTCTATCATTATGCAGTGCTACACTGTCTTAATTCCTGTAGTTTTGTAGTATAGTTTTGAAATCAGTAAGAACTTCATTCTTTCTTATCTTGATTGTTTTTGCCATGCTGGGTTCCTTGCATTTTAATATGAGTTTGCTGATCAGCTTCTCAGTTTCTACAAAAAAGGCAGCTGGGGTTTTGGTAGGAACTGCCTTTAATCTTTAGGTCAATTTGAGGAATATTTCAATTTTACAGTCTTTCAATCTTCAGTATTTTAGTCCATTGGCTGTTTTTCCATTTCTTTGTGTGTTTAATTTCTGTCAGCAATGTTTTATAGTTTTCAGTGTACAAGTCTTGCACTTCTCTTGTTAAGTTTATCCCTTTCTTATTCTTTTTGATGCAATTGTGAATGTAATTTTTTCTTAATTTCATTTTTTTACTTGTTCATTGCTAGTGTATAGAAATACAATTGATCTTGCAACCTTGCTGAACATTTATTAGTTCTAATAGTGTTTTTGTGAATTCCTTAGGATTTTCTATGTATGAGATCATGTCACCACAAATAGAGATAGTTCTATTTCCACTCCAATCTAGAGGGTTTTTTAATTATTTAAACATAGTTTGTTTACAAGATGCCTATCTCTGCTGTACAGGAAAGTGACTCAGTTATATACATATATACATTCTCTTTTTCATTATGGTTTATCACAGGATATTGAGTATAGTTCCATGTGCTATACATTAATGGATATTTTTTATTTCTTCTTAATTGCATCCACAAATGGATTTAATTTGGGTGAAAACATTTCTTTCTTTCAATATATATAAGATTTAGTACTTAATACAGTGGCCCCAATATTGAATTCTAACACAGACATGGTGTATTCAAACAGGCCTAGAAAGATTCTGTTGGTATGATTCATAAGAAATGTGCTTGATGCAAGAACATTTTGAGAATTATTGTGGAACTAGAAATCCATTTAATATTAATGTGAATGCAGGTGTGAAATTAACCTTTGCTGGCTAGCATTGTAGTCCATATATGTACAGTACTAACATCTATGGGGGTTTCTACCACTTAAGTTCGGTTTCTAAAATACAGAGCCTCTGGGGAATGGGATATACTTATTCCAGTTCTACTTCTAAATAAGTAAGAGCATCTGTTCTGCTGACAGCCTATCAGATCAGATGTTCTTCTAACTGCTATAATACACTGACCAAGAAAGGTGAGGCCTCTCTCCTCAGGAGGCTTATATCTGTTGAAAGATACAGACAACAAGTAAACAAGTATATAAAATGATTCTAAACTATGATAAAGACTTGGGAAGGAAAAAACAGGGTGATAGAGTGGTAGTTTGGGCAGAATTGTGAGTACTTTACCTAGTATCTGCCTGAATGGGTGACATTTTAACTAAGATTGTTTAAGATGAATGCAACCATGCAAAGAACCAGGGGCTAATGTTTTAGGCATCAGGATTAGTAGGTTCAAAGCTCCTGAAATGAGCATCATTGAGGAATAAAAGAGGCTCCTGGAGCTGGGACATATGGGCAGGCAGAAATTAGAAGAAGATGAGAGCAGAGAGGTAAACAAGCCCAGATCATATAAAGTCAGGAAGCACATGGTGAGGAGAGTGGCCCTCATTCCAAACGCAGTGAGTGGTAAGTCTTTGAAGGTTTTTAAGCAAGGCAGTGACATTTAAATTCAGTCTCCTTTGGCTTCCTCCAGAGTAGATGTAGTAGGGCAGACATAGAAGCAGCGAGGGCAGTTGAGGCAGTACTCTTGGAGTTCAGAGTGGAGATAAAGAGAAGTAGCAGATTACTGGAATAACTGGGTGTAGCACTGATAGGATGTAAGAAAAAGGAAGCAGAATCTAGGATTCTTAAGAATCTAGGAAACTTAAGTTTGGGACTTGAACAGTCAGATAGTTGTGTCAGTCTGGGCTGTAGCAGATTGGATGTATCTGAGTCATCAACTTAGTCATCAGGGTACCACAATCAGGAACTGTAAATGGACATCTCTAAAATCTGTGCTCTCTGAAAGTGCTGACGTGAAATAACTTTATGGCAACAGTAAAAGGCTCTTACAGAAGGAGGTGCAGGGAAATTGTCTTCCTATCCCCCTGATACGGAAGAGTACTAGTAATTCTAAAGGAACACTTACTGAAACTAATTTGCTAACTGCTTGGTAAACTTCTTTCTGGCAATGTGTTATTCATATTTTAATAGAGTTCTCTATTATTAAGTTCAAATATTTTTAATTAAGAAAGAAATACAGCCCTCTGGGTAATATTGCAGTCATATATATAGCTGGTAATTAAACTTTTCCACATGTATAACTGCATTCAAATAATTTTGAATGAATCATTTTAAACCTGCAGATGTCATTGTGTGCATCTTAAAACAAGTAAACAAGACATGTATAGCAATCTTTGTGGTTCCAGAAAATGTTAGAGCTTACTGAAGAATTATTTCATAAGAAAGACAAAATATGCTACCAATCACAAATTCAGGTATTTTTTTTTTAAATGCTTGACTTTTATAGAGAAAACATTGTAAAATGAATCATATATAATGAGCTTAATTTTCACATTTCCATTTTGAAAATCAGAACTGAATTATGGAAAGGCCCTTTTTTAAAAAGATATTTTAGGCTGTGATATAATGTGAGCAAATTTTTCTTTTAATTTTCAAGTCATTTTTTGGATAATGAAAAAGGATTAATTGCCTCCCTGATAACTTGAGTCCCAGTATTGGAGCAGTGAATATCTATCTATATCTAAAAATATCATATATTTTTAAAGTTATAACAGTTTGCTATTCAGTGCAATTTATGCTCAGAAAACTTAGAAGAAAATAAATTTGTAAGTTATTTTAAAGTTCTAAAGGCATTATTCCATTACATAAATATTTGCATTTTCTAAGGTACCCTTTGCTCAAAGTGAAACCATCTGTCTGTCTTTGAATTTGTCATTCAAGTATGCCATTTGCAGTTGTCTTTCCAACAATACCACATTGTTTGAAGAATTCATAAATGTCTTTCTGACCCCTGACTTGCTTCATCAACAGCAGTATTCCAGTGTTCCAAAACACCTGTCTTGGGGGCAGGTAACTCTGTATATCAAACATCATCCTGGTCCAATTGTGCAGACTCTCTTAGGGGTAACTCTCCCTCCTGCAGCAGTTTCCACCATAGGTACCCACTGACCTCATGCTGCCTTGAGCCTTCCCCCTTGCAGCCTTTAAGACCTTCCCCAATCAGGGCTCTATGTCATATCTACCCACATTTTCATTCTTCAAAACAGATAAATCAGGAGCAGGGGACACCATGGTTCAGAGCCCCAGCTCAAATCAGCCAGACTTGATTTGAGTCCTAGCTTTGCTTTTTTTAGTTGTGTGACCTTGGACACATTTCTTAACCTCTTTGTACCTTGGTTATATCATGTGTAAATTTGGAAAAAATAACAATACTTATTCCACAGGGTTTTTGTAAGTATTAAATGAGATAGTACATGTAGAACACTTAGCCCATAATCCAACAGGGTATTTTCTTATATCTATTTCTGAGTAGTTAGAACCTGTCAAATTCAAATCAAATTCTCAAAACTAATTATTGAGACTGTTCAGTAAATGATGACTATATATGCTTTTTGTCCTTTGCTTATAGTTGAATCAAGTGTTAACATATGAGTAAATTAATTCTGCTAGGTAATGTGTTGATATTTTTTCAAGGATACACTGAAGAGAGAAAACTGTTTAGAAGCGGGCTGTGGTATCTCTCCAGTCCTCCCCCAGAGACCACCCTCAGTGTGCCTGCCATGTTCCCAGAGCTGAATTGGAGATGCGTAGCTTCATGATTGATAGAGCAAACTGAACTTGGGCAGGACTAGTAGCATTTCATAAACCATAGTGTTATCCATGGGAAGAAAGTTTCATTTATTAAATTGGACATTCCTGCCAATTTATAGTCTTTGGGAAAAGAGTCTGATGTTTGATGTTTTGTTGAAGCTGCACTCTTTCCTTGTCTCCGAAAAAAAAAAGGTCATTATCTCAGTCTTATCTGTCAATGTATTGCTGGGGATATTGCTGAAGCTACAGAATTTGGTGATTAAATAACATTTGTGTCACCAGTAGAAGTATTTGAATTAGACATAGAAATTTCCCAGGTGGAACGCGTTTCTAGCCCTCTGCCTTCTTTTTGAATATTTTTCAGTCTGACTGATATATAGTGTGGTTTGTTTATTTCACTTTCTTTGTATCTAGTGTCTAATTTAGTTGTTCACCAGGGCAAAATGGTCTCGAGTAGATGTGTGTTAAAATAATTTAAAACGGAATTACAGTTAAGATCCAGGTGATGATATCGAATTGCAGAAGTTATTAGGATATGTTTATGTCTCCATTTCTGAGTAGTTGTGCAAACAACGTGCCATTTACTTTGATAAAGAGGAGCAGTTTCAAATTCTCAAAAGTTTCAGAAGTTGTAGCTAGAAAGTCTCGGCAAAAATTGAGACTATCAGAAGTATGAATCAATGAGAAGACATTAGTGGTTTAACCAGCACACTTTGGCATTTCATCGTCAGTTCTCCAATATTCTAATGCTAAGGGTTAGATGGCATCCTACTAGTTACGTGTTTATGGAAGAAATCCATCTTCTTTGATGTCTTGGTTTTCCTAATTCTAAAGAGGAGCAAATTAAATAAATTTGTCATTTTCCTACTATATGCAAGAGATACTAGGCTGTTTTCTAAGCACATTGAGATCGAGGTCTTTGATCTCAGTCAGACTTGATTTGAGTCCTAGCTTTGCTTCTTTTTAGTTATGTGACCCAGACACATTTCTCAACCTCTTTGAACCTTGGTTATGTCATGTGTAAACTTGGAAAAAATAGCAATATTTATTCCTCATGGGTGTTCTAAGTATTAAATGAGTACATGTAGAACATTTAGCCCATAATCCAGCAGGGTGGCTTTAAAGATCAGGAGTACTTGCTGTGTGCCAGGCTCTCTACGGGTGTCCCACACTATCTCCAGTCTCCATCTCCCCCCTTGAGAGGACTTACTTCTTTGACAGACAAGGAAGGAGAGAGATTTGGCTTGTTCACATATAATAAGTGACAAGGCAGAGTATCAAACCCAGGAATTCTGGCCAGAAAAGCCTGTAACTCCCACCACACTGGACCATCACCCCTAGTTAAAGACCACTGAAAAAATTCTGTGATCAGGTGGCAACTTAACTTCTATTGCCACTTAAAGCTTTATAGTATTTTAATGTGCAGATACTGCAGATGTTGGTTTATCTGTTGTTACTGTTTTACAACCAGTTGTATATTCTAAACAGTTCAAACTTATCTAAAGGTGTCATCTTCCCATTCCAGAAGCATCCGTTGTCTTACCTCTGCTATTTTCATCTCTATAAGAAATTTTATTGTTTTCCTTTTGATTCTTTAAATAATTTTTAAACTACCATTTATTGAATGGCTTTATGCTTGTTCAGTGTACAAAACTACAATCACCTTGTAGATGGCATATCCTTGGGCATAATATAAAACCTCTTCAATTTGCTGTTAGTAGATTCCTTCTAGTCTATTATTGTTAAAACTTAGAAGTTAAATGCTGGAAAATTAAAAATTGTTTATTAGTTGTTTAACGTTAATAAGAGCACAGCTGTGTTTGTCAGAGATTTCTTTCTGAAAATTAGCAAGCTGACTACCAAGGCAGAAATGTATGGAAGTATATTTCTTTTTAGGTCATGGATTAAAAGACTGTTCTATACAAATTTAGGACATGAATATAAAGATTTTTTTTTCTTTAAATCCTTTCATGCCAAACAAAAGAGAGAGGAGAGCCACATATACAAGATAGAAGTTATCTCTTTGCAAGGAATTTTAGCACTATTGGATTTAATTACCCAAGAATTCTTTACCTAAGACATTTTGGGAGATTAGTATTCCTGAATAATGAAGTATGGATTGAGTGTCTCCAGGTCACATGCCAAAATTTTTGTGACAGACGTTTCAGAGGCATCATTGGGTTTGGTTATGCCTGTGTCCATGCGAATGCTGTCAGCGTAAAACATGTTCTAGGTTCAGACCAGTTGGTTCTTTTGGATAGCCTGACTCTTGATTTACACTGTGCAAGTTGACACTGCATCTCTTACATTTAGCAAAGTTTTTCAAGTTGTACTGTGGCTTGGTCTTTAAGTTTTGATTTATATCTTTGCATGGTGAAGACACATGGTGAAAGCTACCATATATTGCAAATGAGTTGTGTGTTCAAGTATGTGCCACTCACAGCTCACGTTTGTGGCTTCTGTCTTCTCTTCATTCCTGTTGTTAGTCGGCCAGTGCCCCCAATGAATCAGAGCAAACTCTTATGTGGGATAAGTAGCTTAGGAATTTGAAACAAATCTTCTAAGGAGTGCTCGTTGGAGAAGAGATGTCCTAGAACACTAATTTACCGTCAGCTATTAGTATTAAAAATGTCAGTGTAGAGATTAAACACTGTCTGCAAATAGCAGTCAGGAGGAGATTAATCTTCAAATGCCAATTAAAATCTAAAATTAGTTTTGGAAAATGGACTTCTGCTTTTCTTGTTGTCATGTTGAAGTTCAAAAAAACTTCCAAAACTTTCTAATTATATCTTTTTAAACTCTTAACAGTAAATACAAATTTGAAACTACCATGATACTGACTCCCAAAAGGAAAATTGCCTTTTTTCCTCCTACTGATACAGTTCATAGTAAGGTGCCAGTGAGTAATAACTAATCACTTCTTAGGAAATCTCTTTTTGATTCTCAGACTTTTGTGCTCTTGTTCACAAAGAAATATGCATATCATGAACACATACTTTGAAGATTTTCACAAACTGAAGGAACTGATCATCATCTGAATCAAGAAAGAAAACAGTGTCAGCTGCCCAGCAGCCCCACTGTCCTCCCTTCCTGTTACTATCCTGTGCTTTCTTGCCCTCAGGACTACCCCCTACCCGCCAAGACTGGTTTTACCAGTGAATGCTCCCTTACGTCTGGGTTCTCTGGCTCAGCATTTCTTTTATAAGAGTCAGTATATCACTCATTTCAATGCTATATAGCACCCTCCTGTGTGGCTCTCATACCATTTATTTACCCATTCTACTGTTGGTGGGCATTTGAGTAGTTTCTATTTGGAAGCTATTAAAATTATGTCTTGTGATAGAATCCTAGATTTTTTAATAAGACTTGGGCAGGGAAGTAGAAGCCATCTGGTCTTATAAGATTTAAGTTAAATTCTAGGTATTTCCATCTTTGTTACTTTGGAACAGTATTATAGATTTCATTTCTAAAACAGTATATATTTAAGTAAATAGTGCTTTCTATGAATATGAGCTCCATATGTCTAGCTTGCCCCATGTTTTCTTGCCTGATTCTTACAGTAGGCTTCCCTATCACGCTTCCAATCAGTCCTTCAATGCCAAGCTTAAAGACCATCTCCTCCGTGATGCCTGATCCTACAGGAAATGACCTCTCTCTTTTCTGAAATACCAGACTATTTGGTATATCTACCTTTTCTCATGTTACCTTTCATATCCTAAGAGCCACCATCCCTTTTGTAGTAGTAGTGCCTTTCGAGTCTTGGTTTAACTAAAAGAATACAAAGAAGATTGCTTGTTAGAGCTTTTACTAAGAGTTTTTACAACATGATGTCCCCTGTGTCCTAGGTATCAGGCACTGTCACAATGCAAACCTGATTCAGAGTCTCGAAAATGTTACAGGCTCCAGAGTGAGAATAATGACCCAATTTTCTCTCAGTTCTATTACTCTCCCATCCATGTAAAATAGGAGGTTGGTCATCTCATTTTATTAACCCATGGCCATGTCTGATTCTGCCTCTACACCACCATTGTAAACTCAGCCTTGTGTCCCCCTCAGTTCAGTAGAGTTGGTTCTTAGCACAGATTCTATAGGCAGAAGTTTGCTCAATTAAGCTATTCCACATTAAAATCTTGAGAAGACAGATTAAGCAGAGGGCTTCAAGTTGAAAGATTATTTTTGTTTGTTGTGTCTTATCATTTTGCTGAAGTTACCGGTTTTCCTTTTAATCACTATCAAAACTCTGTGTGATTATTAATACCATACATCAGTATATGTTTCCTTATTGTATACTCATTTCTTTAGAACTCTTTATCCCTCCTAGATTGTAAAACCTGTGAAAGCAAGGGCCACATCTTAACCTTTATAGCTTCACAGACTTACGTTCCCAAAACTGTCTGAAAAAAGATCAATGAAAATGAATGGATTGAATGGCTTTATAAGGGAAGGACTTGCCTGGGAATCTAAACACAGCTGAATTATATAGCCCCAAGCCCATTACCTGCTCCTAAAATAAATCTGATTGATATTGTCTCTCCTCTGTCCTACAAGGATATTTTGAGACAAAATTGGGTTATATGTAACAGTTTGAGCCTTTCAGAGATGGAATTACATAAGGCACTTTGCCTCTTAGGAGTTGCATAATTTAGTTAGATGACATCTTGTGCTGGGTCTACTTTAATGTGAAGACTTTATTGCAAGCCTTTATATTTATATAAATTATTTAGCCTTTTCTGGGGTTTTGGAATGGTTCAAGAGATTTCACATCAAGAATACATCAAGGGACTAAGTTAATTATCTCTCCGCCACCAGTTGCTCTATTCATGACCCTGGTGTCTCTGCTCACTTTTGGTTTTGTGAGGCTTTTTTCTAATTTTGCTGGGCAGTTGCATCTTAGTCACATCTCTGTTGTAGTATTGATGATGATACATTATAATAGCCTGATTTTTTTTAATTGAAGCATAATTGCTCTGTAATTTTGTACAAAATTTTGTAAATTTGTACAAAATATATATAATTGACATAAATATATGTCAATCCTACTCTCTCAATTTGTGTCACCCTCCCCTTCCCCACTGTGTCTACATGTCTGTTATCTATGTCTGCATCTCTTTTCCTGTCCTGAAAATGGATTCATCTGTACCATTTTTCTAGATCCCATATATATGTGTTGACACCCAGTTTATAATACCTGTTATCTCTCCCTTTCTAGACTGTGAGCTCCATGAGAACAGAGATGTGTCTCATTTTCTTTATGCTCCTAGGTCCTAGCATAGTACAGAATAGGTGAAAGGGGCCAGAGGAAATGAGAGGAAAGAATAATAACAACAGGGCACAAATCATCAATTTGGAGACACTTAGTAGAGCTGTTTGTCAGGTACTGTGCTAAGCATTTGGTACTCAGTATTTTAGTACACTGAAAATCCCACGAGTTACATACTATGCTCCCATTTTACAGATGAAGAAACGAAGGCATGGAAAGATAAAGTGATTTTCCCAATCACATACAGCTGGTAAAAGGTGAAACCAGGGCCCAGACTCAGATCTGTGTGGCTTAACCACTGGCCCGTTAGCTCTTGTTTTTCTGTCTTAGCACCCAAGGTTGTACCTCAGGCTTGTAGATTAAATAAATAAAATGGCTGAATTAATCATACTAAGTACATATGAAAGTTTTATTCTTAATAAAAATTGTGAAAACAAAGTTTCCTTTTTCATTTTAAAAGCATGTATCATCAGTGCATACCTGTGTGACATGTTGGGCTTCCCTGGTGGCTCAGTGGTAAAGAATCTGCCTGCAATGGGGAAGACCCAGGTTCGATCCCTGGGTCAGGAAAATCCCCTGGAGGAGGAAATGGCAACCCACTCTAGTATTCTTGCCTGGGAAATCCCATGGACAGAGGGGTCACAAGAGTTGGACACGACTGAGCAACTACACCACCACCACGCGACATGCCAGAATGTTCAGTTCTACTTCTTGACAGAGAAACTGAAGGGCAGAAAGTCATGTGTTTACTGTTGACCCCAAAGTCAAATGGCTAGTCTTTGTTTCACATCTGATTACTGAACTACTTTTTTTTTTTCAATTGAGTTATAATTAATTCATATATCTAGATCCAGCACTCCTTCATGCTCGCTGTATATTTCTAAATAAAGTCTTGCATTGAGTTAGCAAAAAAATAAAAATAAAAAATAATTAATTCATATACCATAAAGTTCAGAAGTTTTTAGTATATTCAGGACATTCTGTAACTATCACTACAACACAGCCTGCTTTCAGAACATTTGCATCACCCCAGAAAGAAACCCCTTACCTGTTAGAGATCACTGCCCATTCCGTCTCTCCTCAGTCCCTGGACAACCACCTGTCTCCCTTCTATCTCTGTATACTTGCCTTTTCTGTATATTTCATATACATGAAATCATATAATCCGTGACCTTTTGTCTCAGGCTTCTTTCACTTAGCATAATATTTTCAACATTCACCCATCTTGTAGCATGTATCTTTATGGCTAATAATACTCCATTGTATGGATAAACAAAAATCCATTCATCAGCTGATGGACATTTGGTGGTTTCCACTTTTGGGCTATTATGAATAATACTGCTAATGAACATTCATATGGAAGTTTCTGCACGCATGTATATTTTTAGTTCTCTTGGATATATCCCAGCAAGTGAATTGCTGGCCCCAGGGCCCATGTTTAATGTTTTGAGGAACCACCAAACATTTCCAAAGTGGCTGCACCGTTTTATAATCACAACCAGTGATGTGTGAGGATTCCAGTTTCTCCGCATCCTTGCCAGCACTTGTTACTGTCTGTCTTTTGTATTATAACAATCCCAGTGGATGTGAATGGTCCCTCATTGTTGTATTGATTTGCTTTCTCTAATGACAGTGATGTTGGGCATCTTTTTGTTTATTACCCCCCTATTTATTTTGAATTTAAATTGTTTTTATTTTTCCCTTTTTAAAGTGCCTTTTTTGGGAATATAAACTTTGTTTTTCTTCTTGTAATATCTGTTTTATTCAAAGAAGTCTCTAAGCATATTAAATGCTCATGGACTCATTACTCATGACATCCATTAAGGGTGTCAAGCAGCTGAAGCCATGAACTATAAGAATTTAAGTGAGTTTCCATTGAAGTGAGTTTCAACTTCACAGAAAATCTCTACATCACATTATTAGATCACAGGCTTTCATAACCCCAAAGTTATGATGATGATAATGCTTTATTAAAAAGCTTTTAGTGTCATAGAAACACTAAGAATTTTTTTCAATTGTTATTTTCTTAACCTTTTACATCCTGATGAGGCAGAAGAAAAGACAGTAGCTATCTCAAAGAGTCATCCAAGAAAACAAATTTAGAAATTTGAATATCTTAAAATGTCTTATGTATCATGGAAAAACTTTTTGAGCATTATCACTGATTCCAGATGTACAAAAATATTTCAAGTTTGTTTTCAAGTTGTATGCCAGTCCTGGATGTAAATCACACTGCTCATTCATATGTGATGCTAACATTTCAGCAATGTTGAAGTTAATGTTAGCTACCAAATTTGGTTTAAGCCAGAGAAAAGGGAAGAGGTTTGAAAATTCCATATGCCAGTTTCTTCCCTATACATTGAAATAATATTTATACTAGCTCTGAAGATTTATAGTAGTAGACTTGACAGATTACATATGTATAGTAAAGTCCATATGAATTTAAGTGTTTATGGTAGCTCTGAGGTCTTTCTGGCTTTCAGACCTTACATGTTCCCATCTTCAGTTCATATTTTATTTGGTGGCTTTTAACATTAGTTATCTTCATTCTTACTGTTAGTTGAATTTATTTGGTCCTAGTGTTCACACTGATGAAATTTGTCAATTCTCTTATAAACCAGACATTTTTATGGAAGGTGATTTTTTCTTTTACAAAAAGCTGTTTTGAATTTTTGTTTATTTAGTCAGTCCTCAAATACTGGCTGGGCTCCAGGTGTGAGAAATACAATGGAAGTAAGACAGTCGTGGAGCTTGCCTTTGTAGCACTCACACACTACCTGTGGACTCCAAAACCAGTTAGGTACCTGCGGCTGTGATGGTGCTAAAAATGTACACTGTAAGATTCTCTGAGAGCACATAATGTGGAGGAACTGACCCAGTTTTGAACTGTCAGGAAAAGCTTTTCTGAAGAAAAACACATAATCTGGGCCCTAAAGGACAGCTGGGCATTCGCACACAAGAAATGGCGTGTGCACAGGCACTAAGGCAAGAGTGGGTGTGACGCTTTTGAGGACCTGAATAGAGGACAGCGTGGCCAGCACGTCAGGAGAAGGAGACATGATGAGGCAGCCGGCAGGGGCGGCATATAAAGGCCTGTTAAAGATCTGGACCTCTGTCAGTGGGGAGCCACTGTAGGGCTTAAGGCTGTAGAGTAGCATTCACAGAAGCCCATAAAATTAAGAAAGGCCAAGTGACTCATTGCTCTTTCAATTTCTTCTCTCTTGGTCAGGAGTATGACTGGAGAAACTATCAGCCCAGTGAGATTAGTGAATCTGAGTTGCAAATGCTCGCCAGCCTACGGCGGCAACAGAATGAGGAACTGGAGGATACTGGGGCTCCCTATGGCCTGAGCGCATCCCAGGTTGACAACTGCAACGTCAGCATAAGCACCAGCAGCGACGACACAACCACGTGGAACTCCTGCCTGCCACCGGTGAGTCCAGGGGTTTGCAACTCTGTTTACTGCCTTAATCAGGGATCCAGCCTCTCCGTAACAAAGCCCAGCCTTGCCTGGGAAAAGTAGGGCTGAATGAGAATACTTCCCATGAAAACTGTTCTGAAATAGTGTTGTAATACTGGAGGCATTGTCTTGTTTTAAATTATTTTATTTATCTTCAGATAATGGGCTTCCCTGGTGACTCAAACGATAAAGAATCTTGCCTGCAGTGCGGGAGATCTAGGTTCAATTCCTGGGTCGGGAAGATCACCTGGAGAAGGCCCTGGCAACCCACTCCATATTCTTGCCTGGAGAACCCAATGGACAGAGTAGCCTGGCAGGCTTCAGTGCATGGGGTTGCAAAGTGTCACTACTAAAGTGACTTAGTTTGCACCTTCAGATAATGTATGTTAATTGTGTGGTGAGATATAAAACCCTACATGAAAATGAAAGAAAAAGAATAATTTTACTATAGACTCTAGGTATTTCATTGCATTCTCAGCTCCCTAGCACAAGCCCTGGCACATAGAACAGGCTCAATATGTGTTTTAAAAGTATCCGTTAAATGAATGAACAAAAAGGAAGAAACTATAGCTAAACCAAGTATGGCTTGGATACAGTGGCAGAAAAAACGTTTTTGGAAGTCACCGGATTTTTGCTGACTCCTCCCTGTGTCTCTGGCCATGAGAGGCATTGCAAGTGCTTCAGCAGCTTATACTATCCTGTATGTTTATACGGTTAAAGCACTCTTAAATGCAGCCCTTCATTTTTTCTATAGACTAGCAGGCGACCTGAAGCAGGCCACAGTCTGCCTGTTTTTCAGTTGAAGTAACTAAATTCTGGACTCAAGCTTCCACACCTGCTCAGTGGTAGAGCCCAGAACAAAGCCCAGTGATTTTACTGCGTCTATTCTTCAGTACAATCCTCATGGATCTTATGGTTTAATTGAAAAGACAAGGCAGAAACATTCACAGAACAGTCAGTCGCAATGTAAGAAATGTCATGGGGCAGAAGAATAAAATCATGATTATAATAATGGCAATTAGAGCTGCCATTTCTTTAAGACCTAAAAGCATTTAAGATCTCCATAGACTGAACAAACATTTACTTATAATGCTACATTCAACATCAGATCAAACATATTAAAATGTACTTTCAAATCCAGTAGTAAATATAGTTTTTTACCAGACAATTTTTGAAAGGAAATATAAAACTGTGCACCTTTGGTTCATGCTTATATAAAATTACATAAAGGTTAGTTTAAGTGTAGTTAACAGTGGATAAGCTATGTTTTAAGTATTGAGTTAAATATCAATTTTTCAGTTTTCATTTTCTATTTTAAAGTAATTTTTTTTTTCCGGATCTCCACCTTCTTTGTAGCTCTTAGAAATCTCAGAGGCCCTGACACTAGGCCTTGTGTTTCTCACTACTCCTTGCTGCTATCCTATGTGGTAAGCACTATTGAGTTCCCATTTTCAGATGAGAAAACAGACTCTTGAGTAGAGTGACACAGAACTAGTTTGGCATGACTCTCAATTCTAAGCTTCTAGCCTCCATGATAAGGACTTCTTGATATGTGACTTAATTGTCAACTGAGTGCTATGAATATCTAGCAGAAGTTGAGATTTCTACTCTGGAGAGAACTTCCAAATCACAGATGAGAAATACAAATTGGTTCTAAGGATTAGGGGTGGTGGGGGCAATTATATTAGTTTTTCTTTAGTGTTCTTTTTACCACCTTGACCACCGTCCAAGTTGGTCTTGCCTTATTTAGCTGTGCTTTCATTAAACTGGATGATCAAGCATACATAACACACCAAGCAACCGTGGTCCCAGAGAGTACCTACCCACCCAGAAAAACATACCCCTGTGTACTGGTTACTCAGAGTATCCTGAGAGCCAGAGCTAAGAACAGAAGAGTAAGTTGCAGATTTTTGCCAATGCAATTTACAGTGGAATTGAAATACTGCCTTTCTTATAAAATATTTCTTAGCAGCCATTTAAACCATAGTAACAAAGAGAATAGTGGCCTCCTGAACAAACCCATTCTGTCATGAAGTAGCTCAGAGACCCAGCATTACAAAGGGCAAGCTGGAAAGTGATTATTCAAGACTGAAAAGGCTGAACTCTCAGTTGCCCAGGATACCATGTCCCCATCACTGTCCTGTTGTGGCAAGGGCTGAAGTCCCCATGCATCACAACTACTTCACTCTAAAAGTCTACAGCTGAAAATAACCATTGGTAATAAACTTAATAACCCCTCTATTTGACCAAATGAGAAATTGAAAACAGTCTTATTTTTTTAGACAGAGAAAATAATTGAAAAAACCTACCTTTGGTATTTGTAAGATATATTTATTATTCCATCAAACTCAGTCTATTTCAATATTGAAACTATCAACAAATGGAAAATTGCATTCCTTAATGAATTCTGCATCTTGTTGCTCGTATAGAGTCTAATAGAGCAATTTACAAGAACTACTATGGTCTTTTCTGGGAGCTCATAATTTTCTTTTTAGAAGTTGTACCAGGGCAATGAAAAAGAAGCAGTGGAAGAAGACATAACTTCATCACAGTGATATCCTGCTTTTCTTATGTCACAGTGATGGCACCATCCTCCACACTGATCCTCCACACTGACACTCAAACCAGAAATTTGAAAGACGTCTCCACTTCTCCCACCCCTTCATTTACCACACCCAGTTGGTCGTCAAATCCTGAGAATCCCCTCTCCTTTTTACCACTTAACCCTCCCTATCTAATACCATGCTCACATCAAAAGTGGCCCAGACAGTAAAGAGTCTGCCTGCAGTGTGGGAGACCCGGGTTTGATCCCTGGGTCGGGAAAATCCCCTGGAGAAGGAAATAGCAATACAATCCAGTATTCTTGCCTGGAAAATCCCATGGATGGAGGAGCCTGGCAGGTTACAGTCCATGGGGTCTCAAAGAGTAGGACACGACTGAGTGACTTCACTTTCCTTCATCTAATACCATAGCTTTGGTATTTCATTTCTTATCCAAATTCCCTCATCAATTTCCTAATACTAAGGTGCCTGCAATCCAAGCACTATAGCGTGGTGGTTAGGAGCATAGGCTCTGAAGTCAAATCGCCAAGGTTCACATCCAAGCTGTGACCTTGTCAAACACATGGCACTGTGTCTGAGACATGATAAGCAATTAATAAATTAAGATTAGTTGTCATTATTATTCATGCTGGCTGTCTCTCTAAAGACCACATCTGATGTGATCTCATCCCTACATGAAGCCCTTTTGTAACTCCTCATTGCCTCTTTATCCTGGCATACACAGTCCCCCCACCATGATCTGAGACCTGCCCCTCTCTCCAGGATCATCTCTCACTGCTCTCTACCTTTCTCTCCATGCTTTAATCCCAGTGGTAATCCGCTAAAGGCAGTTTTACGCATCCTTGTACCTTGTACCAGTTTATCTCTTAAGACTCAGCTCCAAAGCCTTCTGTAATCCTTCTCCAGGCTCACTGAGAGAGGTAGCTTCCTTTCCGTCACAAGAGCCAGGATTATCTCCATGCTAACACTCACCGCAGCCTAGCTTGTCTGTCCCACATTAATTCATCCCACATTTTTTTTGAGTGGTACAATCTTCTGTGGATTGTGCTGGGGATACAAAAAAGTCTTTACTCACCCTAGAGATACTGTTCATACTATTCATGGGGTTCTTAAGGCAAAAATGCTGAAGTGGTTTGCCATTCCCTTCTCCAGTGGACCACATTTTGTGAGAACTCTCCACCATGACCCGTCCGCCTTGGGTGGCCCTGCACGGCATGGCTCATAGTTTTGTTGAGTTAGACAAGGCTGTGGTCCGTGTGAGTAGATTGGTTAGTTTTCTGTGAGGTGGTTTTCAGTCTGTCTGCCCTTGGCCAACATCCACTGGATCACTGAAAAAGCAAGACAGTTCCAGCAAAACATCTATTTCTACTTTGTTGACTATGCCAAAGCCTTTGACTGTGTGGCTTACAATAAACTGGAAAATTCTGAAAGAGATGGAAATACCAGACCACCTGACCTGCCTCTTGAGAAATCTGTATGCAGGTCAGGAAGCAACAGTTAGAGCTGGACAGGGAACAGCAGACTGGTTCCAAATAGAAAAAGGAATATGTCAAAACTGTATATTGTCACCCTGCTTATTTAACTTATATGTAGAGTACATCATGAGAAACACTGGGCTGGAATAAGCACAAGCTGGAATCAAGATTGCCAGGAGAAATATCAATAACCTCAAATACGCAGATGACACCACCCTTATGGCAGAAAGTGAAGAAGAACTAAAGTGCCT
>NW_011494876.1:7895855-7912880 GCF_000754665.1 Bison bison bison
TTAAAGCTCAACATTCAGAAAACTAAGATCATGGCATCTGGTCCCATCACTTCATGGCAAATAAATGGAGAAACAGTGGAAACAGTGGCAGACTTTACTTTTGGGGACTCCAAAATCACTGCAGATGGTGACTGCAGCCATGAAATTAAAAGACGCTTGCTCCTTGGAAGGAAAGTTGCGACCAACCTAGAGAGCATATTCAAAAGCAGAGACATTACTTTGTCAACAAAGGTCTGTCTAGTCAAGGCTATGATTTTTCCAGTGGTCATGTATGGATGTGAGAGTTGGACAGGAAAGCTGAGTGCCAAAGAATTAATGCTTTTGAACTGTGGTGTTGGAGAAGACTCTTGAGAGTCCCTTGGACTGCAAGGAGATCCAACCAGTCCATCCTAAAGGAGATCAGTCCTGAGTGTTCATCAGAAGGACTGATGTTGAAGCTGAAACTCTAATACTTTGGCCACCTGATGCGAAAAGCTGACTCATTTGAAAAGACCCTGATGCTGGGAGAGTGAAGGTGAGAGAAGGGGATGACAGAGGATGAGATGGTTGGATGGCATCACTGACTTAATGGACATGAGTTTGAGTAAACTCCAGGCGTTGGTGATGGACAGGGAGGCCTGGTGTGCTACGGTCCATGGGGTCACAAAGAGTTGGACATGACTGAGCAACTGAACTGAACTGAAAAGTCTTGAGATACTCACCATATTGGAGATAAACAGCTCACTGTAAGAGAGTGATAACAAGATATCATTATTATGATAAAAAGAGAATGATAATAAGATAAAGAGAGGAGGGAACACGTGCGAGGGAATAATTAATTCTACTTGTTGGTTTCAGGGATGTTTTCACAGAGAAGGCTGCAGGTAAGCCAGGGCTCGAGAATGAGTGTAAGCTCATCACATAAAGAGAGGAGAAAAGGAATTCCAGGTTCTGAAAAGGAGCAGAACCAATTGTCTCCTTTAACAAGATTACCTCCTCTTAGTGCCTTTTTTTCTCCATCACCTCAAACAGGACTTGAAATGAATTTTTGCTTCCCTCATAATCACTGCCCACCCCTGACCCAACAACACTGCTGCTTACTCCAGCTACACTGCAGCTCACACATCATGGCCCTGCCTTTTGTCCACATTCTGTTAGCGATGCCATTACCCATAACTTCTTCTCTGCCTGGAGACCCTCCTTCCCTCTTCTATACCTTGAACACTCCTGTGTTTGAAGGCCCAACTCAAATGTCCCATCTTCATGAAACCCTTTCTCCTGCATAGAATTATTTTCTTTCTTCTCTGGCTCCCAATATCTTTGGTGATAGCACTTACCACATCAGGTAACCACTGTCATCAGCATCCCTCGAGCCTGGTTGTGAGCTCCTTGAAGGCAGGACTGTGCCGAGCACAGGGCCTAGCATGAGGTCACACTCAGTCAGCACTGGTTGTTAGTTGTTTGGTTGAGTAAATCAGTCAATAATATTAAAAGATTCCTTTTTTACTCTAAAGGTAGTTTTATCAAAATTCCAAAATAAACATCAGCTGTACTTTGCATAAATAAGTCCTGAATGATGCTGGTAGTATTTTACATTCAAGATTTAATAAATGGATATTAAATACACACAAAAAGGAAAAATCTCCCTCTAAAGAAGATTTAGGCAGGTCACATTCAGTTTGGCATCTTTACTTAATGATTTCATACACATTGCAGTCAAACCAGGAAGCCTACAGAGAGTAAAACAAGTCTTTAGTAAAGTCTGTTGTGTTTACTGCAAGCTTTGGCTTCTCAGCTTTCCTCAGCATCTGTGCAGTTCAGAGTAATATGTACTATTTAAAAAGTGTTTAGATATAATAAGTTAATCGTTTAAAAGTGTAATTAAATGTAACCATATTTCTCATAGCAAATTGGCTTTTTTAGGCATCTCTTGCTAAATAAATCAAACCTACTGAGAAATCCATTGGCATTTGACAGACAAATTTTTCAAAGTTTCTAACTTAGAACCAAATTCAATTAAAACAATACTTTTCAACTTCTGTGGAAACCAGGCTGCAAGTAATCAATTTTGGAGGGTTCTGTTAGGAGTAGCCCTCGTGAGATTTATTGAAAAACTGGGCTCTAGGCAGCCTTTGGAAGAGAGCTAGGAATTAGTTATAATGGATTCTTAAGTGAATTTTATTTTGGTGAAGGATTTTGATTGATAGGAGCATAAAGCTATGTCTTGAGGAGTGTGTGTGTGTCTGTGTGTGTATGTATATGTGGTATACGGTTCCTTTTCAGGAAGAGGAATAGCTGTTAATGGAAAAAGTGACATCCAAAATAATTTAGACTCTGTCAGCCAACCTGGTCTCAAATCCCAGCTCTGCCTTTTGCTAGCATGATCACCTATAAACTGGGAATAGTAGAGGCCCTTCATTGTGTGGGCATGGTGGGAACTGATTGTGTACTCGGAGTGTGTGTGCTTAGTGCCTCACATAATGAGCTGACACTAACTATAATTTGCTGCTCCCCCAAAGATGCTCTCCTCAAAGGACCACTTGAGTGATCAGAAAAGATTCCTAGGATATTTTCTCTTTTTGTGACCACTGAAGGCTGTAAGGGTGGGCTGAGGTTCTAGTGTGCCTGTTTTGATGTGAGCTTAGCATTCAGACTGACCCCTCAGAGCTTGACTTAACTCATTGTTCCAGTGTTTTGTTATTTCTCTGTCCCGCCTCTAATCTAAATTGAAGAAAAGCATGCCTCATGTGATACTTTGTAAGCAGATGCCTCAAAGCCATTGTTCCTCTAAGTTATTTCCCGTGACCTAATATCAAGCACATAAGTCTCCTCAGCTTGTTTAAAAAAAAAAATCTTCGCATGCATCCATCAACGTGGCATACTGCAGAGCATAATATTTGGAGAAAAACGAGGCAAAACGCACTTAATAAAATTGCAAGCATATGGTGAAGTTCTCAGACAAGTTATTTATGGTCTTGATTAACCTTGCAACATTTTTTTGCCATTTTCATAGTTTTAACATAACAACAGAAAAATATTTCCTTTACCTTTTAACATGACAGGATTATCTTATCTCCTGTTCTTTAATTTAGCCTTCACTTCTCTCCCTTACCCCAAAACGTCTAGCAGCTTGATCATGGAAAAGCAGAGCTTCTTGTGCTCGGTGGCAGTTCATTTCATCTGTGGTGTTTTCCCGACTCTAGTGCATAGCAACAGCGCCACCCAGAGGACAAGGTCCCAAGTTTCTAGGATCTGTTCCATTCCTTGGCTCATAAACGTGTCAGTGTTTTACATGATGGTTGCTGGCTGCTATGTGTACAATGTGTAATATACTAGCATTTCAGGCTCTTTCTAGTTAATAGGTCTTATTTTTTTCTGATCTACAGATTCATTAACTTCTTAGCTCTCTTTGGGTATAATGAGTTTTCTTTTAATCTTCCTGAACTAAAAACAGTAAGTGGTTGATTGTGCTAAGCTGCAGATAAATCAGATGAGCAAGCTGTTCTTTATACCGCTATAGAAATGATATACGAAAACTAATATTGAAGTCAGTGTAATATCTGTGCTGTCAGGAGAAAATATTAAAACGTGCGAGTTGTTCTGTGTTTAATGACTATGAAAGTCACCTCATGAAATAAACTTTTCTCATTCTTAGAGGATTGTCTGTTTTATCTTATGTTGTCCCAAATTTAGCAATGTGGCAAAACATTTCCTTTGATTTTAAATATATAGTTACATGTCATAAGAATGAAATCAAATGAATTTAATTTATGGTAAGGAGATAGTCCTACATATATCAAATACATGTATTTCAGGACCACTTTTTCTTCCTGCCATTAACTGAACTGAGTTTGTCATATTTGTTTTGCAAAACTTATTTACTGATTTAAGTGAACCTCTGAGCTAGATTAAGCCC
Organism: Bison bison bison; assembly: GCF_000754665.1. Lineage (NCBI taxonomy): Eukaryota > Metazoa > Chordata > Mammalia > Artiodactyla > Bovidae > Bison > Bison bison. Next base: position 7,899,751 of record NW_011494876.1, read on the forward strand.
TGCAGCTTACTGATTAAGAGGGAGAATGAGGAATGAGATTGGATGGGTTCAAATTATGGCCCCACTATTTCCTGACTGGCATGACCTTAGGTTAACACTCCTTTCTTCCAAATGATCACTCCACGCTCTGGAGAACAGAAATGCTTACAGAGTCCTATTCCTCCCCCTTTAGATGCAGTTGTTAATCCTATGTCATAGAATTGTGAAAAATTGAAAAAAATGAAAAAGTGAAGTAACTCAGTTGTGTCCCACTCTTTGCGACCCCACGGACTGTAGCCTACCAGACTCCTCCGTCCATGGGATCTTCCAGGTAAGACTACTGGAGTGGGTTGCCATTTCCTTCTCCAGGAGATCTTCCCAACCCAGGGATTGAACCCAGGTCTCCTGCATTGTAGGCAGATGCTTTACGTTCTGAGCCACCAGGGAAGTCCAACAAGGATTTAACACAGAGTAGGTGCTCAATAAATATCGGTTACTACTATTATTATTGCTGTCTTGGTTATTTGTAGGGCTTCCCCTGTGGCTCAGCTGGTAAAGAATCCGCAAGCAAGGCGGGAGACCAGGGTTCCATCCCTGGGTTAGGAAGATCCCCTGGAGAAGGGAAAGGCTACCCTCTCCAGTATTCTGGCCTGGAGAATTCCATGGACTGGTCATTTATAGGTGTTCATTATTATTCCTGTGCTGCTTATTGCTGAATTCCAAAATAAAAAAAAAAGATCTTATTTTTTTAACTGGTGCTTTCATGGAATGTTCCCTACCTAGAAGTAGTCGAAAATGATTTACTGCTGCACATGTACAGAAACATATCTATTCCATTTGTGGATGGGGATGTTTGGCTTCAGACAGTTCATCTGTTACCCTGCCTCCACCCCCATCATGTTCAGAGAGCTGTTAGAAACAATTAGGCCATTCTGATGTGTGCCAGGAAAACAAAAAGACATTATTGAAGTGAAAGCTCTGCCTTTAGAAAGCATTAAAAACAAAGTCATGGCAACTGGAATATCTTAAAGAGTTTTTTAGCTGCGTCATTGCCATAATCCATTCCTGTCCCTGAACGTGATTATGAAATTAGAAGACATGTACATAGAGGGAACTGAGGCCACCCAATTCTGTATTGTACCCCCCTGAAAGCAAGACTTGGATCCTTCCCCAACAGAGTCATTAGCAGTTGGGGTTTATGTCAGTTTTAACAGTTGCATGTATGAGTCAGAATGCTTTACCATGATATGCTATTATTAAATTTAAATTAGCTATTGAATAAAACATTTGCAGGTAAAAACTTCGTTTTCAATAGTAAAAATTAAGTTAAAGAATTGGGTATTCAGACCTGGTTCCACCACCTTGCAGTTATTTTTAACTGGATTTTTAAAATTTACCTTTCTGTCTATTCATGTCAGTAGTCCTTATTACTTCAAAAAGTTTACACTGATTATTTCTCTGTTTTCTTACACTTTAAAAATCACTGAATGTGAATCTTTTCTGTTAGTATATTTTTTTTTACTCCTTGTATCATTGTGTCTGCTTTATAGAAACATGAGCAAACATGGAAGGGCAGTCTGTATCGTCTAAGTGAGAACTCAGTCACAAACCAAATAGTGTTCTGTAACCATTTCTATTCTCCAGAGAGTGGAGTGAGTCATTTGGAAGAAGGGAGTTCCTGCCATTAACTGAACTGAGTTTGTCATATTTGTTTTGCAAAACTTATTTACTGATTTAAGTGAACCTCTGAGCTAGATTAAGCCCTGCAACTTACTGATTAAGAGGGAAAATGAGGAATGAGATTGGATGGGTTCAAATTCTGGCCCCACTAGGGGCCAGAATGTAGGGACAGTATAAATGTAGGGACAGTATAAAATAGAATTAACAGCATAAAATTAGGAAAATGGAAATTTGTCTGAATAGCAGAACTGTGATACTTAGAGAGTTATTTAAATTCTTCAAAAAGTAAATAGGTGGAGATCCATTCAGTAGAGGCCTGAGTACAGCTGAAATTCTGGATGAATACTAATGAATATATTACTGGGAGTATTTCTACACCACTGTGAGTTGGTCTAGAGAACCTGTTAGGCCCTTTGCTTACTAATTCCTTTTTTGCTGTGAAATAATAAAGCCTAAATCATAGTACTAAATTTTACTTGCAGAATGCTGGAAGTCTTATTTCTCCAGTGAGATCAAATATGTCTTATGATATGTTTTTCCTTCTACTGTTCTCCCAGCTGTTTTTCTTATTACTGAAATGGTGATGTATTGATATTGGTTCAATTACCAAAGTATCTGAGCACATTTAAATTCATGGTGCATCACAGATAGGCTAACTGACTGTGATTATCAGACAGGGTGTTTGATTTAAAGAAACATTTCCAAGAGATTATTTATAGAGAAAGACGGTTTAAAGAATTCCCATCACCCATGTCATTAATATTTTAGGACCCATTAAATTAAGGAATATATGGAAAATAAGGAATATGTGCCTTTTACCTACAGGCATCATTGCCACGCTGTTTTCTTCAGCTGGGGTCAACACTGTGGGGCCACATTATGGCTGAGAAAATCTTAACATCAACCCCATTAAGTAAGGAAAAAACAGAAGTCCTTCAAATGCAATTCAAAAATGTATACCAAATTCCAAATTGTAATGAAATGAGAATGTTGTGTTTTTTTAATTTTATTTTATTTTTAAATTTTACATAATTGTATTAGTTTTGCCAAATATCAAAATGAATCCACCACAGGTATACATGTGTTCCCCATCCTGAACCCTCCTCCCTCCTCCCTCCCCATACCATCCCTCTGGGTCGTCCCAGTGCACTAGCCCCAAGCATCCAGTATCGTGCATCGAACCTGGACTGGCAACTCGTTTCTTACATGATATTTTACATGTTTCAATGTCATTCTCCCAAATCTTCCCACCCTCTCCCTCTCCCACAGAGTCCATAAGACTGTTCTATACATCAGTGTCTCTTTTGCTGTCTCGTACACAGGGTTATTGTTACCATCTTTCTAAGTTCCATATATATGCGTTAGTATACTGTATTTATGTTTTTCCTTCTGGCTTACTTCACTCTGTATAATAGGCTCCAGTTTCATCCACCCCATTAGAACTGATTCAAATGTATTTTTTTTAATGGCTGAGTAATACTCCATTGTGTATATGTACCACAGCTTTCTTTGGTTTTCATATTAGAATTACATGGTTGCTAACCACATAAAAGAAATACTTTGAGGAGATGTTCAAAAAGAATTCTATCAGATATAATGGAATTTTCTCCCTTTATAGAACAAAGGAAAAACATCGAGTTGCTTTGGAGGCAAGTGTTTAAGGCTTACATGAAATGTAGTTGTTTAGCGATGTTTTGAAAAAGGTAGTAACTTAAAGATTTCTTATGGAGGAGAAAATTCTGATTTCATATTTTTGTTGAGTATTGGTATCAGTCAGTTCTTTCAGTTCTGTGATTAATGCTTGAGGTTCTATTATGCTAGGGGAAACTGACTGCCTTGACCTACGATTTATATGTGCAGTTCCAAAAATGAAAGTAGCCATTGTCCTTGCAAATTTAGTAACATTGGGATATAAATATATGTATATGCTGTATCTAATAATGAAAATAGATATTATCCTTGCAAATTTAATAACATTGAGATATAAATATATGTATATTCCATATCTCTGAGTCTCCAGTCTATTGCTGATATTTGCTCTGCAGCATTAGTTCCAGGAGACATTTGGTTTTTTTACACTGTTAACAAAGGAGCAACCTTTGTTAGCAGTGTAAAAACTCCACAAAGAGGAGAATTCCACACATGAACTTTAATTACACCATAGATGCTGTCTAATCCAGTGACTGGCCATTAAAATAACCTCTGCTTTCCCTCATATACCACTTTGTTACTTCCTGGATCTCCCAAACAACCTTCAACTCTTCATAAAATAAACCTTCTTGCAGGTTGTTTCTCAGGAAAAAAATTAAAGTAGTGAGAGTGCATGATACATAAAGAGCATTATGCTGATTAGTGTCTCAGAAATGTTTTGTCTTTTACAGCCTGTCAACCAGGGCCGTCACTATCAGAAAGAAATGAACCCACCTTCTCCTTCTAACCCCCGGTAAGAATCATTAATAAGCTAAATTTATTTTTTTTTTTAATTTAAATTTATTTATCTTAATTGGAGGCTAATTACTTTACAGTATTGTATTGGTTTTGCCATACATCAACATGAATCCACCATGGGTGATTATTTAGGGATTGACTGTCCATTTTTCTTGGTTTCTTAAAATTGTTTTCCAAACTTCTGAAGAGCTTGCAAAGTTGGCTTTTGTTAGAAGTTTAGTTTAGTCTACTCTTCTTAATCAAACTATGTTGTCATGGCTAATAGTATAACTAGATTTATATGGCACTTCTGCCTTTTACTAGCTGGGGGACTTTGAGAAAGTCCTTTAAGTCAAAGTAATTCAGGCATAATAATTACCTCAGTTGTATTTTGAGAATATATGAAAAATCCTTAGCACATTTCCTGGCAACATAACAAACTCTCTTTAAGTGTTCATTTACTCAGTATTATTCTATTTGCATGGATATTTCATCTTAATAGGTACTTGATGTTCAGTGCATTTTAGACAGAAATCTTTGTATCACCTGATGCTTTTACGTTCATCAAGATAGCTTATATGAGTTCAAATGGCTGTTCTCTTTTTCATAATTTCAAAGTTCATAATCTCAAAATAATTTCATTATTTCAAAAATGTCATTGATACAAGTCATTTGTCAATATAGAAGAACCTTATTTTATTAGGCTCATTAGAGATAAGTGTATCTAAATTCAAGTTTTGAAATATATGTAATATTATATGGGTTTTTAAAAATAATTAAATAAACTATTGACAGTTTACCCATATAATTCAATATCACTTTATTACTGTTTATTAAATACTAGGAATTTACTGAAAACCACCCTCAGCATCTTAGTTATTACAGTATAACTCATTATCTAAATGCTTCTCATTATCAAGCTCTCTCATCTGAGTGAAACAGACAGGAAGGATTTGTTAAATAAGAATACAGGGCTGTACCCTGGAAGCCAATGGCAGCCAGGCCTCAGGAGGGATCTGTATAGGGAACTAGAAAGCAGAGAGGCAGGTAGGCAGTATCCTACACCCCATCTCTGTTTACTTCTTCCTATCTGCTCCATTCTTCCAAGCACCAGCTTTCTTTACTTCTCAGTCACATATGGCTATCTTGAGTTTACATATTACAGTTCAGAATAATGCTGAGGCTGACAGTCTATGCCTGAATTGCAGTTCCTCCTTTCCTGGAGAAAGAATATGGTTGGCCTAGCTTGGGCCAAGTATTCACTTCTGGTCCAATCAGCAATGAAGAACCAACCAACCAAGCCATGTCAAACTAACATGGCTACCAGAAAACCATCTACATGTTTTACAGGACTTTTAATGGAGCCCAGAATGTTCATAAGTATTCTTTATTAGTAATCTCTTCTAAGTGTTTCTGGTTGTCTATATACTCAATCTGTCTTTCTTGCATGTTACCTAGTAGGCAGAATTGTCACTATCATAAATAGATATAATAAGGAGTTGAAAATTGAGACTGTAATTTCAGTGTATATAGAAGGATGTTTATTCTTCAGAATAGTTCTCTCTTGATATGTGAATATGTCTTTCCTAATTTGCAGCTCATCTAGATTTGACCAATAGACTATCTCTATATGAATAAACTTTCAAGATAGCTGGAAGTCTAAGTGAAGTCGCTCAGTAGTGTCCAACTCTTTGCAACCCCGTGGACGGTAGCCTACTAGGCTTTGTGGTCCATGGGATTTTCCAAGCAAGAATACTGGAGTGGGCTGCCATTTCCTTCTCCAGGGGATCTTTCCAACGCAGGGATCGAACCCTGGTCTCCTGCATTGCAGACAGACGCTTTACCATCTGAGGCACTAGGGAAGCCCTAACTTTGGTCCAAATTATAATAGAACTTGTAAGCTGAGTAAATGAACATGATAGAAAGTTATGTTAGAAAGTGGAGCATTTTGTTTCAGTGAAAGGAAAACAGGGGCTTAGTTTTCATCCTACCTCTGCTACTAACCCAGTGTATAATCTCAGGCGAGCCTCTCAACCTGTTCAGACCTCATCTGATAACAAGAACACCCTCATGTGTAAAGGAAAGGATTTCAGTTACAAATTATCTGGGGTTACTTCCAGATTTATGAGTCTGTGACTTTGATGGGACTCATTATAGACTTTCCATATGAAAACCAGTTTTACTATTAAAGGGAACAGTGCCCTGTATAGGAAACATACTTCATAATGTTGAATATATTAATTAATGTTTAGGTGTGGTAGTGTATGATTTTAAATATCTCTTTTAAAATTTGATTCCCAAAAATAGAATATAAGAAAATTCACCAACTAAACAGACAGCATATTTCATTTAACCAATTAAATGTTTGTTCATTTAGGAAAAATTAATTACACTTTTGCATAATAAAACTAAAAGTCAAATTTCAAAGCAAAAAATCAAATGCCACCAATCCCATTTTCCAGCAGGTTATTCACCAGTCCTAGAAAATTATATAGCTGTTCAGAAAGCCTACAGATTACATGGCTTAATTCTTTGCTCATAAATGAATCCAGTAGCTTGGAGAATTGGCAAAAAGGCATTATTGGGCCATAAATAAAGAAGATGATAAAATTATGAGGTCAGCATGCTGCTGCTGCTAAGTCGCATCAGTCGTGTCCGACTCTGTGCAACTGCATAGACAGCAGCCCACCAGGCTCCCCCGTCATTTCCTTCTCCAGTGCATGAAAGTGAAAAGTGAAAGTGAAGTTGCTCAGTAGTGTCTGACTCTTTGCGAACCCATGGACTGCAGCCCACCAGGCTCCTCCATCCATGGGATTTTCCAGGCAAGAGTACTGGAGTGGGTTGCCATTGCCTTCTCCGAAGCAATGATTCTTAAGATTCATCTTTATTATATTCCTTATAAGTATCCCATGCTTTAAACCCTAAAACACCGAACTTTAAAGTTAAAATTTAAAGTTAAAAGATACTGATAATGACTACTGAAAAACTAAGAAATGGAAAGATAAGTCTCTGAGTCTGCCCCCTTAGATACACAAGCATGTAGCTTGAATCTTGAAAGCTTGGTATGCAGAGGCTCTGAACAATACGTGAGAAGCAGGTAGGCCCTTCACTTCCTGAATTAAGTGCTGTTGTGATCAAAATAATGCAAACATAGTGGGGATGGGGAACGTGTGTCTGTGCAGGTCCACCAAAAGAAGCATGTGATGGTGCCCTTTGGGAGGTAAAATGGCCACATTAGTTTCAGTGAAATATCTGCAACTACTCCAGAGACTTAACATCATATGTACTCATACCCACATGAGTCAACTTTCAGTTAGCTTTACTAATGTAACAGAATAACCAATATCCCTAAAGTCTTTTATTTACTTTTTATCCTGGAAAGACTTTTATTTCTGTACCATATTTACCTTCTTAGTTTTATGTGTTGATGAGTAAAATTAAAGATAGTATGCAGTCCACAAATCAGACAAATTTGTGTTTTGAAAAGTAATCTCTAGGGTTAAAATGGCTAAAACACTGCATATATTCATATATTGGTTTCCTCTAAATAAAGCGTTCACTTGCACTCATAGGGCAGTGCTTGACATTGGATGCTGTGGGATAAAATGGTAATCCTTTCCTGAAACGTTTACAGTCTAGGGACTGAAATACACATGGTTCACCTCATCTCTTTGTGTGTTTAGATTTGCAGAAGTCACTCTCCCTTGCTTTGGTAGGCGTGAGGGGAGTGATATTTTCCATTATTTTTGCCTAACATACCAATTGATACTTAGCATCTCAGTTGCTGGGGCCCTTGCCTCCTTTGTTCACCCACACTGTCTCTTGGGGCACTGACAGCCTGTTATGACAAGATGCAGAAATGGCTAACATAATCTAATACAATTTACAGGAGTGTTGGGTAGGAGGAAACAATTTCACAGTTCATTCATATTGAGAAATGTTTCCTAGCATGTAAACTTACATCCTGCCATACTGAGCAAAATGGATGCTGTTCACAGTCTTCAGTCATTTATTTTAAAATGCCATCTATTGGTTTGTAGGGTTTAGAGCTGTCCCTCAGGCACATCTATTTATGTGTTTATGTAGATTCTTCAGAACAACTCGAGATATTTTTGTTCAGGGACGGGTTTTATAAAGTAAGCTGTGATTACATTCTGGTTGTCTGTTCATATGGATGGAGTCAATAACCAGTGTTTCGTTTCAAATGATGATCACATTTGCTGTTTTTACAAGTCATAAGAAAATTAAAGAGGAGGGAAGGTAGTCAAAGGCTCTGTAAGGTCTCAGATGTTTATAGAAATAAACAATATGGAAAATAATTCTAGACTGCGCAAATAGTCATGAATGGCATGGTTTTCTTTCTAAAGTGTTTGCTTTATGATTTAGCATTTATCCATAGTTTTCAAAATGTCATTGCAGATTGTGTTAGGGCTTGAATCCCTTGCAGCCTTGCCACATGTTTGTGTGATATGAATGTACTTATAACTATAATTATCTGATAAATCCCTGCAGACTTTGACAGATGATTAATAACTGCTGACCTCAGTTCATGCTGGCTCAGCTGGCCTGACTGAGGCAAGCTGGCCTGGCACTGTAACCTACAGGCGCTGCTCTGGGCTGACCACAATGGCTTCATTTTTCTTTTCTCTCCAATTGTCGGGACTCCGCCTGGTGAGCTTCTCTTCTCGTGCTTAAGGTTTTTTCCCCCCACCAACACAAGAGAGAGAAAATGTATAATCAATAAATAAAATTAAATACAGAACTTGAATGTCATGTTTCTCTTTAAATGATTAAGTTTGAATCATTTTAAAACAAGTCATATTGGAATATTCCTCCTTAGACCAAAGCACCACAGAGGATTTCCTGATTAACTGTGCACACAGTTTCTCTAAATGTAATGTCATTGCTTTTTTCTTACTATCTGTATTTTGGCATTAAATCTTTTTTGCTTTATTTTGGTTTTATCACCACAATATTTTATTATGAAAAAAATGACATGTACAGCAAATTTTACAGGTAGCAGTCATATGTCCTCACCTAGAGCCTACAATTAGTATTTTACTGAAATTTTTAATCACCTATCTACTCTTATGTCCATCCACCAATCCACATAAGTTTTGATCCATTTCAAATAAAGTATAGATACCAGGACATTCTTTCAAGCATTTCTGTAGTTTAGTGAAGTCAGACAGACCCAAATTTGAAAGCACTTGACTTCTGTCAACTTAAATTTTCTTATCTCTACATCAATGACATTGAGTGTTTGTTTACTCTTTCATAAATTACTTTATGAAATACTCAGATAATGCTTTCTGTGTGCAACTCAAAAATGTTGTCTTACTTCATCCCAGCAACAATCCAATGAGGTGAATTGTTATTAACCCCACTGTACAGATGCGGTTTCAAGAAGTTAATGAGCTCACTGAAAGTCACCCTGTCAACAAATGTCATTGCTGAGAGCTGATTTCAGACTCCTTGACTTTGGTATCTACACTTTTAGCCACTACACTATGCTGCCTCCCACAGCACATACTTTAGCATTAAATCTTAATGATTTGTTTGTAAAACCAAAGGCATCGTTTTTACTTTCATCATTTCTCTCGATAGGTTTACCTAGGAAAAGCTATCAATATTAGTGCCCCTCATTTCATAATCCCCTTCCCACAAATTCACACCTGCTTCTTTCAAGGGGGTGACTCTCCATACTGGGGGTCCCTTGGTGGCTCAGATTCTGGTAAAGACTCTGCCTGCATTGCAGGAGACCAGGTTCAATCCCTGAGTCAGGAAGATCTCCTGGAGAAGGAAATGGCTCCCCACTCCAGTATTCTTGGCTGAGAAGTCCCTTGGACAGAGGAGCCTGGAGGGCTACAGTCCATGGGGTTGCAAAGAGACATGATTAAGCTACTAACACTTTCACTTTCACTCTGCATACTCTGAACCCTGGATCTGAGTTCAGCTCCTTGACTGAGGAGCCGTCGCGGTGTTCCCTGATGCCGTGGGGATGGGGTGGTGCCTCTCCTCCCTGTGGTGCTCAGCACAGCCTGACGGGGTAAGGGCTCCATCACAATGTACACTGAGGGAGGGAACAGAGAGGCATGCCCAGATGCCATGAAGAGATGAAATTCTGCATCCTGAATGTTAGCCAGTTACGTTTCAAATATTTTCCCTCATCCTTACAAGAGTTGCCCACTTCCCTTTCTGCAAATAGAAGGACAGTGGCATTGCTTTATTTACTCTCAGGATAAAATTGGGTTTTTGTGAAAGGCTCTTGTTTGGACAAAGTTTAATTTTCATGCATGTTCCACTCCCTGCCAACCTGGAGAGCCATAGACAGTGATAACCATTAGAATGGCCCTAATCTTTAATATATAAAGTATATATAAAGTATTATTTATACTGTATCTTTAATAGTAGTTTCCAATACCTTCTATATTCTAATGACTTTCAAAATTATATGTCCAATCCTGCCTCGCCTCTGAATTCCAGACTCATCTGTCCAAGCTGCCAATTTGACAGATGTCCAATCCACTGAGATCTCTAATGCGTACCTCAAATCCATTGCAAAACATAACTTTGTTTTCTTTACCTCTGCACATCTGTTCTTTCTTCACTTTTCTCCATCTCAAAAATGCCACCTTCATCCCCCTTTTACTCAAGCCAGAAACCAAGAGCAATACCTGGTTTCTCTCTCTAACCCCATGTTCAGCCTCAGCAAGTAGTACTGGTACTGCCTCCAATCATAGTATATGCCAGATGTAGCCACTGCCCTCTTGTTACTGCTACAGTTGTTGCCCAGATAGCCGTCATCTCTCACCTGGACAAACTCTCACCTGGACAGATACCATTGCTTCCTACCTGCTTTCTCTGCTCCTTTGGCCCCTTTGTTTCACTCAGCAACCAGTGTGGTGCTGCTACCCCTAAAATGGACTGAAGCTTCCCCCAATGTAAAACTTCCCGAAGGTGTCCCTTTGCTTTTTGGGTCGGGTCGTCTCCTTCTCCTGAATGCCCGTCACTCACGCTGTGTTTCCTGCCATCATGTACCTTGACTCAAATGCCACAGTCCTGCCTCTTTCTCTCAGATACTCCAGACTTGGTTTCACCATAAGAGCTTTGCATGAGATGGCCTCTGCACCTGGTGTTCCCTAGCCTAGAAGGGCCATAGCCTCTTCCTGTCATTCAGGTCTCCATCTAAGTTTCAACTCCTCAGAGGCCCCCTTTCTAAACACCTAACCCAAAGTAGCCCCAGGAAGCCTCATTACAGTCTGTTTTTGTTTTCACTATAGTACATTTCACTACCTGATACCACTTACTTACTTGTTGCTTATTGCACACAGACACACACACATTCACGCCCCTCGAGAATATGCTAGAATGTAAACTACATGAGCATAGGGCCTATATCTTTCTTGCTCACTGTATCCCTAGCTCTTGAAACAGTGCCAAGCACAGAGGAGACTCTTAGGAATTGCTGAATTCACTGAATCTCACCTCACAGAAATGACTTCCCCCCCCATCTCTCTACACTAGCTACATCACTGAACACTTAACTGCTAGCTGGAACCCAGGAGCACCTATATACTTTTCTCTCCTGAAGGAGTCTGAAGTTACTTGTAACAAATGAAATCTCTCTCATGAATTTTTTTAAAATTTATTTATTTTTAATTGAGGGATAATTGCTTTACAATATTGTGTTGGTTTCTGCTATGTATCAACATGAATCAACCATAGGTAGACATATGCCCCCTCCCTCTTGATCATGAGTTGTTTTAAATGATCCCTTAGGAGAAGGCAATGGCACCCCACTCCAGTACTCTTGCCTGGAAAATCCCATGGACGGAGGAGCCTGGTAGGCTGCAGTCCATGGGGTCGCTAGGAGTCGGACACAACTGAGCGACTTCACTTTCACTTTCCACTTTCATGCATCGGAGAAGGAAATGGCAACCCACTCCAGTGTTCTTGCCTGGAGAATCCCAGGGACGGCGGAGCCTGGTGGGCTGCCGTCCATGGGGTTGCACAGAGTCAGACACGACTGAAGTGACTTAGCAGCAGCAGCCCATCTTATAGAGAGTGCCAGTGGCTAGAAACCTGCTTGGGTTGGCACTTCTGTAGAATGTGTGTTTAAAGCTTCACCAATGAACAGAATCTGGATAGGCAAATGGAAAAGAAGGGGAAAAAAATATACGTATATATGGCGGGGGCGGTTGGGGGACAAATCTGAGCCTGTGGTGCAGGTACACTATTAACTTAAGTGACTCCCTACCCCTCATGCTTCTGGAGGGGTCTTTGGTTCACTGGTCTAACCTTCACAGCAGACTTTAAAAACACCTGTACAGAGAGACTTAGCTGGGCCCCTTTCCTCCTCGGTCTACAGCAATGGCCAGGCTCAGAATGGTGTCTCTAGCCCTACCCCAGTGAAGACCTGAGCCAAAGGCACCCTCGGTAACAAATGGAATCACTGGGGAATCATCCTGTGTCTCCCCGCTGACCACTCTGAAGCTAGAACCATGCCCTACTCAATTGTAGGGCCACCATTCCCCTTGTGTTTCAGAGGGCCGAGCATTTCACCAGCAGGGCTGGACAGGCGTTCCCTGTCCCGTCACTTTTCCTTCCTCCTCTGCTCTTTTCATTTGGCCTGCCCAGCCTACTTTCAGGCCTGGTTTGGTCATTTATTCTACCAGAGCCTGTTAACTCGAGTGCATACCTGCTCAAATCACCCTGCTCCAGGCCCTAACTGGCTGTCACCCCAGAGGACTGGGCACCACCCCTGCCACTGGACCCATATTTCTTTTTCTTCACTCTCTCCACTTGTCCTTTGTAGCCCTGCCTTCCTGGGCACCCACCAGTCCTCCTTCAGCTTCTCAGTTGAGATGCCTGCGTGCTCTCTGACCACGTCTCTCGGGCTGCTGCTGCTGCTGCTGCTAAGTTGCTTTAGTTGTGTCCAACTCTGTGGGACCCCATAGACAGCAGCCCACCAAGGCTCCCCCGTCCCTGGGATTCTCCAGGCAAGAACACTGGAGTGGGTTGCCATTTCCTTCTCCAATGCA
>NW_011494876.1:7913001-7916544 GCF_000754665.1 Bison bison bison
GTCCAACTCTTAGCAACACCATGGACTGCAGCCTACCAGGCTCCTCCATCCATGGGATTTTCCAGGCAAGAGTACTGGAGTGGGGTGCCATTGCCTTCTCCTCTCTCGGGCTACTAGGGCTTAACTCTTCAACCTGAGTCTCCTAATTTTCCAGCTGTACTCCAAGAAAGTCTTAAGCCATTAGGGCTGGGGAAGTACTCGTTGAATATTTTAGGTATTTTTATGTTTTCCAGAATTACAAATTCACAAAACCCTTTTCCGCAAGAGTTTCCGAACAACGTATTACATCTTCCCCTCCCACCTCCCCAAAACTTCTACATCCCTGAAAAATTTTAAGATCCCTGAAGAATCTTAGCACTTTTAACTGTAAAAAATGTGGGGTTCTGCAATTACCCAGGCGTACCCAGTCACCATTATCCATCCAGATGATGAACTCAGAGTACCTCTGGCCCAGGGCCAGTGTAAAGAAGGTAATTACTAAAGGAATTATTTACCATTCCAACATTTTACAGTTTCAGCTTTTAATTAAAAGATTCAGATTCCTCTTCTAGAGTAATGAGCACCTTTTAAAAAATCGAAGTGCTAATTCCAGTTTATAACATTCACCTGTATTCTGTCTGAGGGAAAGAAGAGAGGAATACAGGCTGAGATTCAGGATAATGATGTGAACCTAAGACACGGAAGACCATGACTTTGGTTAAATATCTATGGCCAGTCGCGTCCATAGACTCTGCCTTACCATTCACTTTGTTACCTCACCCAGAATAGCTCCCCTGGCTATTAAACAAGCAATCACTGTAACAGGTAACAACTGAAAGTGTGCTGCAGTTCATACCTCAGGATGAAGTAACATTCAGTGAGTATTTTTGAAGCACCCACTGTGTGCAGAGCACCATGGAGCGATGACTTTAATATTCGCTTCGTGAGTTTGTGGCCTCCCAGGACTGGCAGTCCGTGCCCTGCCTGTCATCACAGCAGACGGTGACTGCTTTAAGAAAGTTGCCTTGGAGTTTGGGAGCCTTGTCCATACCTGGCACATAGAAATGATAGCTTTTTCCAAACCTGTTGTTGTTGTTCAGTTGCTGAGTCGTGTCCAGCTCTTTGACCCCACAGACTGCATCACGTCAGACTTCCCTGTCATTCACCATCTCCTGGAGTTTGCTCAGACTCGTGTCCATTGAGTTGATGATGCCATCCAACTATCTCATTCTCTGTCACCCCTTCTCCTGCTGCCCTCAATCTTTCCCAGCATCAGGGTCTTTTCCAGTGAATCAGCTCTTCTCATCGAGTGGCCATAGTATTGGTGCTTCAGCATTAATCATCCAATGAATATTCAGGGTCGATTTCCTTTAGGAGTACCCATTCACAAACAGCTTTTGTTGGCAGTTGGTTTTACTTCTTCCCTTTAATTCTTTTATTTCTCTTGTTAACCAAAAACATTACTGATTAACGTTAGAGTACATAATTTTTCACTCTAGCAATATATTATGTTTACCAGACTTTACAGCTTCATATTTTGCTGTTCATTATCTCATAAAAACCTACTCAGTATAATAAATATCATACAAGTCAAATGTCCAACCTATTTAAAATTACTTGAAGGAGAAAAGGCAAGCGACTTTTAGCTGGATTTGATTGAATTAACACTAACATTATTGTTCTATTGACTCTTTCTTGTCCATTGATTTTTAAAAGCCTTCAGCTCCCTTGCTATTCGTTAAGACAAATCAGATGTAATTTCGTGCTTAGGACAAGAAAATGCTGATGGGTGTTGGGTGTATGCATGGAAGAAAATTACATATGTGCTGAAACAAGAACGTATATATGTGCTGGAACAAGAGTGGTTAGAAGGCAGTTTCTCATATTTTGTGGTAAACAACTTGGCTTTTAACTTTTGAGGGTAACAATAGTGACCTTTGCTTTATTATGTGAAAACTGGGATTAGTAAGAACTGAAGCTAAATGGTTACTTGTAGATAATGACCTTTATCACTTATTTGAGATGAGGAAACTAGCTAGAATTATACATATTCTCATATTTTCCAATTCTTGTGTGTATATGTGTATGTGCTCAGTCATGTCCAGCTCTGCAACCCCATGGAATGTAGCCCACTAGACTCCTCTATCAGTGGAATTTTCCAGGGAAGAATACTGTAGCAGGTTGCCATTTCCTTCTTCAGGAGATCTTCCCAGCCCAGGGACTGAACCTGTGTCTCTTATGTCTCCTGTGTTGTCAGGTGTCTTCTTTACCAGCTAAGCCAACAGGGAAGCCCTTTTCAGTTCCTAATTCTCTATATTTGTAGAATGTATAGACTAATAAGCAACTGAATTAAAGCAAGAAATGAAGGGAGGGTAAAATATCTTCTGTTGAATTAATAGTGAACAATTTTTACACATCAGAGCCATTTGTATTATTGAAATAACAAAGAACAGGAAACCTGAGATCTAGCCTGGCCTGATGTCAATTCCAAAGAAAAGCAGGGAAAGATAAGAAAGCCTTGCTCAGTGATCAATGCAAAGAAATAGAGGAAAACAATAGAATGGGAAAGACTAGAGATCTCTTCAAGAAAATTAGAGATACCAAGGGAACATTTCATGCAAAGATGGGCACAATTATGCACAAAAAAGTATGGACCTAACAGAAGCAGAAGATATTAAGACGAGGTGATAAGAATACACAGAAGAACTGTACAAAAAAGATCTTCATGACCCAGGTAACCACGATGGTGTGATCACTCACCTAGAGCCAGACATCCTGGAATGCGAAGTCAAGTGGGCCTTAGGAAGCAATACTATGAACAAAGCTAATGGAGGTGATGGAATTCCAGGTGAGCTATTTCAAATCCTGGAAGATGATGCTGTGAAAGTGCTGCACTCAATATGCCAGCAAATTTGGAAAACTCAGCATTGGCCACAGGACTGGAAAAGGTCAGTTTTCATTCATTTTCATTCCAATCCCAAAGAAAGGCAATGCCAAAGAATGCTCAAACTACCACACAATTGCACTCATCTCACACGCTAGTAAAGTAATGCTCAAAATTATCCAACCCAGGCTTCAGCAATACATGAACCGTGAACTTCCAGATGTTCAAACTGGAATTTAGAGAAAGCAGAGGAGCAAGACATCAAATTGCCAACATCCACTAGATCATCAGAAAAGCACAAGAGTTCAAGAAAAACATCTATTTCTGTTTTATTGACTATGCCAAAGCCTTTGACTGTGGATCACAGCAAACTATAGAAAATTCTTAAAGAGAAGGGAACACCAGATCACCTGAGCTGCCTCCTGAGAAATCTGTATGCA
The DNA here is from genome assembly GCF_000754665.1 of Bison bison bison. NCBI lineage: Eukaryota > Metazoa > Chordata > Mammalia > Artiodactyla > Bovidae > Bison > Bison bison. Next base: position 7,916,305 of record NW_011494876.1, read on the forward strand.
GTTTAGGAAACAAGTTAGAACTGGACATGGAACAACAGACTGGTTCCAAATTGGGAAAGGAGTACGTCAAGGCTGTATATTGTCACCCTGCTTATTCAGCTTATATGCAGAGTACATCATGAGCGATGCCGGGCTGGATGAAGCACAAGCTGGAATCAAGATTGCCAGGAGAAATATCAATAACCTCAGCTATGCAGATGACACCACCCTTATGGCAGAAAGTGAAGAATTGAAGAGCCT
>NW_011494876.1:7916644-7947498 GCF_000754665.1 Bison bison bison
CAATGCTATTCTCCCAAATCTCCCCACCCTCTCCCTCTCCCACAGAGTCCATAAGACTGATCTATACATCGATGTCTCTTTTGCTGTCTCATACACATGGTTATTGTTACCATCTTTCTAAATTCCATATATATGCATTAGTATACTGTATTGGTGTTTTTCTTTCTGGCTTACTTCACTCTGTATAATAGGTTCCAGTTTCATCCGTCTCATTAGAACTGATTCAAATGTATTCTTTTTAATGGCTGAGTAATACTCCATTGTGTATATGTACCACAGCTTTCTTATCCATTCATCTGCTGATGGGCATCTAGGTTGCTTCCATGTCCTGGCTATTATAAACAGTGCTGCGATGAACATTGGGGTACACGTGTCTCTTTCCCTTCTGGTTTCCTCAGTGTGTATGCCCAGCAGTGGGATTGCTGGGTCATAAGGCAGTTCTCTTTCTAGTTTTTTAAGGAATCTCCACCCTGTTCTCCATAGTGGCTGTACTAGTTTGCATTCCCACCAACAGTGTAAGAGAGTTCCCTTTTCTCCACACCCTCTCCAGCATTTATTGCTTGTAGACTTATGGATTGCAGCCATTCTGACTGGTGTGAAATGGTACCTCATAGTGGTTTTGATTTGCATTTCTCTGATAATGAGTGATGTTGAGCATCTTTTCATGTGTTTGTTAGCCATCTGTATGTCTTCTTTGGAGAAATGTCTATTTAGTTCTTTGGCCCATTTTTTGATGGGGTCATTTATTTTTCTGGAGTTGAGCTATAGGAGTTGCTTGTATATTTTTGAGATTAGTTGTTTGTCCGTTGCTTCATTTGCTATTATTTTCTCCCATTCCGAAGGCTGCCTCTTGATATAAGTGAAAGAGGAGAGTGAAAAAGTTGGTGAGAAATAGATGAAAAAGCACCAAAGAATAGATGCTTTTGAACTGTGGTATTGGAGAAGACTCTTGGGAATCCCTTGGACTGCAAGAAGATACAACCAGCCCATCCTAAAGGAAATCTGTCCTGAGTATTCCTTGGAAGGACTGATGTTGAACCTGAAGCTCCAATACTTTGGCCACCTGATGCAAAGAACTGACTCACTTGAAAAGACCCTGATGCTGGGAAAGATTGAAGGCAGGAGGAGAAGGGTATGACAGAGGATGAGATGGTTGACTGGCATCACTGATGCGATGAACATGAGTTTGAATAAGCTCCAGGAGTTGGTGATCGACAGGGAGGCCTGGCGTGCTGCGATTCATGGGATTGCAAAGAGTTGGACATGACTGAGCAACTGAACTGAACTGAACTGATGTCAATGAAAATCATGATAAAAATGAAGGTCTCATTTTCAATAAAATCTGTGTAGCTTTCAATTAAACAGTGATGTTTGTGCTAATGAAACCCTGTCTTTGAAGGGGGCAATTCATCCTTAAACTACTGGATGTATGGCCTTTTCTTCCTTCCTTCCTTTTTTCCCCCTGTGATATCTTTCTCTGTACATCACAGGTTTGGAGATGGAAAGTGAGAATCTATTCACTGGCCACTAGCGTTGCAAGAAAATTCCATTTTGGTCAGTACTTTAACTTAGTGAAGGGTGCAGTTACTTTGTATTTTACCATTTGCCCTCTTCTGACCTCTTTCACAGTACTTTTATTGAAACCTGAAATTGCCTGCCTTTTGGAAATACTAGTAAGTCACATTAAGAGTCCAGAAAGTTTTAGTTTCTTCTGCTGAAATAATAGAAGAAATGGGAAACAAACAAGAACAACCACCATGTGACATTCTCTCAATTTGCTTGTAATCTTCTAAATTTCAGTGCTAGCAAAAAAGAAAGATGCAGCAAGGCATACAGTAAATGAAGATATTATGTGTTAGAGAAGGAATGAATCTGTCACTTTGACGGATTGTAAGGCAAAGAGCAGATTAACAGATTACTCATAGTCAGAAGGCAGCTCAGCGTGAAAAATGTGCAGGAAATGATAAGTGTGGGTTTGTGCTGATTTAATGATATTTTTAAACTACAATAACACTCTGGTAGTATAATATAATAAAGCACTTTCCTTGCATTTTTAAATCATCAACATATTTCCAGTTTGACCTTAAAAACATTTTGAACTGTTCTCTATTAAAATATGTAGCTTTCAAATTAGAAAAAAAAAAATACCATCTAAAATATCACAGCAACAGCCTTACAGGAAATATTATTGGCTTTTAAAATCAGTTCTTTCTTAAACTAGCATTTGTAATGCAAATTTTAATTATGTTTTAAGCACACTAACACCACATGCCCTTTCTCTTTGGGCATTTAAATCACTTAACAACAAATTGTTTTCTTCTAACAGCCATTTCCAGTGAAACACTTTGTAGATGCCACTACCAAGTGTGGCCTTCGTATTTTCATTGCAGGTTTTTAGTTCTGCGATTAAGATCATGACGTACTTATGAATAAACCTATTAATTTGTCCACAGATAGAAGATAAAAGTAGTTCAAATTTGCACTGAATGCTCTTGAATCATAGCAAGAAATAAGATGAATTACCTGCTTTATTTTGTATTATTACAAATATTTCTCAGAAAGCAGAACTTTTTAAGAGGTTTGTACTTTTATGTAAAAAAAAATTGAGATTTGAATAACATACCTTAGTTAATTTGACAAGGATGAACTGCCATTGTCAAGAATTTTCAGAGTAAAATTTCTGTAATGCACCTAAATGGTTTTTACTCTAATATCATCATCTTCAAAGCCTAATATAAAACTTGATTTGTTTCCTATTATCTTCTCTCAGCTCAGCAATGATAACTTTTAACATAATTAGGTATAGTGTAACTTGTAAGGGAAATGTTATATTTTCTGTCTAAGCACTTGTATCTAACCCAACTGCAAATAAATATACTAATATTGCATGCCCAGTGCTTCAATCCCAGACATAATTATGACTCACATTATGTTTTACATACATGTGAAGTGAAAGTTGCTCAGTCATGTCCGACTCTTTGTGACCCCATGGACTATACAGTCCATGGAATTCCCCAGGCCAGAGTACTGGAGTGGGTAGCCTATCCCTTCTCCAGCAGATCTTCCTGACCCAGGAATTGAACCAGGCTTTCCTGCATTGCAGGCAGATTCTTTACCAACTGAGTTATCAGGGAAGCCCCTCTACATATATTCAGTTCAGTTCAGTCGCTCAGTCGTGTCCAACTCTTTGTGACCCCATGGACCGTAACACACCAGGCCTCCCTGTCCATCACCAACTCCCCGAGCTTACCCAAACTCATGTCCATTGAGTCCGTGATGCCATCCAACCATCTCATCCTCTGTCGTCCCCTTCTCCTCCTGCCCTCAATCTCTCCCAACATCAGGGTCTTTTCAAATGAGTCAGCTCTTTGCATCAGGTGGCCAAAGTATTGGAGTTTCAGGTTCAACATCAGTCCTTCCAAGGAATACTCAGGACAGATTTCCTTTAGGATGGGCTGATTCAATCTACTTGCAGTCCAAGGGACTCCCAAGAGTCTTCTCCAACACCACAGTTCAAAACCATCCATGCTTTGGCACGCAGCTTTCTTTATAGTCCAACTCTCACATCTATACATGACTACTGGAAAAACCATAGCCTTGACTAGACAGACCCTTGTTGGCAAAGTAATGTCTCTGCTTTTTAATATGCTGTCTACGTTGGTTACAACTTTCCTTCCAAGGAGTAAGCGTCTTTTAATTTCATGGCTGCAGTGATTTTGGAGCCCAGAAAAATAAAGTCAGCCACTGTTTCCACTGTTACCCCATCTATTTGCTGTGAAGTGATGGGACCAGATGCCATGATCTTAGTTTTCTGAATGCTGAGCTTTAAGCCAATTTTTTCACTCTCCTCATTCACTTTCATCAAGAGGCTCTTTAGTTCTTCACTTTCTGCCATAAGGGTGGTGTCATCTGCATATCTGAGAGTTCCAGAAAAACATCTATTTGTGCTTTATTGACTATGCCAAAACCTTTGACTGTGTGGATCACAATAAACTGTGGAAAATTCTGAAAGAGATGGGAATACCAGACCACCTGACCTGCCTCTTGAGAAATCTGTATGCAGGTCAGAAAGCAACAGGTAGAACTGGACATGAAATAACAGACTGGTTCCAGATAGGAAAAGGAGTACCTCAAGACTATATATTGTCACCCTGCTTGTTTAACTTATATGCAGAGTACATATAAGTACATATAAGTATCCAACGCTGGGCTGGATGAAGCACAAGCTGGAATTAGGATTGTCAGGAGAAATATCAATAACCTCAGATATGCATATGACACCTTTATATATATATAGGGAAGACCTTTATTCAGCATGTTTTGTACATTTCTCCTCTTCTCAAATATTAATACTCTCAACTTGGGCTAAGTTAAAAAGCTAATGTAAGAAGTAGTATTCTTCTTGGTATAAATTCTGAAGTTTGTTCAGCGACAGATATGTGCATGATTTCTGGCCTCCTTGCATGTGCATGGTCTGTAGTGGTTACTAACGCCGTTTGCCAGATAGTCCCAGCTCTCCTAGTCCCAAACACATTGTTGGATTGCACTTCTAAGTCCACTTCGTTTTGTGTGGAGCCAATTAGCCTAACTAGTTCTAGCCAATGAATTGTGAGCAAGGTGACTTATGTTATTATCTGGGTAGAACATTTTATTGTTTTCTCCAGAGTTTTCTTTTCCTCTGACAACTACCAGAAACATTCAAAATGGTGGTTGTTTTGTCAGCCTGGTTGCTAATGACTGTGAATAAAGAGTTCTCTTGCTTATCTGTTATGGACATTTAACATGAGCAAAAAATAAACCTTTGTTGTTTTAAGCCGTTGAGATTTGGGGGGTGCTTTGTTATCAAGAATAACCTAGCCTTATTCTGACTGACACAGTTGGTAAATATGACATTGAATACATTTTGTCACTGGAAATATGGGATTTCATATATTTTCATATTTGAAGATTTAGGAACTTGTTAAAATTGTAGAGATCAGTTATGATTCATTGACATAGAGTAGAATATGTGGTTTTAGGAAGTGATACCGTGTACTGGTCAAAAGTACAGTGAATGGAATGAAAATGCCAGCTCTGTATCTTTATGAAATTATTTCTCTAAACCTCAATTAGTTTATCTAAAAAGATAGAGGTTATATTTTAATGTCTAACTTTGTAGTGCCATTGTCAGGATTAAATGAGATAATATGCATAAGGAGTTTTAGGCAGCATCTGGCACATATATTTTCATTAAATGGTAGAAAGTGATTGTAGTGATAGTAGGGATATTATTAGGTTGTTAGGAATACAGTTGCTTTGTTCGTAGTGTTGCTTCCTAAGCCCCTCTTTACTTTGCATTCCAGGATATCTAGCTCTAGGTGAGTGATCACACCATCGTGATTATCTTGGTCGTGAAGATCTTTTTCGTACAGTTCTTCTGTGTATTCTTGCCACCTCTTCTTAATATCTTCTGCTCCTGTTAGGTCCATACCATTTCTGTCCTTTATCAAGCCCATCTTTGCATGAAATGTTCCCTTGGTATCTCTAATTTTCTTGAAGAGATCTCTAGTCTTTCCCATTCTATTGTTTTCCTCTATTTCTTTGCACTGATCACTGAGGAAGACTTTCTTATCTCTCCTTGCTATTCTTTGGAACTCTGCATTCAAATCGGTATATCTTTCCTTTTCTCCTTTGCTTTTCACTTCCCTTCTTTTCACAGCTATTTGTAAGGCCTCCTCAGATAGCCATTTTGCTTTTTTGAATTTATTTTTCTTGGGGATGGTCTTGATTCCTGTCTCCTGTACAGTGTTACGAACCTCCGTCCATAGTTCATCAGGCACTCTGTCTGTCAGATCTAGTCTCTTAAGTCTATTTCTTACTTCCACTGGATAGTCATAAGGGATTTGATTTAGGTCATACCTGAATGGTCTACTGGTTTTCTCCACTTTCTTCAATTTCAGTCTGAATTTGGCAATAGGAGTTCATGATGTGAGCCACAGTCAGCTCCCGGTCTTGTTTTTGCTGACTCTATAGAGCTTCTTCATCTTTGGCTGCAAAGAATATAATCAGTCTGATTTTGGTGTTGACCATCTGGTGATATCCATGTGTAGAGTCTTCTCTTGTGTTGTTGGAAGAGGGTGTTTGCTATGACCAGTGCATTCTCTTGGCAGAACTCTATGAGCCTTTGCCCTGCTTCATTCTGTACTCCAAGGCCAAATTTGCCTGTTACTCCAGGTGTTTCTTGACTTCCTACTTTTGCATTCCAGTCCCCTTAATGAAAAGGGCATCTGTGTGTATTAGTGTAGCTTGAATCATTTTCTAGTACCCATATCCCTCTGGTGGCTTGTCTTTGGTCACCTTAAACTATCACCGTCTTTTCCCTAGACCATTGATATAGTTTCCTAAGTGGACTGCCAGTATCCACATGTGCTTTTTCACCACAACACATACCCATTCCCTATAGAGTGGTCAGAGTAACCTTTTCTAAGCACAGATCTGACTGTGACACCCCCATATTTAAACCCTTCGATTACGTTTCATTGTCCATAGGGTAAAGACAATACTCTAGATCCTTGTCCCATGCCTACTGTGCCAGTCTTACTTGGCACCGTTTTCCCTCTGGCAATTTTGCTTCAGCCTCACTGACCTCCTTTCCTTTTCTCACGTTTACCTGCGTCAGGGTCTTTGCCCATTGTTCCATCTTCCTAGAATATTTTCTCCTATTTTGCCTTCTACCTTACCTGGTTAATACCTTTCCATATATTAGATTTTGTTTCAAGTGACACTTCCCCTAAGGAGCCCTCAAGTCCCTATCCCTGTTTTATCATAGCACCATTTAACTTCACAGAACTTACATATTTTTGTGATTATCTGACTGATTTTAGTGTCACCATCCACACTGAGACTCTAAAAGGGTAGTAACTCTATTTTTGCCCATCATTGCATTTCATAGCAGTATCTGACACAGAACTGGATCTTGGTAAATACTTGTAAAAGAGATACTGCTGTCTAAACTACCCTTAACTATCAAGATCATTTTTAATCTCAGCTCTGTTATCAGTCTATGACACACACATTTGTGTGTGTGAGTGTGTGTGTGTGTGTGTGCATGCTCGCATGTTAGTAGGTCAGTCATGTCCAACTCTTTGCAACCCCTTGGACTGTAGCCTGCCAGGCTCCTCTGTCCATGGAATTCTGGCGAGAATACTAGAGTGGGCTGCCATACCCTTCTCCAGGGGATCTTCCCAACCCGTAGATCTCCTGCATTGCAGACAGATCTTTACCATCTGAGCCACCAGGGAAGCCCCAACCTATTCTGTCTCAGCTCAATGTTTTCCATAATTTTGAAAATTACATTCACTGACCCAGCAGAACATTTATTACAGATATATGTTATATAGTCCTCCATTAAAGAACTTCTACCAGGTTAATATTGATCAGCAGCTGATTAAAATGATATGATTATAGGGGAAGAAAAAGATCCTTTTTTCCTCTACACCCCTAGGTTCTGCAGTGGGCCCTAAAAATTAAACTGACAAAAGACAGATTTACAAAAGAAAAGCATACAAACTTTATTTATGTGTGCTTTACACATACACATGGGAGAAACTCAGTAATGAGTAAAACTCAAAGGGGGGATTCAAACTTGGAACTTATCTAGCATCTTAACACAGAAAAATAAATCTGTAGACAAGTAACACAACAAAGGAAAAGGGGTTTAAGCTTTAGAAATAGTAAACTATGTGAGAGTAAATAGATGGGGGAACTAATGGAAGATAAGGGTTGTTTTAGTAAAATTTGTTATGTAGATTCCTGTCTGTACTCTGTGTGGCCTGATAAGAGTTTCTCGTGATTAAATCATACCCTTACCAGTAAGGGCACCTTCCTCACAGTAAATTTCTGCCTACTTTTGAGTGTAATGAAAGAGGTCAGAGAACACCTCCTGAATCTATTATTTCTCAAGTGTCTTCAGCTCAAAATAATCAATATGCCAAAACAACACCTTTTGGGTGGTGTGTTAGGAACCACTATATGATGAATCTAAAGTATTTAAATTTACGAACAGGCCGATATCATCATGCTTTTGATGCCTGGTAATTCAGTCACTAGCGTGTGATTTCTAGGATGTTATGATTCACACCCACTATCTCCCCTCCTTTGTCCATAGCGGACATTACATTGCTAGTGGATCACAATCCTCTTGCCCCTGGGCCTCACCGTAAACTTAAATTCCTTCTTAATAAGGTACCCCAAACAATGCTATCACTCAGAATTAGCATAGATTTATGATCCATTTGTCTCCTTTTAGCTAGAATTTCCATTATTCATTTAGTCAGCTCGATTATCAAATGGAATTTATTCCTAGTTTTATGTGACACTCCCTAACTCTGAAATTATTACCATACCACTATCCCCTACTTTAAAAGTCATCCATCTTCTATAAAATTTTCCTTGACTGAAGTGAGATTAGGACTGCTTTTCCTCCACAACCCTAACTCCGTTCTCCACATCAACCATAATGAAAATCCTGCAATGTTAAATGACAGGCACGATATATTTTTAAATTAATTAACATGAATTCTGCCTGTGGCAATGGCAGGCTTGGTTGTTTCACACTGAACTTCCTTCTGAGAACAACCAGAAAAGCCAAAATATGAGAATCATCTGATTGAAGCCACTGGCAAACCTCCAAGGCAGTGAGAATTTATGGAGCCCTGCTCCAAAAAAGAAGGGAAGCCAGGAAAGGCAAACCTGCATGTTGTGACACTTTTCTCAGAAAGTATTCCACTTCAGTAAGTAGTCGCTGAGAGGCTGGGGAGCTGAACATAGCCTCCGACAGTCTCATGGGCTTGGGGGACAAAAATTGGAGGCTCCAAAGTGCCACACCCTAGACAGCAAAATTAACCAAAAATAGACCAGTTCTCTGGAGGACTCAAGACACATTTATTTTGAACCATTCTAATCACTGATAGCTCTCTGACCGCATGCTGATTGCCTACCAGAGGCAAAGCAATCACACCTAGAGGAAGAAAACAACTGAAATAGAATGTGAGTCACATATATAATTTAAAATTTCCCAGTAACCCATTTAAAGTTTAAAAACAGGTAAAATTAAGTTTAGTAATGTATTTTATTTGGCCCAGTGTATCCAAAATATGGGGCTTCCCAGGTGGCTCAGTGGTAAGGAATCTACTTGCTAATGCAGGAGACCTGGGTTCGATCCCTGGGTTGGGAAGATCCCTTGGAGGAGGAAATGACAACCCACTCCAGTATCCTTGCCTGTAAAACCCCATGAACAGAGGAGCCTGGCAGGCTATAGTCCATTGGGTCACAAAGATCCAGACACAACTGAAATGACTTAGCACACATGCACGCACTCATCCGAAATATTATTAACATCTTTTGAACATGTAATTGTAGATGAGATCTTTTTTTTTTTTTTCCTACCAGCTTGTGTTTGAGTAATGGGATTAGGTGGCTATGAATTAATTGCAGCAGATTAACAGGAGAAAAGGTTTATTACACATACATGTGAAAGCATTCAATAAGTAGTTCTCTGAATAGCCAAAGTAAGGGTTTATATATAAACTTAATAAGGGGGATTTGGGAGTGGGTAGGACTTCAGTGGGAAAGGACAGAAGATTCTGATAAGGCTCTGTTTACACAGTTTTAGTAGCTTAAGGTCAGATGCCATCCTTAACTGGGGAGTACCAGAGTTAGGGGTTTGTAGCATCTGACTCTTGAAAAGCTCTGTGTTAGTCAGATAAGGGAAAATCATAAAAGATTTATTTCTGCATCTGTCCATATGTTTTCAGTTTAAAGGAGTCTTTATGCCTATCTGGTTGGTTGCTGCTCTCTTCAAAATCAGTATAAAATATTGTATTAATGAGATATCTTACAATCAGTTTTTCATATAAAGTCCTTGAAATCCAGTGTTTGTTTAATATTCATAGCACATTTCAATTCAGACTAGCTCCATCTCAAGTGCTCAGTTATAGAGGGCAATTTCAAAGAATAGGTTCATGACCTTGAAATAGGAAAAGATTTTATAAACAGGTCTCAAATTTCAGTAATCATAAAGGAAAAATTGATAAATTGGACTCTATTAAAAGTAGGAACTTATTAAAGGATACTACTTAAGAGATAAAATGGCATGCTACAGAGTGGAAGAAGACATTGCCAATAGAGGAAGGACTCCAAAATATATATGTCTAGAGTATATGAAGAGCCACAAATCAGTAAAAGGCAATTCAAAAGAAAGCAGAAATGGCCAAGAGACTTGAACAGGCATTTCACAAAAGAAGATATCCAAATAGCCAGTAAACATAGGAAAACGTGCACAAAAAACTCATTAAAAATCAGAAAAATGCAAATTAAAATACACTGCGATTCCAGTATATCCTATCACAATGACTTGGGATAGACAATATTGGTGATTTTGGTCAGTATACCCAGCAACTGGAACTCAATACTGCAGGTGGGAGTACAAATTGGTACAACTACCTTGGAAAACTATTTTGACAGTATCTCTTTAAGCTGAACATACCATATCCTTCTACCCAGCAGTTACCTCCTAGATATACAGCCAGGAGAAAGCATACATATGTGTACCCAGAGACATGCATAAATAATGAGGACATAATCAGACCCCCAGAATTGATAGAAAGGTTGCTTTAAAGTGAAAACATTTGAGCTTCAGAGATACAGAAAGAAATCTTATCTGAACTTTCCTTATCGGACTGAAGCAGAGCCTCCTGAAAATACAGCTGCCATTAAGGTGTCTTGAAGACAAACTGCCCATTTCCAATAGCATCAAAAAACTCAGTAGAACCTTCCATACTTGCGCACTGAAGCCCTAACACCCACCACACCCAACACTCCTGCAAACTTTGTCAAATTGGCTTATAAACTTTCATCTCTGGCTATTTAATGATTTACTTATTGAGAAACTCTCATGTACACATGTGAATAAACTTTGTCTTTTCTCCTGCTGATCTGACTGTCATCAGTTAATTTGCAGAAATCCCACCACTTGACCCGAGTTGGAACAGGAAACTTTTCAACATAGACACATTCATGATAGCCTCAAATTGGAAATGACTCAGTCTCCTTCAACAGTAGAAGGCATAAGTAAACTGTCATATACAATAGAATACTATTTATGCTCAAAACCACCAGTGAGTTTTACAAATACACTTTTCAGGGAAAGAAGCTAAACAGCTGAGGAATACATATTGCATGATTTCATTCCTACAAAGTTCAAAAACAGGCCTATTAATTGGTAGTTTTAGAAATCACCATCTGAGCTACTTTAGGGGAGCAGGAAGTGTAATTAGGAAAAGGAGGGAAGCTTCTATTCTTGGCCCAGCTGATGGTTATAGTAACTTTCAGGTCATTCATTGAGCTGCACATTTATTATTTGTGCACTTTTCTGTGTGTATGTTGTATTTAATAAGATAATTTATTGCTAAGAACCATTAGTGTAATTCTTAATCTGATAATAGTCAGTTTGCTCTTTCTGGTATTTGAGTGTTTCTGTACCTTCCATCCTTTCTGATGTTCAAGTGTTTCTGTATCTTCCTGCTAAGCTTACAGTTTAGCATGTAAGCTTTCTATGGAACAAGGACCATCTTTAGGTTGAATAGAAACTGGGGTAACACCATGAGTAATAATAATGGTGATAATGGTAGCCTGGTGACAGTAAAGAATTATCACCCTCCTTGACAAGTCCAATTTATGCATTAGAATGGTCCCAGCCACAAAAGAAATCTGATTATTTCCTCCCTATGTTTTAAAAATAGCATCTTACCATCATATTTGATCAAAAGTCCGTTTATCACCCAGATCAGCATCCTATCATAATATTTTTATTAACCGAAATGTTACAATTAATACACCCTGCAACTACTGGAAAATAAATTGAGTCAACTTAAGATTCTGTCAGCTTTTTCCAGTTCTTTATTTTCTTGTGCAGCCACCCAACACTGAGGGAAAATTAAATTGTCACTCACCTCACAAAGCCTTCTTTTTAGCATATCATTGTTTTATTTGACTAGTGAACATAAAGGAATAACCAAACTTTGAAAAGAAAATGGAAATCAGTACATAAATATGGCATCTGATAATCTGACACACTTAATGATGAAAATGATACCCTGTAGTTATTCTTTACAAAAGCCCAGAGAGCTAAATTAGAGCATTAAATTAAACCCCACCTACTCTTTCTGCACCATTAAGTCCCAATCATTCTGTAGAAAGGTTTAGATGGTTTTATTTTGTATTCTAATTTTAAGGCAATTATTCTCTAGTTAAAGTTAGAAAAGGCTGCAAAGTTTTATGCTGTTGATTTGCACAAAGGGCTTAGTTACAAAGCACTTTAACACATAGTTGTGTTATGACTCTCTAAAAGGTGTTATATAAAGTTGAGAGTGACTCTTTTTCTGTAATTTCAAATAACAATAGCTACTAACGCTATTACTATTACTACACCTATCACTATTCACTCCATTTCTGTAGCAGGCGCTAAGTGGTGAGAGTTTCCATATGCTGTATTACTTTAGTTAATCCCTACCACAGCATGGTGTTGTCAGTCCTATAATTCCAATATTCCAGGTGAGGTGACAGAGGCACAGGGTTTAACCCCAAATTTGCAAAGCTAAAAGGAAATTTAAGGTCAAAGCAAAATCTGTGCAGTTTAAATTGCGTGCTCTGTTGGTACCCCTAATAGATGCGTCACCCCTAATGCTGAACACTACACCCAGTTGTCAGTGCATTTTCCACGTGGATTAAATAAATGTTCATCCAGAAATGCAGCATAGGAACATGTTAGTGTTCCATTCAGTGACCAACCAAGCCTTGCTGGTTTTAGGGAATCAATCCTAGAAGTTGAAGTGGTCGGTCTAAAAGAATGCATTTTTTTCTATTTGATTCCCATTGCTTCCCCTTTACTCCTTGCACAGTGCTCTGCACATGAAAATGCCTGTGGATTCTTAGCAGTAGGATTTCCCTTGTAAACAGTTTAAATGTGAATTTAATTTGTTCATCTGAGAAGCCTAGTATGGTTAGAAATATCCATCTCTGAGAAATGACTCCAAATCAGATATTCTGTGGTTCTCGATCTCCTTGTGCATTTGGAATCAATCCATATGCAATAGGTTGGAGTTTTCATGAAAACCTAGCACCTTAACTCTATGCTAGAGCTGTTAGTATGAAATACTCATTAAATCTTCATTGTAAAAATTTTAATAGCATTTTTTGCTATCTGTAGGAGAGAAAATACTTTTTCCCTCTACCCTCCCAAGTTCTCCTGCAAATTAGACTGACAAAAGACAAACTAACAAAACAAACAGGAAAGCAAACCAACAAGAGCTTCCTAACACTTATGTAGTGTACGTACACATGGAAGAACTCAGCGATGGAACTCAGAGGAGTGGTTAGAACTTTGGCTTCACAGCATCTTAACCAAAGAACAATAAATTTTTTAGCAAAGTGGTAAGACAAAGAAAAGAAACTTTGAGACTCTTAGATAGCAAATTGTGGGAGGGTAAATATATGGGGAAACTAATGGAAGGGAGGGCTAGTTAGTAAAGTTTGTTACATCTTAATAGATTTCCTCTGGTGCCAACTCTGATTAGAGTCTAGAGTTGTCTCCAATGATTAAAATCATCCTACCCATCCTGGAAGAAATGGGGTGAGTAGATTTTTTCTTCTGTCTGTTTCTTCTCATTGCTTTCAGGTCAAGATAATCATTATGTCAAATTGGCATATTTTAGGATTTACTGAACTCCTTCACTTCTTTATGAATATATAATATATATTCTTTTTCTATATATATATGTATTTTTTACAATGTATATATATATATATATATATATATTGTCTCCACCCCTAACTGTAAGCTCCATGTAAGCATGGACTGTGGCTTTGTCACCACTCTGTTGTCAACACCTACAAGTGAGGTTTATGGCATTCAGATATTTTGAATGTCCCCCAAAGATAAGATAAATCTGTTATTTGAAGAGACAGTTGTTTGCTCTGCATCTTCAAAGATGTTTATTTGTAATGAAAAAATCCTCATTCTATGTGTATCCTTCTGCTGTAAAATAATATTCAAACTTCCCATAGAAATAGGTTCTGAAGGACTTCTTGAAAAACACCATAACCTTTCACAGTTTTGCACTGCCATTTTTTTTTTTTTTTCCTGTTTGGAAAATACACTCAATAGATGTCATTCACCTGTACATGTTTTGGTGAACTTGAGTCAGGACCCTCCTCATAAACCCAACAAAAGCCCAAAAGTAAACTCTAGCCCACCCTGGGTCTCAAGCCTGTCCCAAGACTGGGAGTGAAGGAAGGTTTATATCGCAAAGCACATGATGAGAGTTGCCCATAGGAAAGAAAAGCTAGGTTCTCAGAAGAGATCGGAGAAGGCAATGGCACCCCACTCCAGTACTCTTGCCTGGAAAATCCCATGGACGGAGGAGCCTGGTAGGCTGCAGTCCATGGGGTCACTAGGAGTTGGACACGACTGAGCGACTTCACTTTCACTTTTCACTTTCATGCATTGGAGAAGGAAATGGCAAACCACTCCAGTGTTCTTGCTTGGAGAATCCCAGGGACAGGGGAGCCTGGTGGGCTGCCGTCTCTGGGGTCGCACAGAGTCGGACACAACTGAAGTGACTTAGCAGCAGCAGCAGCAGCAGCAGAAGAGATAGCAGAAAAGTGTGTTCTGCCAACCAAAATCAAAACTATGATTATACGTACTAATGGGTAGACTTTAGCTCTTCCACCAGCTCGCTCTGTACATTTTCCCTCCATGCCCTATGTACTCTTTCCTTTCCATTTCTCTTCAAGAAAATGGGAATGGGAATGGTAGTAAGAGGACTTTGAATTATTTTCAATATAATTTTTAGGGAAGTCACTGACATATCTCCATAACAAACCTATTTTGGTAAAATTATACATGACAAATATAATATATGATTGCCACACACTAGTTAGCAGCATTTAGCAGTATTACTAAATTTCAAGCACAGAAAAAGAGAATTTTACCCTCCCCAAAAAAAGATTGAGAATTACTGTTTTAACAGATAAAACTCCAGACTGCATTGCAAAGATCTGCCACACAAAATCTAATCATCATTTTATAGCTATACTACTACGGTTTTTAAGAGCAAGAAACAAACCATTAATAAGGCAATCTTGCATGAGACATTTAAATTGACTTCATGCAAATAAAATAAGCAAATTGAATTTTCCAATTTACTCATTAGGCACTATATAGATGCATTTTGCATTCACATCTTAAAAATGTAATAAGAGAAATTTCATCTCTGTGTGTCGCATGTGTCTGTTCCTGCTGAATTCCATACCAACTTGGATGATATTAAACAGAGAAATCTCACATCACTTCTTTTGTCTTTATTTTATTAGTATGTGGTCTTTCCAGGAGGTTGATTTTTTTTTTTTTTGTCTTAATTGAAGCATTCTGAAGTTTCTACACATTTCTATTTATATGAAACTTCTGGCATGAAAGTATCAAGGGAAAAAATTGAAATATTCATTCCCATGGTCCTCATCATAAGAAAGAAAGTTTTCACTGTTTCCTGACCTGACTTTGAGTATTTAGGGAAAATGCTCAATTTGTAGCTTTTAGCTAATGGCACTACAATGTCACACTCTCTGTTTAACATTCAGCTTTGTTAATCAAGAAAACCAGATTGGCTCTCTGCATGTTGATTAAATTGATTACAGCTGTAGGCCTTGATAGCATTTTTTTCAAGTTTCTCTAATTAATCAGACAATGCTTGATTAGTTTTTTCTGGTTTGAGGAGATAAACTGACTTCCTTGAGAATTTTCACCCCAAAATTATTCCCCTCCAACAAAAGGTAAAGGATAAGTGAGTCACTGCTTAGTTTTCCATGACGTTAAGACCTTTTATCTTCCAGTAACTAAAAAAAGAAAAGAAACTCTTTGAAAAGCTGATTAAAACATAATTTTAAATTTCTTTTCACACACTCCCATGACTATATCTCCTAAAATGAGAAGAGGCTATGTGTTCCCTCTGAGCTCTAAGCCAGGCCTCCCCTCTGTGGTAGAGCATCTTTTGATTTTTCCATTGTAACTATTCTTTGTCAGGTGGTATCAGTGAATTGTCAGACCTGACATTGCTAATGTCAGCCAGGAACCATTTTGCTTTCATACCCAGGCTAGTGGATGATGTGTTAAAAATAATAAGCCACCACCTATTTTTTTTTAGTCATATCTATAGCATTAAAGCTGCTGTTGTTTATGCAAATGAAATCTTGACAATTTCCAGGAACTTTACCAACATTTATAAAGACCCAAAACGTTCTGCTTTCATTGCTGAAGTTGGTATTTCCAATGGGGAAGGCTGCTAGGATCAGCTCAGATGGTGTGTGTTGGCATGAGGAAGGCACCCCATTTTCTTCCCTCCTCCTCCATTGGTTGAGAGACCAATTGAGACTTTTGTTTCCAGTAAGCACCTGTCAACCTAAAGCACTTTTTGGTAGATATTTTTAAGCTGTGTTTCAGAGGAGTTTTCTTATAGATGCCATCAAATTGGAAGCTACTGAAGAACAAGAATCTGCCTTTAAAAAGAAAAGTAATTTAAAAAACATTCAGCCAAAGTAGAAAAATAGTTATGAGAAATAAGTCTTACTCTTCCATCCCCAACTTCACATTCCTCCTCGCAGATTAACAGTTTCTTGTGCACCTTTCAGAAACTTTCTATGCATATACAAGAAAATATGTTTTGTTTATGTGTTTTTTCATACTGTTCTGGAATCAAGATTGCAGGGAGAAATATCAGTAATGTCAGATATCCAGATGACACCACCCTGATGGCAGAAAGTGAAGAGGAATTAAAGAGCCTCTTGATGAAGGTGAAAGAGGACAGTGAAAAACTGGCTTAAAACTCAGCATTCAAAAAACGAAAATTATGGCATCCGGTCCTATCACTTCACAGCAAATAGATGGGGAAACAATGGAAACAGTGACAGACTTTATTTTCTTGGGCTCCAAAATCACTGTAGATGGTGACTGCAGCCATCAAATTAAAAGATGCTTGCTCCTTGGAAGAAAAGCTATGATCAACCTAGACAGCATATTAAAAAGGAGAGACATTACTTTGCCTACAGAGGTCTGTATAGTCATAGCTGTGGTTTTTCCAGTTGTCATGGATGTGAGAGCTGAATGATGATAAAGGCTGCTGCTGCTGCTACTAAATCGCTTCAGTCGTGTCCGACTCTGTGCGACCCCAGAGACGGCAGCCCACCAGGCTCCCCTGTCCCTGGGATTTTCCAGGCAAGAATACTGGAGTGGGGTGCCATTGTCTTCTCCGTGATAAAGGCTGAGCACCAAAGAATTGATGCTTTTGAAATATGGTGCTAAAGAAGACTGTTGAGAGTCCCTTGAACTGCAAGGAGATCCAACCAGTCAATCCTAAAGGAAATCAGCCCTGACTATTCCTTGAAAGGACTGTGCTGAAGCTGAAACTCTAATACTTTGGCCACCTAATGCGAAGAGCTGACTCACTAAAGAAGACCCTGATGCTGGGAAAGATTGAAGGCAGTTGGAGAAGGGAACAACAGAGGATGAGATGGTTGGATGGTATCACAGACTCAATGGACATGAGTTTGAGCAAATTCTGGGAGATGGTGAAGGACAGTGAAGTGTGGTGTGCTGTAGTCCATGAGGTTGCAAAGCATCGGACACCACTCAGCAACTGAACAACAACAATGGATTTTTTGACATAAATGGGATAAAACTGTGTACTCTTCTACAATATAACTTGATTTTTAGATTTTTACTGAATAGGTTTTTTAACCTCTTTCTAAATTTTCACATGACAATCAAAACATTCTTCATTAGCCGCTGGATATTATTTAATTGTTTGGATATATCATAATATTTTCAGCAAGTTCTCTGCTTCTAGATGTTTCAGGGGTTTCCAGCTTTTTGTTACTGTAAACAGTGCTATAGTAAATATCCTCACACACATATCTTTATGAGCTTGGGCAAATATATGTTTACAATAAGTTTTTTTTTTCATTTTATTTAATTTTAAATAGTTATTTATTTTTGACTGCTCTGCATCTTCATTGCTTTGCACAGGCTTTCTCTAGTTGTGGCAAGTTGGGGGTAGTCTTCAGTTGCAGCGTGTAGGCTTCTCTGGTTGTGGAATATGGGCTCCAAAGCACACCAGCTTCAGTAGTTGTGGTCCACGGGCTTATTTACCCTGAGGCATGTGGAATCCTTCCAGAACAGGAATGAAACTCATGTGTCTTGCATTGGCAGGTGGATTCTTAACCACTGGACCACCAGGGAAGTCCTACAGTAACTAGCTTCTAACAGTGAAATTACTTGGTCAAAGGTAATTTTGATAGGTATTACCAAATTGTTCACTAATTTACATCCCTTCAGCTCATACTGAGTATCATCAAACTTTAGAACTTTTGCCAAGCCGTAATGTGTCAATAGTATCTCATTTTAATTTGCATTTCTATAGCCATATACATGGCCAAGTATCTTCCCCTATCTGGAGGAGACAGGAGCATTTCTATCTTTTCTTCTCACTTGCCTATTCATGTCTTTGACTACTTCCCTGTCTTGTATTTGTTCAGTATCCTCATATATCCAATACACTGTTGGGCACAAGGATACTCAATAACTATTTGAATTTAACTTATATAACATATGGGACACACAGAAAGAAGCTAGAACTTTCCTTGTTAGAGTGTTAAGGTCCTTGAAGTATACTGCCATTTCTAGAGACCTTCACTCTCACAGGATTACAAAAACAAGATATATTCCTGGGAGATTGCTGTGTATTACAACAGCAGATGGATACAGTGGAAAGTGAATTTTGTCAAGGGGAAGGTTCTGTGTTCCTCATATGTGTTTTCAAACACATGTGAACTAAACTTCCTAAATGAAATTGTTCTTTCTTTCCTAGATTATCCAGCAAACTTCTAAATGACTTTTATGGCCCCTCTCTTATTCCCCACCATCCCATTCTCCACACAGACGCCACCATGATGCTTCTAAAATGCAAATCCAAGATTCTTCTGGCTTAAAAGCCTTCAGTAGATTCCCAGGGCCTTATAAATAAAGTAGGAATTGCTTAGCTTGTCGTTCAAAACCACTGCCTTCTTCAGTATTGTTGTATCTCCTCATTCAGCACATGTGTAAATACCCGTTGCCCATCACTTCACACTGCTAGAGGGACCTCAAACGCTCTACACCGTTCTACTGTGGTGCATGCCATTCCTTTTAGAACACCCTTCCATCTTCTCTTCTCTGTCTTGTGACCTCATTCTCGTACTTCAGAAGGAATCCTTTCATCAGTTTTGATAAACAGAAAAGTCCTTATCACAGCCCTCCTCCTAAGAGGTTCCCTGGGCTTACCTCTGTTTAGCAATAGTTACTTTACTGTCTTATAAATGTTGGTCTTAACAGACTGTCTTCAGGAAACTGATTTCCTCAAGGGTAGGAGTCATGTCTTACTCCTCAATACACAGCACAAAGTCTGCAGCACTGCAGGGGCTTGATAAACATCTATTCAGTGTAAAATTATAAGGCAGCTAAGCTGATAATAGTGTGGAAAAGCCTTTTTTCCATGTTGTTTCAAGTAGATGGGATATTACTGTCACGTGTTATAGTTATATTTGATGGCTGATGCCTGGATTTGTGCCTCCAGAGTTGAATTACCTGCTATATCTAATGAGTCAATGTCTGTAAAATAATCTCGAGATGATATGTCATTAATATTTTCTTAACCTAAGGGAAAATACTGCCAAACTGGAAAGATATTCAGTTCTGCAGAGAATGTATAAAGTATTTAGCAGAGTAAAATAAGATAATGATTTTTGTGATTTCTTATAGCACTGAACACTTAGGGAAGCCGGATTCTCTTTGTTTTATGGGTTTTCTTGCAAAGACATGGGCAGGAGAAGTCATTTTGTAGAGGCCAGAAGAAAGAATATGATTTTCCTTTTGTATGACTGTTTGCTACATGTCTAAATAAACCTGGGTTTACATGAGATAAAAATACAGTACTTGTTTACATAATGCGTTTCCCAACTTTTGCTGCAGAAGAGACATAGTCCTATTCCAGATGTCACCATAATGTAAACATCCTCTGGGAGCACTTTTATGATGAGAGAGGAAGAAGTATCTGGGAAGAATCATTCTCATAATGTTCTCAGCTAGCTGCCTTTTATGACTCCTGTTATTTCTCCTACTGCTCCCAGGGTGTGTTCTCCTAACCTCCTCTCTGGTTCTTCCTCAGAGAATGATCCGTTTTCCAATCTTTTCACTCTCACTTGTATATCTTTCTCGTATAGCCTCAGCCTTCCTACAAGAATTTGTTCATTCATTCATTCAACAAACATTTATTGAGTATCTGTATCAAACCAAAGGTGAAGAAGACAGACACGATTGTCTGCCTTATGGATCTTACAGCCTGGCAGAGCCCCTGTGAAGGACACCCTCTCTCTCTGTGGATTCTGCCCACTGTTCTTTTCTTCTCCCTCGGGGCTGAGGGTGATGGGGGGAGATGGCGAAAGCCTTGGAATTCTAGACTATCCCTTTGGTTTCCCCATTCCCACCCTTACCTTTGTAATAAGCCCTTTCTTAAACCCTCCTCATATCATCCTAATTTGAGTGTACCAAGTGTTTTCTGCTGGAACGTTGACTGATTTTAAAGCTGCAGTAGAATTAGAACTCAGGCAGGGATTCTCTGAAGTAAAATTTGAGACAAAAGATGGAGAAAGTAAACTAGGTTTCTTAGTCCATTTAGGATGTTATAACAGTATACCATAGACTTGGTGGCTTATGAACAACAGAGATTTATTTCTGACTGTTCTGGAGGCTGAGATGTCCTAGATCAAAGTCCTGGCAGATTTTGTATTTTGTGAGAGCCCTCCTCGTGTTTCATAGACCGCTATCTTCACACTGTGACCTCATATGGCAGATGAGTCAAGACCCTCTAGGGCACTAAATCCCATTTGTGAGAGCTCCATTCTCATGACCTAAGCACCTCCCAAAGACCATACATCCAGACACCATCATAGTGGGAGTTAGATTTCATCTTGTGAATTTGGAGGTGATGTAAACATTCGGTCTATAGATTAGGCTATTATGGGGAAAGAGACGAAGTAAGGATGGGCTCTCCCTCTGACGCTTGGGGGTAGAGTGGCGGTAACAGTGAGGGGAGGCACAAAAATATGCTGTAGAGATAGTAAGGATCGGACTATACAGAGCTTTAAGAATTTGGGCTTTTTGTAGAATTTGGGCTTTTGCCCTAAGAGAAAATTTTAAAAAGCTCGCTCTGGATTCAAGGGGGAGTCCAGATTGGCTGGGGGAAGATTGCAGGGGAGAGATTCTAA
This sequence comes from Bison bison bison, assembly GCF_000754665.1. Lineage (NCBI taxonomy): Eukaryota > Metazoa > Chordata > Mammalia > Artiodactyla > Bovidae > Bison > Bison bison. Next base: position 7,938,035 of record NW_011494876.1, read on the forward strand.
AAGCATAGAAGCAGATGATAGCAGATGGATGTGGAGCAGTGTCAGCATAAACAAGAGCTAAGACTGAGACCTGGTAATGGATCCTAAATATTTCTAACACATCATCACGTAGAAAAAAGAGCAAGACCTCAGATTCTTGATGTACTAAACCAAACTCCTATATCATCTCCCCAGTTTGCCAGTACATTCAGTTTGTACCACTACTGTTTTATTCCCAGAACCCGGACTTTAGGCTTCTTCATTCTCTCTTCAGACTGGCTTCTACCACATGACAGGGAGTGTGGTCACCAGTGGCTTCTGAGTTTCACTTCTTTGGGCGTCCATCTTCATTCTGGGACTGTCGCTCTTTTTCATATCCAGTTTCAGAAGTTCTAGGGAAGCACAGTGATTGACCCAGATTAAGTCAGGTGCTGAGCCTCTGGGCTCATGCAGGAACAGAATCATTCCAGATCATATGGCCAGAGGGAGCTGTTGCAAGGAGAGAGAGGGGAAGGAGTTCTGGATGGACAGTTCCTTAACTCTCTCCTACTGTGTCTTAGAGAAAGATTAAAATTGTTCTTTAGGAGCCCCAAGGGGTAGCTGTAGGAGAAGCGTGGAAATGAAATTAAATTTTTTCCCTCAGCATTAAGAAAAACTTTCTAATAGTCAAAGCTATTTGAAGATGAAATATGATCTTGGAAAGTAGTAAGTGCACAGTCAGTGATGGTAATTAAATCCATAGACTAGATAAGCACTTGGTGGAAATGTTGTAAAAGGCCTTCAAAATAAGAACACTGAGAAACTGGTTAGAGACCTTCTGCAGGAAACAACCAAAATGAAACGATAGCATCGTAATACTTATTCCAATCCCTCTTAAGAGACATACAGAAGAGTTCCCAACACAGAATTTGTGTTTCCAACTTATTGTTTGATCTTCCTGCTTCAAATGAGAGATGAATCCTATGAAGAAAAGCTATTAAGAACTCTTGGTGTATGTTTAAGTTTCAAAGAAAAAATAGAGTTTCTTAGTTTCTCGTATTACTAAAACATATTTATGAACCAATATTCTATTTTCTGAGGCAGACATTTAAATTTTTCTGCCTCAGCTGCAAAGTAGTAGATGTGTGTCCTCAGGCTGACCCCAAATTGTGTGTGTACCAAACACATATAAGAAAACAATAGTGTGTTGGTAGCAAGTAGAGAAAAAATAACATAGAGGCAAAATGGTTGCAATAGCAGCATTATTTATTGTTATGGAAAATTCCAACTCCAGGTGGCACTCAGTATGCTGGACTACCAGAAAGACTCTTCCATGCATTCGGTAAATATTGAGGAGGTGCCTGTTCTGTGCCAGGCATTTTGCTAGGTGCTCTTGAGAAACCTGTATGCAGCTCAGGAAGCAACATCAGAACTGGACATGAAACAGCAGACTCATTCCAAATAGGAAAAGGAGTACATCAAGGCTGTATATTGTCACCCTGCTTATTTAACTTATATGCAGAGTACATCATGAGAAATGCTGAGCTGGAAGAAGCACAAGCTAGAATCAAGATTGCCAGGAGAAATATCAATAACCTCAGATATGCAGATGACACCACCCTTATGGCAGAAAGTGAAGAGGAACTCAAAAGCCTCTTGATGAAAGTGAAAGAGGAGAGTGAAAAAGTTGGCTTAAAGCTCAACATTCAGAAAATTAAGATCATGGCATCTAGTCCCGTCACTTCATGGCAAATAGATGGGGAAACAGTATACACAGTGGCTGACTTTATTTTTCTGGGCTCCAAAATCACTGCAGATAGTGACTGCAGCCATGAAATTAAAAGACACTTACTCCTTGGAATGGGCTCCTAGGTTATGACCAACCTAGACAGCATATTAAAAAGCAGAGACATTACTTTGTCCACAAAGGTCCATCTAGTCAAGGCTATGGTTTTTCCTGTGGTCATGTATGGATGTGAGAGTTGGACTATAAAGAAAGATGAGCGCTGAAGGATGGATGCTTTTGAACTGTGGTGTTGAAGAAGACTCTTGAGAGTCCCTTGGACTGCAAGGAGATCCAACCAGTCCATCCTAAAGGAGATCAGTCCTGGTTGTTCATTGGAAGGACTGATGCTGAAGCTGAAACTCCCAATACTTTGGCCACCTGATGCAAAGAGCTTACTCATTTGAAAAGACCCTGATGCTGGGAAAGATTGAGGGCAGAAGGAGAAGGAGACGACAGCGAGTGAGATGGTTGGATGGCATCACCGACTCAATGGACATGGGTTTGAGTGGACTCCAGGAGTTGGTGATGGACAGGGAGGTCTGTTGTGCTGCAGTTCATGGGGTCGCAAAGAGCTGGACACAAAAGAGTGACTGAACTGAACTGAAAGTCAAGTGGGGGAGACTACATTCACTGAATGACGAAACAGATGAAGGTATAATTATGAGTTGAAATAAGAGCTCTTACTAAGAAGATCACAGTTGCTCTATTAGAAGAAGTAACAAAGGATCTCAGCTAGATTGGAGAGGGAGCATCCAGAAAGACTTCTTAAGAGTGTGATGCTTGAGCCGAAATATGAAGGTTGGAGATGATTCCACCAGGATAAAAGGGGGGCGTGGTAGAAACCTGAGAGAGCATGGTATAGGCAAGGGGGCACAGCCTGGTCAAAGGCCCTGTGATGGTAGGAGTGTAGTATACTCCAGGAATCAAGAGAAGCCCTGTGTGGCTGCAGCATGGTGAGTGAGAGGGACAGCAATTCAAGATGAGGTTAGAAAAACATGAAGAGATGAGGGGATCAGATCAGATCAGATCAGTCGCTCAGTCGTGTCCGACTCTTTGCGACCCCATGAATTGCAGCACGCCAGGCCTCCCTGTCCAACACCAACTCCCGGAGTTCACTGAGACTCACGTCCATCGAGTCAGTGATGCCATCCAGCCATCTCATCCTCTGTCGTCCCCTTCTCCTCCTGCCCCCAACCCCTCCCAGCATCAGGGTCTTTTCCAAAGAGTCAACTCCTCGCATGAGGTAGCCAAAGTACTGGAGTTTCAGCTTTAGCATCGTTCCTTCCAAAGAAATCCCAGGGCTGATCTCCTTCAGAATGGACTGGTTGGATCTCCTTGCAGTCCAAGGGACTCTCAAGAGTCTTCTCCAACACCACAGTTCAAAAGCATCAATTCTTCGGAGCTCAGCCTTCTTCACAGTCCAACTCTCACATCCATACATGACCACAGGAAAAACCATAGCCTCGAGCCGCAAAGGCCAAGATAATGATTCTGATCTTTCTCCTGAGCTTCCCAATGAGACTGAAGGGTTTTAAAAAGAGGTTGACATAATCAGATTAGCATTTTGGTCATAGTGTGGAGAACAGTGAGGTGAAGCTAGAATGAACAACTCTAAAGGGGATAAATTAAGAGCTTTTACTACAGAACAGGAGGCAAGGTAGTCGCTTGGACTTTGGTTGTGGAAGAAGAGATGGTGAGAAAGGTGGATTCAGAAGGCATTTAGGAGGAAAATTGACAGAACTTTTCATAAGAGCCTTGAGAATGTTCCACTTCACAGTGCCTTCCTCGAAGACAGGGGTCATTCAACTATAGTTTATGGGCCAAATCCTGCCATGGTGGAATTTTTTTTTGTGTGTGTGAATAAGATTTTTCTTGGAAAACAGCCATGCCACTCATTTACTTATTGTTTATATCTCCTTTCACACTACAGCAACAGAGTTGAATAGTTGTGATGTATTTACCATCTGGTCCTTTATAAAAAACTTTGCCAACCATGGGTTTTATGCTTCAGAAACATCATCTCTGTGATAGTCCAAGGTACAGAAGTTCTTAAGTCAGGGTCCAGAAGTCCATGAATGGGCTTCAGCTGATTTCTGACCTACTAAAATCAAAAGCAAAATTTGTTATTTTTGGTCATTTTTCTTTGTTATTTTTGGTCATTTGGTTATTTTTCTGGGAAAACGGTGGTTTTTGTTTGTTTGTTTGTTTTAACCAGCTTTTAAAAGAATCTATGAATTCTCCCCAAAGTAAGATGCTTCCTAGTCATCTCCCCAGTCAGTTCCATGGCCACAATTTTTGAAACCCAGAGTGCTTTCAGTGAATAATAAATGTGCACTGGTACCAAATGATAAATATCAATAAGTAGTGGATAGAAATGTCTGCAAGTTGCTTAATCCCTAAGAGAAGATCTCCTGTATATGTATCTTACACTAAACTATCTTCTCTGACCGAGGACTTTTGATAGTAGGTACCTCAGTCCTATATACGAGAGCTATGTAATAATTGTCTTGTTTTAGATTTCTCAAATAATTACTCCCCCTAATAAATACTTAAATGTATACAAGATTGTAGGCAGTCTCCTTAGAAGGGAATTTCTTTAATGAATAAACAGATAAGCTGATCAGCCCATGTCATTTTCTGTTGCTTAGAATGTTTCTTCCATCTGACTATGAGCTTTCTGATTACCCAGGGTCTGACACAGAAGTCACTAAACACAGCAGTTTAGTAAGTGTTTACCATATATGTGAAGGGCTTCCCTGGTGGCTCAGATGGAAGAGAATCTGTCTGCAATGCAGGAAACCTGGGTTCAGTCTCTGAGTTGGGAAGATCCCCTGTAGAAGGGAATGGCTACTCATGCAGTATTCTTTCCTGGACAGTTCCTTGGACAGAGGAGCTTGGCAGGTGTGTAAAATTCTCTTGTAAACATAATCTTGTTTTTAAGTGAAGAAACTGAAACCATACTCTAAAGTGAAGACATTATCCTCAGTTATAAACATATCTAAGTCATTTCTGATTCAGTTAAAGCTCACTCCCCCACTTTAAAAAATCTAACATGCAAGTTGAATGAAAAGAGCATGGTATTGGCAGGGAGGGTGAGATTTTAATGTTAGATAAATTTGTCTGTCGTGAGGATTCACAAGATGGTATTTATTCTTCATCTACACTAGATTTGTATGTGATTTAAAGTGAACCCATGTCTTGACTCTTGAATAAAACATACCTTCTGGTGACAGAGGTGCTCCCCATGTATAGATGTGCCTGCAAGCCCTTTCTCTTCAGTTCCAAGAGGAGGGGCAGGGGTGGGAGGCCTGCCTGGGTTCATGAGGAAAGCAGGAATAGGAAGTAGCTCCCCAACCTGCTCAGAGAGCAAGCCTGACTGAAGAAGATATTCTGCACCACAGGAGCTGGGGGTTTTCTCTACAGATGGATAGGATCTGTCCTTGAGAGAAAAGGTTTCTAGTCAGAGCTGAAGGAGCCAAACAAAACAGAGTATCAAGTCCAAACAACGTGGAAATGCGAGACAAAGAGCAGGAGCAGGTTCCAGCCCATAGGCAGCCAGAGTGAGAAGCAGGCCAAGGACATGGTTCAGAACTGAGCTAGGGCTTGACATGTGTGAGTGAGCCTGAACTGACATTCCCCCATCCCTAGATGTTTGTGGCATGCTTCTGAGAAGACAGAGGCTTAAATAAATTGATCAAGGGTCAAGACAATGACTTAGCATTAAATATCTCCTATAAAAATATAAACATGGAAGGTATAGGTGCTAGACTACACATTTCTGCTTATTAACAAGTCACCCCATAAAAATAGATTGCTCTTTAAAAAATGAAATTATTAAATAAGATATTAGTTCTTATCTCTCAGATTGGAAAGTATTAAAAACTTGACTACATAGTATTATGACATGTCTTTGGGAAATGAGCACTCTCAGATGTTGCTGGTAGGAATGCTGAAGGGTACAATCGTTGTAAAGAAAATTTGTCAGTATCTAACAAAGCCGAGTATGCATTTACCTTTTGTTGCAGGAATCCCACTTCCAGCAATTTACCTTGAAGATGTATCTTCAAGTATACAAAAATAGAAATGCCCAAAGTTATTCATTATAGCATGAATTGCAGTAATCACAAAATATTTAAAACTTCCCCAAAGAAAGGAGAGTGGTGAAATAAATGTATGCCACATCGTGGAGTGGGTTTCCCAGGTGGCTCAGTGGTAAAGAATCTGCCTGCCAATGGAGGAGACCCAGGAGATACTAATATATCTAATATTAGTATTAGATATATATCCCAGGTTCGATCTCTGGGTTGGGAAGATCCCCTGGAGGAGGAAATGGCCCACTCCAGTATTCTTGCCATCCAGGGACAAAGGAACATAGTGGTAGTGGGCTACAACCCATAGGGTCGCAGAGGCTCAAATATGACTGAACACACACACACACAAGTGCGAGTAGTGGGCAGCTGTTTAAAAAAAAAAGAGAGGACATTCTCTATGAATTGGTATGAATAATTTCCCAGATATATTTTAAGTTGGAAAAAAATGAAAGTGCAAAAGAGTGATTATAGTATTGTACCTTTTGCATTAGAAAGAAGAGGAATGGAAAAATAGATGTGTATCAGCTGAATTTTTACAAAAAGAATGGTAGAGATACCAAAACTAATGAAATTGATTACCTCTGGAGGAGTGGGTAGGGATGGTGTTGAAGTGATGAGGGGACAGAAACAAACTGGAAGGGATGAGAGAAATCTGTTCACCGAACTATGTCTCTCTGTGAACGTCTGACTTTTGAACTATTAATATTTTAATACATACTCGCAGCAAAAGTAATAAAAATCAAGGGGAAAGACCTAAAATATAACACAAACAGAAGCAAATGACACTAGCTGTATTTCAAATGAATAATGTAACCACACTGAAGTGGTAGGTTGGGGGACACATATATACATGTGACAGAGTGATGTTGATGCGTGGCAAAAACCATCACAGTACTGTAAAGTAATTATTCTCCAATTAAAATTAATTAAAATAATATTAATAATATGGTAATAATGATCTAATACTACTACTCATATTAGCAATGTTTAACATACTACTTATAAAAATAATAGCAGTTAAAAAAAAAGTACTAGCCTGAGTAAATTTTGAACATGGTATTTTGACTGAAGATAAAAAGAACCATAAACAGAATCCTAGAGAGTAGGTTTGGTGTGTTTATTGGCTGTTTTGTTTGCTTAAGAATTCTGAAACTACTTTTGGTGTGTTCTGTACTCCAGAAAATAAATATACTGAGGCTAATGGAAGGCAGTTTCCCAAGTGTCAGAAGGGAGTTACAAATACAGAAAAGGGAAAAATGAAAATGACTCTGTGGTATTATATTAGTATTAAAGAAATCAATATGAGTGCATGGTTATAGATTGGGGGCCATCAAACATTTCCTGTAAAAGGCAAGATAACAGATATTTAAACTCTGAATCATAGCGCAAAAGCTGTCATCGATGGTATATAAACTGATGAACATGGCTGTATTGCAATGAAACTTTATTTATGGACATTGAAATGTGAATTTTATATAAATTCCATGTATCACAAAACATTACTATTTTAATTGTTTTCAACTATTAAAATATATTAAAATTATTTTTGGTTTACAGGTCTTATAAAAGCAGGCAGTGGGCCAGATGTGGCCCATGGGCATATTTTACCAACCCTTGATAGAGAGATGATGATAGATAGATAGCAAATGTGACCAAATGTTTAAATTGGAGAGTCTGTCTGAAGGATGATATAGTTCTCTGTACCGTTATTGAACCTTTTCTATAAATCTGAAATTACTTTTAAGGTATTTTTTTAATTTATTTTTTTATTGAAGGATAATTGCTTTACAGAATGTTGTTTTTTGTCAAACCTCAGCATGATAAGATTTTTTTTTTTGATGTGACCATTTTTAAAGTCTTTATTAAATTTGTTACAATATTGCTTCTGTGTTTTTATTTTTTGGCCACAAGGGATTTGGGCAATCTCAGCACCCCAAACAGAAGTTAAACCTGCACCCTCTGTATTGGAAGGCAAAGGCTTAACCACTGGACTGCCAGGGAAGTCCCTGAAATTACTTTAAAACAAGCAAAAAAAAAATCACAAAAGTAATAACTCTGTACTTTTTATAGCTACTGCTGACAAAAAAAAAGGCAACATTAACCAAATCATTGGCCTAAGAAGTAATGTCTTACTTCTTTTACAGCATCTTCTTTTTCCTGGATGTCCGTGGACCATGGCTAGAAGCTACTACGGCCATTGTATCAAGTTTCTAATTTGTCGCTTAGGGGGTTATTTTTCTCCTGTTCATCCTTGCTCTCCATCTCTCTTAACGAGTAATGAGGTCACTGGGCTGGTAATTTGTATGTGACCTTGTAATTTTCTACAATGTAGTAATTTTTTGGTCTGCTATAATTAAATGGACTTAAAAAAAAAGGTGCTTATCAGAAAATGCCCCATTAGCTTGGAAATCTGTGACATATCCTTTCCGGTGTCCTTAATGTATTATTTTGAAATTCAGTTTCACAGCAAACTCACTTTGCTTATTTCACTAGCCATAACCTGGTGATAGCCAAGGTGAAGAGTGAGCAAAAGTATCTTCAGTTCAGTTCAGTCACTCAGTCGTGTCTGACTCTCTGCGACCCCATGAATCGCAGCACTCCAGGCCTCCCTGTCCATCACCATCTCCCGGAGTTCACTCAAACTCACGTCCATCGAGTCAGTGATGCCATCCAGCCATCTCATCCTCTGTCGTCCCCTTTTCCTCCTGCCCCCAATCCCTCCCAGCATCAGAGTCTTTTCCAATGAGTCAGCTCTTCACATGAGGTGGCCAAAGTACTGGAGTTTCAGCTTTAGCATCATTCCTTCCAAAGAAATCCCAGGGCTGATCTCCTTCAGAATGGACTGGTTGGATCTCCTTGCAGTCCAAGGGACTCTCAAGAGTCTTCTCCAACACCACAGTTCAAAAGCATCAATTCTTCGGAGCTCAGCCTTCTTCACAGTCCAACTCTCACATCCATACATGACCACAGGAAAAGCCATAGCCTTGACTAGACGAACCTTTGTTGGCAAAGTAATGTCTCTGCTTTTCAATATGCTGTCCAGGTTGGTCATAAGTTTCCTTCCAAGGAGTAAGTGTCTTTTCATTTCATGGCTGCAGTCACCATCTGCAGTGATTTGGGGGCCCCAAAAAATGAAGTCTGACACTGTGTCCACTGTTTCCCCATCTATTTCCCATAAAGTGATGGGACTGGATGCCATGATCTTCGTTTTCTGAATGTTGAGCTTTAAGCCAACTTTTTCACTCTCCACTTTCACTTTCATCAAGAGGCTTTTTAGTGCCTCTTCACTTTTTGCCATAAGGGTGGTGTCATCTGCATATCTGAGGTTATTGATACTCCTCCTGGCAATCTTGATTCTAGCTTGTGCTTCTTCCAGCCCAGTGTTTCTCATGATGTACTCTGCATAGAAGTTAAATAAGCAGGGTGACAATATATAGCCTTGACGAACTCCTTTTCCTATTTGGAACCAGTCTGTTGTTCCATGTCCAGTTCTAACTGTTGCTTCCTGACCTGCATTTAGGTTTCTCAAGAGGCAGGTCAGGTGATCTGGTATTCCCATCTCTTTCAGAATTTTCCACAGTTTATCGTGATCCACACAGTCAAAGGCTTTGGCATAGTCAATAAAGCCT
>NW_011494876.1:7947711-7960890 GCF_000754665.1 Bison bison bison
AGTCAAAGGCTTTGGCATAGTCAATAAAGCAGAACTAGATGTTTTTCTGGAACTCTCTTGCTTTTTCCACGATCCAGCAGATGTTGGCAATTTGATCTCTGGTTCCTCTGCCTTTTCTAAAACCAGCTTGAACATCAGGAAGTTCACGGTTCACATATTGCTGAAGCCTGGCTTGGAGAATTTTGAGCATGACCTTACTAATGTGTGAGATGAGTGCTTAAGATAATACAAATATGAACTGGATAATTTTTACATTAAGATACTTTTTATACAAGAAGAGTAAACGACTTGCAAAGAAAACCTCTATTGTACAGACTTGAAATCATTCTACAGTTCTTTGCTGGTTTAATTCCAACAGAATCCAGTCTTGCCTCGGCTTATCATTGTAGGTAAAGCCATTCTGTTAACTCCATTGATAATGAAGATGGTATTAGTCATAGCTGAAATTTTTTGAGTGCAGCTCTATATCCAGATCCACACCAAATGTTTTTCATCCTTTTTTTTTTTTCATTTAATCTTAACCAAAAAAAAAAAAAAAAACACGAGTTAACAGTTATCTCTTTTTTTATAGATAAGGCCTAGCAATGTTATAAATGACTTGGCTAAGTTCTTATATTTAGGAAACATGGGGCCAGGATTGGCCTGGGGAGCCAGTCCTCTTAGTTTCTTGTTGGGACTCTCTCCCATTGTAGACAAAGACAGCAGGAAATGCAGACATTTAGAAAGAAAATTTGGGGTCATGAGGACATGTCCCCTTTGAGAAGAACAAGGTCAGTGATACAGAGCGCTAACATCAATGCAAGAAACAGAATTCACTTTGGAAAATCCTTCACATTCCCTTTCATGCTCTGTTCCCACGAGGAAGCTCAGTAGCGAGTTTAGAGATGAGAAAGGCTTGAATTAGAACACGCAGTGATTCATGCCTTCCGAATGTCACTGACTTGCGTCACCCCCACCAGGTATCTGCTAGAGGAACAGGGAGACAGAAGAATGGAAAGAAGGAAAATAAAGAGACTGGGAAATGAGGTTGGAAGTTGTAGGCAGAGGGACGGGGAATGGAGGGCAGAGGGAGGTGCTTTATGGAGTGGTTTTGCCCCCATTCACACTGGGAGAACTGAAGTACTGAGCCACTCAAGGGCCCAACGGCCCTCTCTCCTCTTTTGCCCTCCCCTGCCCCAATGCCTGGAGTAAATGCATACCAGCTGCCACCATCATGGCTGGTCCAGACAGCTCCAAAACTAACTTCTCTTCTGAATCACTGAGCGGATTCTTGTCATCCATGACATGTGACTGGTGGCTTTGTCAGGCTTTCTTATGCAAAGGTCCTAAGGAGCTTTATCTCTGTATTTCTTCTGACTCGTTTAAATAAGTTTCTCAGGTGAGTGGAGCTGTGCTATAGTTGAAGATTAATACTATGTTTTTCAAAGGAATTGTGGTCATCATTAAGATGGTATGTTTATTGAACAACTAGTTAGTGAAGTAACTGACTTTGTATTTACAGATTTATAAAACTGAATATTAATTTCTGTATATCTTATTTTCTGAAGTATGAAGGAGGAAAAATGTTTCTTTGTGGAAGCCCCAGGGAGTTAAAAATCCAGGGGAAAGGTAAAAATCTATATATATGGAACTACAAACATGTGGTTCATTTTTTTCTTCTTTTCCTTTTAGGGACTGGTTAAATATGCTGAGCCCACCAATTGTTCCTCCCAGTCAAGAGTCCGCAGAGCGGCATCAGGATTCTTCTGGAAGCTTGAGTGTTCAAGGTGGGAATATGAAAAATGCCAAGCATAAAAAAATAAAAATAATTAACTATAAATAGAGAAAATTTGAGATTCCACTATTTTTATTAAATGATAATCACTTAGACTCACGCATTGAAAATGAGGTAATCTGTGCCTCATTTTATAGGGTGATAGGTTCTTTGCAACTAAAAGGAATTTAAAAGAGAAATTGTTCTTGTTCTCCTGAAGGTTAATCCCTGGGCAAAATATAATTTAAAGCATAAGAGCATGGCTTTGGTGTCAAATTGACCTTCATCTGAATTCCAGCTCTAGAAATTCCTGCTGTGTGACTTTTATGAATTTCAGTTTTATAAAATAAGACTAATAATAGATGGTGCCCACCTGCAAGCTTTTCATGAAGATTCAGTGAGGTGTACTGTATATGAAACGTTTGGAATAACGCCTACAAAATGCCAGCTGTTAGTACTGTTACAAGGTAGACCAAATATTCCATGTTTTTGTTAATAGAGAGATACAGCCTTTTCATTAAAGCAGAGGCTGACACGGAGTTATAATGGGTTGTATTAGTAATGGAAAAATTTGAAGGAAGCAGGAATGAAAATTTGCCTGGGGTTCTCTTTGTTGATGACAGCCTCTAAGATGAACCATTTAAATTCTGACTGTGAGCAGGGAACGTGACTGTCAGGAGTGTTGTAGAGGAGGAACAGAAAAGAATCTTTAGTGGAATCAGAGGGCTTGAGATGGGAGGGGTGGGGAGAGATCTAAAATGCATAATCGGAATGACAGACATCAGAGTGGGACTCCCTGAGATCGTTTTCCAAGTTGGATTGTAAAGATGGGTGCCCTCTGTCTATAGTCTCTTAAAAAAAAAAAAAAAGGAACTGAAACCGGGATAAATTTCTCTAACAAAGTTGCCAGTTTTACTTTTTTTCCCTAACTGCCCCAGGGAAAAAGCGGAGCGTCCCATTTTTCTTCAGGTACGGAGAATCCAGAGTGAGAGCTCATACATCTGAGTTGTGCATTTTGGCCGCCCAAGTGATGGCACTGTCACTGTGATTTACTGTCTGAAATAGATGATGCCCCTCAAATTGAGACTCTGTTTAGAGGTGCACGTTTATAATTACTTATGACAGAAAAACAGAATCTTGGCTGTCAGGAGGAGACCTTGCTGTGAGGGAACAAATAATATGTTATGTGAAGTGTCCTGCATAAGCCACAGGAACTGAGAATGTGGTCCTTAAGCAGAGGCACTGAAGACCTATGGTGCTGACGAGTGGCCGAAAGGATGTCTTAAGGTTGCCTTTGCAAAGTGGTGTTTTGACAGCAGGGGCTCTAATTATGTTGAAGGTAAATAAATTTGCATCGAAGACAAAGAAACACATTAAATTCAGAGGACTGTAGAAACATTCTGGCCACTATTAACCAGATCTGGCACCCCTTCTCCCTGTTACCCTAGATCTCCATTTCTGAGCCTTTCCCTTTTCTGATAGGCTTAGATAGTTTGTAGCTAATTAAGACCATCAAAAAGTAGTGTTTCTTAATTTGCTTAATCTTTACGTGTCATTGACTTCATTTTAAACAACATAGCATACACTGAACTTGTTTCCGTCTGTTCTAATAAAATGTTTGTCAAAGGAAAATACTGGGCTCAAGCCTCAGGTATGTATCATCAGAAGGAAGGGGCCACACAGGTGTGGCAGTCTGGGAATCTTCCTAGGTTCCTGTTGCTCGGTATTTATTATTAATTATTAACTCAGCTTTTAATATATGCCAGTCACTGTGCTCAGTGGTTGATTTAGTGGTTGATTTTGTCTTTTAGAGAAAGACAAGTATTGTATGTTGTCACTTATATGTGTAATCTAAAATTTGATACAAATGAACTATTTACAAAACAGAAACAGTCTCACAGACACAGAAAACAAACTTATGGTTAACCAAAGGGGAAGGTGGGGTGGGGGGTAAGTTAGGAGTTTGGGATTAACATATAAAAACTACTGTATATAAAATAGATTAACAACAAGGTCCTACTGTATAGCACAGGGAATTATATTCATTGTCTTCTAATAAACTATAATAGGAATTTGAAAGAGAATATATATATATATATAATATGTTTATATACATATATATGTTTGAATCACTGTACACCAGAAACTAACACAGCATTGTAAATCACTATACTTCAGTTGTAAAAAATGTAAAAAAAAAAATCAGTCCTCATAGCAGCACAATGAAGAAGATACTATTTTTGTATATGCAGTTGTTATTTTTACAGCCGGAGAAACTGAGACTTGGAAGCCCTTGAATAATTTGCCCAAGGTTAGTCATTGGCAGAGCTGAGATTGAAATACAAGCAGCCTGGCCCCAGAGCCCAACCACTGTTTTCAGTTTTTAATTTTTTTTTGGTTTCAGTTCATTTCAGTCGCTCAGTCATGTCTGACTCTTTGCGACCCCATGAATCGCAGCACGCCAGGCCTCCCTGTCCATCACCAACTCCAAACTCATGCGCATCGAGTAAATGATGCCATCCAGCCATCTCATCCTCTGTCGTCCCCTTCTCCTCCTGCCCCCAATCCCTCCCAGCACCAGGGTCTTTTCCAGTGAGTCAACTCTTCACATGAGGTGGCCAAAGTATTGGAGTTTCAGCTTTAGCATCAGTCCTTCCAATGAACACCCAGGACTGGTCTGCTGTAGGATGGACTGGTTGGATCTCCTTGCAGTCCAAGGGACTCTCAAGAGTCTTCTCCAACACCACAGTTCAAAAGCATCAATGCTTCAGCGCTCAGCTTTCTTCACAGTCCAACTCTCACATCCATACATGACCACTGGAAAAACCATAGCCTTGACTAGATGGACCTTTGTTGGCAAAGTAATAGCTCTGCTTTTGAATATGCTATCTAGGTTGGTCATAACTTTCCTTCTAAGGAGTAAGCGTCTTTTAATTTCATGGCTGCAGTCACCATCTGCAGTGATTTTGGAGCCCAGAAAAATAAAGTCTGACACTGTTTCCACTGTTTCCCCATCTATTTCCCATGAAGTGATGGGACCAGATGCCATGATCTTCGTTTTCTGAATGTTGAGCTTTAAGCCCACTTTTTCACTCTCCACTTTCACTTTCATCAAGAAGCTTTTTAGTTCCTCTTCACTTTCTGCCATAAGGGTGGTGTCATCTGCATATCTGTGGTTATTGATATTTCTCCCAGCAATCTTGATTCCAGCCTGTGCTTCTTCCAGCCCAGCGTTTCTCATGATGTACTCTGCATATAACTTAAATAAGCAGGGTGACAATATACAGCCTTGACGAACTCCTTTTCCTATTTGGAACCAGTCAGTTGTTCCATGTTCAGTTCTAACTGTTGCTTCCTGACCTGTATACAGGTTTCTCAAGAGGCAGGTCAGGTGGTCTGTATTCCCATCTCTTTCAGAATTTTCCATAGTATATTGTGATCCACACAGTCAAAGGCTTTGGCATAGTCAATAAAGCAGAAATAGATGTTCTCCTGGAACACTCTTGCTTTTTCCGTGATCCAGCGGATGTTGGCAATTTGATCTCTGGTTCCTCTGCCTTTTCTAAAACCAGCTTGAACATCTGGAAGTTCACGGTTCACATATTGCTGAAGCCTGGCTTGGAGAATTTTGAGCATTACTTTACTAGTGTGTGAGAGGAGTGCAATTGTGCAGTAGTTTGAGCATTCTTTGGCATTGCCTTTCTTTGGGATTGGAATGAAAACTGACCTTTTCCAGTCCTGTGGCCACTGCTGAGTTTTCCACATTTGTTGGCATATTGAGTCAGCACTTTCACAGCATCATCTTTCAGGATTTGAAATAGCTCAACTGGAATTCCATCACCTCCACTAGCTTTGTTCATAGTGATGCTGTCTAAGGCCCATTTGACTTCACATTCCAGGATGTCTGGCTCTAGGTGAGTGATCACACCATCGTGATTATCTTGGTCGTGAAGATCTTTTTTGTACAGTTCTTCTGTGTATTCTTGCCACCTCTTCTTAATATCTTCTGCTTCTGTTAGGTCCATACCATTTCTGTCCTTTATCGAGCCCATATTTTCATGAAATGTTCCCTTGGGATCTCTAATTTTCTTGAAGAGATCTCTAGTCTTTCCCATTCTATTGTTTTCCTCTGTTTCTTTGCATTGATTGCTGAGGAAGGCTTTCTTATCTCTCCTTGCTATTCTTTGGAACTCTGCATTCAAATGGGAATATCTTTCCTTTTCTCCTTTGCTTTTCGCTTCTCTTCTTTTCACAGCTGTTTGTAAGGCCTCCTCAGACAGCCATTTTGCTTTTTTGCATTTCTTTTTCTTGGGGATGGTCTTGATTCCTGTCTCCTGTACAATGTCACAAACGTCCGTCCATAGTTCATCAGGCATTCCGTCTATCAGATCTAGTCCTTTAAATCTATTTCTCACTTCCACTGTATAATCATAAGGAATTTGATTTAGGTCATACCTGAATGGTCTAGTGGTTTCCCCTACTTTCTTCAATTTAAGTCTGAATTTGGCAATAAGGAGTTCATGTTGTGAGCCACAGTCAGCTCCCAGTCTTGTTTTTGCTGACTGTATAGAGCTTTTCCATCTTTGGCTGCAAAGAATATAATCAGTCTGATTTCAGTGTTGATCATCTGGTGATGTCCATGTGTAGAGTCTTCTCTTGTGTTATTGGAAGAGGGTGTTTGCTATGACCAGTGCATTCTCTTGGCAAAACTATTAGCCTTTGCCCTGCTTCATTCCATATTCCAAGGCCAAATTTGCCTGTTACTCCTGGTGTTTCTTGACTTCCTACTTTTGCATTCCAGTCCCCTGTAATGAAAAGGACATCTTTTTAGGGTGTTAGTTCTAAAAGGTCTTGTAGGTCTTCATAGAACCGTTCAGCTTTTTCAGCATTACTGGTTGGGGCATAGGCCTTAATCACCGTGATATTGAATGGTTTACCTTGGAAACGAACAGAGATCATTCTGTCGTTTTTGAGATTGCATCCAAGTACTGCATTTCGGACTCTTTTGTTGACCATGATGGCTGCTCCATTTCTTCTAAGGGATATAATGGTCAACTGAGTTAAATTTGCCCATTCCAGTCCATTTTTTCAATTCAGATCAGTTCGCTGATTCCTAGAATGTTGACGTTCGCTCTTGCCATCTCCTGTTTGACCACTTCCAATTTGCCTTGATTCATGGACCTAACATTCCAGGTTCCTATGCAATGTTGCTCTTTACAGCATTGAACCTTGCTTCTATCACCAGTCACATCCATAACTGGGTGTTGTTTTTGCTTTGGCTCCTTCCCTTCATTCTTTCTGCAGTTCTTTCTCCACTGATCTCCTGTAGCATATTGGGCACCTACCGACCTGGGGAGTTTCTCTTCCAGTATCCTATCATTTTGCTTTTTCATACTGTTCATGGGGTTCTCAAGGCAAGAATACTAAAGTGGTTTGCCATTCCCTTCTCCAGTGGACCACATTCTGTGGTCCAACCTCTCCACCATGACCCAGCCATCTTGGGTAGCCCCACACGGCATGGCTTAGTTTCATTTAGTTAGACAAGGCTGTGGTCCATGTGATCAGATTGGCTAGTTTTCTGTGATTCTGGTTTCAGTGTGTCTGCCCTCTGATGCCCTCTCACAATACCTACCGTCTCACTTGGGTTTCTCTTACCTTGGACGTGGGGTATCTCTTCACGGCTGCTCCAGCAAAGTGCTGCCACTGCTCCTTCAAGATCACCCCTCCTGACCTTGAACGTGGAGTAGCTCCTGTCAGCCCTCCTGCGGCCGGGCAGCCGCCACTCCTTGGACGTTGGGTTGCTCCTCTCAGCTGCCTCTTTTGGTTTAGAACCAAGTAAATAAATTACCTAATCAAAAAATACTGTATATAAAACCAGCAATTGAAAAATAAGTTTTCTTTTGAGAGTTCCTAATCTACAAGAAAACAAATGAAAATACCTCAAGGGCTGAGTAGCTAAGTTCTTTCAGGGAAAAAACAAAAGGCAGATCTCTGGTCCCGTGTTGCAGCCCTGCCTCCCCCTCCAACGCAGTCTTGTCACAGGTCTCCAGCAGGGTGGGTCGCCGAGGGGTGCATTTACTGTGTTGACCAGATGTAGGGCAAGGCCAAGGGAGTGAGGGTCCGAATGAAGAGTAGAATGACTGGGGTGCGGGACTGACGGGCCTGGGTGGTCACTGGGCCCGCCTTCTCAAAGGCCTCTCTAGACGATCTTATGAGTCAGTCTGTCTCTCACTTTACCCTGTGCCTTTTTATCACTGCCTTTTCACAGTTTGTAACTCATGATTCATTTAGTTGTTTCTTGTCTTTTTTCCCAGGTAGTCTAAGAGTTTTTAAAAGCAGAGACCATCAGTTTACACACCCCCAGATCCCTAGTACCTGTGCAATTTCTGGTATATATTATAATAGATACTGTGGGTTCTCGTTAGAACACAGGAAAGGAAAGAGGGAGAGAAATGTCATCCAACTGGTAATTTCTTGTAATAATAACCTTGAAAGAAAGGAAATCAAGGTAGTTCATTGAAACCCAACTTTCAGTGTTTCCCCCAGTTCCAGTTTTTTGGTATATCTGTAAAATGGAACAGTAAGAGTACTGAACTTAGACCCATACACTGTAGCAGTTCAAACAGTTGTAGGTTACCATATGCAGTGGCTCTTTATGTATAAGCAGTGAAGAGACTTTCTGTCAAATGAAATCTCATATGAAATCCCAGTATGTAAAGTAGTTACAAGTAGAATCTCTCTGACTGAGTGCGAGTTAGGGTCTCAGAACCCTGCCATGGGGCCCTAATGAACCAGTTAAAAACACTGATGAAGTCCATTGCCCTCAGTGTGACCTTGCCCAAGGTCAAATGCTCAATCAGAGTTAGAATTTGGATCCAGGTTTCTTCCACAGCAGTGCCTTTCTGCAGAACCATCACACTGGGACGTGAAGGTAATTTTGAAGACTGATTCACAAGGAAAAAGTCTCTTCTATCTTCAGACTTCTTGGATGAAAATAACAAAAACATTTATTTCACCTTCCTTTACCCAGGCCTCCATGTACACTTTAATTCTTAGAATTAGCCTACAGATATGTAGATACTATTGTTACCCACTTTTACACATGAACCCTGGGACTTAAAGCAGGAGACTTATGTGATGAACCACCACGTCCATCAGAGATTGAGAGGCTGAGATGTACCTGTGCAGCTAGTGGCATAACGGGAAGATGGCCTGACCAACACAAAACTCTGGAAGACTTTCCCCAGGCCATACAGAAGTAAACACATGCATTATACAGGCCCCGGAGCCCCTTCTTTTATTCAGTACAAATTCCACAGTTTCTGTTTGGCCAGAATGTCTCAAGTGTGTGAATTCTGCCATGAAGTGAACAGCCCAGCTCCCAGCAGAGCAACCAACCCGGCAGGAATAACACTGAGCTCCGTGCCATTCGACTGGATGGAGAAGCAGGCAGCTGTCAGCCGTTCCTCTTGGGCCACAACACACTTGCCGAATATCAATCACCATGGGCACGGGTGCCCTTAACACTTCCTAAAAATGTGTTTTCCTGGAGACCGTGAAAATGTTAAAAATGGGAAGTTAAGATTTCAGAACTTACTCAAGAAAACTACCAAACTGACCTTTTAAAAATGAACCAGACTGCCTGAAAAATAGTTGTCAATTTCTTTTTGACATTTGTTCCTTTACAGATATGACCCTTAAATTATTCATGCTTACCAGCTCCAAAATGGAATAATAATGCCTCTCTCTTCAGGCCTATAAACCTTTTTTACAGTTTGTGTGGATTTTGAGTGAAGACCTTTTAGAGTTGCCAGGGTCTCATGAAAATAACATCCTTGTACCTTTTGTTCAGCAGAGCCACAGAAGATGTTCCTTTATGAACATTAATTAGTCTTCCATGAGTCACAAAGAGGCAGCAGATGCAGTTAAGAATCAGCGTGCAATGCAGGAGCCTCAGGAGGCTATGTCAGGAAGATCCCCTGGAGAAGGGAATGGCTGCCCACTTCAGTATTCTTGTTTGGAGAATCCATGGACAGAGGAGTTTGGTGGGCTACAGTTCATAGGGTCGCAAAGAGTCGGACATGACTGAAGCGACTTAGCACTCATGCATGTTTATTTTATGCATATAATATCCAAATTACTGGTAAATAATTTATAGAAATCTCATGATGCCTCCCAGCTACCCAGAGAGAGGGGATCATGGCCACCTGTCCTGGGTCCAACACAGGAATCCTTTCATAGTCCTATTTCCCACCATGAAGTTATTTGACATTTACCTAACACCTTGAATCTAAAAACAGTCTTCCAAAATCTGTTTTATTAGTTATCTCACCAGACATCTTGCTTCATCGAACCATGGTACCCACAGTGTTTGACATGGCACATGTGTTAGTTTCTCAGTCGTGTCCAACTCTTTGTGGTCCCAATTACTGTAGCCCACCAGGCTCTTCTGTCCATGGAATTCTCCAGGCAAGAATATTGGAGTGTGTTGCCATTTCCTTCTCCAGGGGAACTTCCCAGTCCAGGGGTTGAACCTGGGTCTCCTGCACTGCAGGCAAATTCTTTACCATCTAAACCACCAGGGAACCCATAGGACACGGTAAATGCTCCATAAATGCTTGATGAGTAGAATGAGTGAATCTTCTGCCTATGGGAAACAGGAGGATGACTTGGTATACTCTTTGGATCCTCCATGTATCTTGAAGATTTATTTAAAATGCAAAGGAGAACTTCCCCCCACCCACCCTCTGCCAAAAAAAGCAATATTGGCAATCAGAGTAGTAATAGAAGCCAGCATTAATTAAGTGCCTGCTTTGTACCCAGTGCTCTGTCGCATTTTCCTGTGATTAGAGAGGGGGAGACACTATACAAAGAAATGTCTTCTTTTGTGGCACACTGGACGTGAACCCTCTAGTAGAGAAGTGAACACACCAATGGGTGTCTGAGGTTCTGTCCCTCTTCCAGAACCACCCACACCTACTTGTTCCCCAAGTGTACAACAGAAGGGTCTTGACCCAGGGTGTGGTCCTCAATTCCATTGCTGGAATTGGGATGCATTTCCACCTGTCTGCAGTGCTGCCACCTTGTCTGAAATCAGGCACTGGAGACTTTTATGGGATTTGTAGGCTTCAGAGCTCAATAGTCTGACTAGGGACCTTCCTTCACGTGCAACAAAAAGCATTCAGAGTGGTAGGCCACACATTTACAAGTGCATATGAGATTTGCACTGTTTTGTGAGATTTTCCCCAGCTTTATTATTATATAATTGACATGGCACATTATGTAAGTTTAAGGTGACAACATGATGCTCTGATACACAAGTTCACATTTGAATCACGTTTATAAGTAGAGACTACCTAGAAGGAATGAAATTGCAAGAACTCCTAAGTAATCATCCAAATTTTTCAACTGGTTGTTTTAAATGGCATGTTCCAAGTAAAATATAGCCACCAGATTTTACAAAAGGAGTGATGTACTTATTTCCCAAATGAAACCTGAACTATAATGTTAGCATATCATTTGCCTTCCCAAAAAGACAATACAGCTTGCTAATAGAAGAAAGTACCTTTCCATCTTTTTATCGCATTTTTGGCCATTTACCTTTCTCTCATTTGAGGGCACATGTTTGCTGAGAAGCAGATCGCAACAGTTCACTTTCTTGAGTTTTAGTGAAAGTTAATTCTGCCCTACTATTATAGAAGTTGATGGAAGCGTTTGCCAGCACCTGGTCCTCAGCAGAATAGTATCTAAAATGTCATCTTTATTGATCCTAAGGCTGCCTGTTCCCAGTGGTGATCCCCCACCGTTGAATTGTCTAAACCATAGTGTATTGGTATGCACATAAAAATAGTCAATCAGTTCTCAAAATCTATAAGAGAGAAAATGCATTAACTTGTAAAAAAAAAAATTCTAGATGGCAGCGTCAGAAAATCGAAAATCAAGTATAATGTCCTCACTGTGAGATTTTAAACCTGATAAACTGGTGTCACATCATTTATTTTCAAGCTTGAAGACTGAGCTTGTGCATATAGGTTTTCTATTATCTACAGTTAAAATGCCTCAAATATAGATAATTAAGCATTTATATTAATTGACTTTCAGAAGGTGAGCTAGAGGGATTATTTGCTCACATTGATCTAACCAAGGGGAGGGCAGCTAATATTGCTGTGTTTGGTCTGGCGCCATTGGTTTTCCTTCTGTTATTGCTGTTAACTGACTTCAAAGTGGATGAAGCTGAAAGTTTGTAAATATATTATTATCTGAAAGGCAATTTTAGTTCACTAGTAATGGCTTTATTATGTGAAGAAGAATAAAAACATAATTTAGACCCCTGTCCAGATGCTTTTGGTCTGGTAGCAGAGAATGATTTTATTTCTTAATTTGTCCTTTTAGAGTTTCTGTAGCCAGTCTTTAAATAGAGCAATTTAGCATTTGGGAGAAAAACAAACTGTGTGCTATCCAAGAATATAATTGAAAATTACCCTATACCCATGCACAATAATTACCTTTCAAAACATTTCCCATTGCTTGACATCATACTTGTAATTGCTTAACAATATGATAATTTCATTACATAGAGATTACAGTGGCAAAATGATATAAGTTGGAAGCTTTGAAAATTAAGTTACAATGAAAACAAAACCTTTTTTGCAAGTTTAAAACACTTATTTCAGTATAAAAGTATACATAATATCACCCAATTTTTGTATGAATGTCATTGTTGGTAGAGTTTTAAAATTCACCCATTTAAAGCTTTTGTTGGCTTAAAACTCAACATTCAGAAAACTAAGATCATGGCATCCAGTCCCATCACTTCATGGCAAATGATAGGGAAACAATGGAAACAGTGAGACAAATCACCGCAGATGGCGACTGCAGCCGTGAAATTAAAAGATTCTTGCTCCTGGGAAAAGAAGCTATGACCAACCTAGACAGCATATTAAAAAGCAAAGACATTACTTTGCCAACAAAGGTCCATGTAGTCAAACCTATGGTTTTTCCAGTATGGTTTTTCCAGTTTTTCCAGTCCTGTATGGATGTGAGAGTTGGAACATAAAAGAAAGCTGAGCGCCAAAGAATTGATGCTTTTGAACTGTGGTACTGAAGAAGACTCTTGAGAGTCCTTTGGACTATAAGGATATCAAACCAGCCCATCCTAAAGGAAATAAGTCCTGAATATTCATTGGAAGGACTGATGCTGAAACTCCAGTACTTTGGCCACCTGATGTGAAGAACTGACTCATTTGAAAAGACCCTGATACTGGGAAGGATTGAAGACAAGAGGAGAAGGGGACAACAGAGGATGAGATGGTTGGATGGCATCACCAACTCGATGAACATGAGTTTAAGTAAACTCCGGGAGTTGGTGATGGACAGGGAAGCCTGGCATGCTGCAGTCCATGGGGTCTCAGAGTCAAATACAACTG
>NW_011494876.1:7960990-7963170 GCF_000754665.1 Bison bison bison
ACAGACTCGATGAACATGAGTTTAAGTAAACTCCGGGAGTTGGTGATGGACAGGGAAGCCTGGCATGCTGCAGTCCATGGGGTCTCAGAGTCAAATATGACTAAGTGACTGAACTGAAAGCTTTTGAACTAAAAACCACAAAACCCCTCTTAGACCCATGGTTATAATGCATGAAATTATAGTGATATGTATTGGAACAAATGCACTTATATAGCAGTTACTGCTTCAGTTTGCAAGCATTATATAGCCAAATCTCTACTAATGAATTGGATCCACCTTGATCCCTTTGCAATTGGGTGATAAAGACCCATGGCCCATTACAATGGTTATTTTCATCTTGAAAGATTCCTGACTAACTGTAAAATGTTTTGAGTTTTCTAATTTGATAACACCAGCTTAAAATTTTATCTTTTTGGAAACTGCAAGCACAGAATGCACTAAACAATTATATAGTGTATAACTCTTATGTGCCAGAGGTCAGACTTTCCCCCAGCGTTTGATGCAGTAACAAGACATCGGATGGCAGGTCTTCGAGATAATTTGACTTATAGTTATTTACCTCAGTGATATTTGGTTTTAATATCACACCTGATGGGAAAAAAATGAGTGTTATTTTACTGTTTTGAAAATTACATGATTTTTGGTATAAGAGCTTTTTATTTAAAGCTGAATTGATTATAATATCCTGTATAAAACTAGTAGGGCTTCCCTGGTGGCTCACATGGTAAAGAATCTGCCTGCAATGTTGGAGACCCAGGTTCGATGCCTGAATCAGGAAGATCCCCTGAAGGAAGTCATGGCAACTCACTCCAGTATTCTTACCTGGAGAATCCCATGAACAGAGGAGCCTGGCAGGCTACAGTCCACGGGGTCGTAAAGAGTCAGACACGACTGAGCGACTAGCACACACATAAAACTAGTAGGGGGTTTTGTGTTTCATTCAAACTTTTTTTTTTTCTTTAGTAGTAAAAAGTCAAATAGATACAGCTTAGGGGTAGGGAATTGAGCTATAAATGAACACATCCCTCTCATGTCTTATATTTTCCATAATGATTATAACTGTGTGTGTGCCAAGTGTTATTTAGTTCTCATAGGTACTATAACAGGCACTGTTACTATCCTTACTTTACATATGAGGAAACTGAGGCTAAGTAGTGAATTTTCCCAGTGCCCCACAGCTGTGAAGTGGTAGAAATGGGATTTGGACCCACATGCTGAGTTCATTGTCTAAATGTCATGCTGCCTGTCTCTGAAGCCTTTCCTTTATATTTAAGCTTTATCAATGCTGTTCTCAGTTATTTAAAACTCTAGCCTACAGTTTATGATTTATTGCATTTATTACCAACCTTAATAGTAGTGATCTTTTATTGAACAACTACTGTGTTCTTGGTATGCATATTATCTAGCATCCAACTTCACCCACAAAACTCTGTGAAATAGAGTTATTCCCATTTTATAAATGAGCAAAGGAAGGTTCAGTGAGGTAAAATAACCTGTCACCAGCTGAAGGGCACATTCAGGTATGACCTAAATCAAATTACACTAGTAAAGTAATGCTTAAAATTCTCCAAGCCAGGCTTCAGCAATATGTGAACTGTGACGTTCCAGATGTTCAAGCTGGTTTTAGAAAAGGCAGAGGAACCAGAGACTAAATTGCCAACATCCGCTGGATCATGGAAAAAGCAAGAGAGTTCCAGAAAAACATCTATTTCTGCTTTATTGACTATGCCAAAGCCTTTGACTGTGTGGATCACAATAAACTGTGGAAAATTCTGAAAGAGATGGGAATACCAGACCACCTGACCTGCCTCTTGAGAAACCTATATGCAGGTTAGGAAGCAACAGTTAGAACTGGACATGGAACAACAGACTGGTTCCAAATAGGAAAAGGAGTACGTCAAGACTGTATATTGTCACCGTGCTTATTTAACTTCTATGCAGAGTACATCATGAGAAACACTGGGCTGGAAGAAGCACAAGCTAGAATCAAGATTGCCAGGAGGAATATCAATAACCTCAGATATGCAGATGACACCACCCTTATGGCAGAAAGTGAAGAGGCACTAAAAAGCCTCTTGATGAAAGTGAAAGTGGAGAGTGAAAAAGTTGGCTTAAAGCTCAACATTCAGAAAACAAAGATCATGGCATCTGGTCCCATCACTTCATGGGAAATAGATGAG
>NW_011494876.1:7963409-7974713 GCF_000754665.1 Bison bison bison
GTCCCTTGGACTGCAAGATCCAACCAGTCCATCCTTAAGGAAATCAGTCCTGAATATTCATTGGAAGGACTGATGCTGAAGCTAAAACTCCAATACTTTGGCCACCTGCTGTGGAGAGCTGACTCATTTGAAAAGACCCTGATGCTGGGAAAGATTGAAGGCAGGAAGAGAAGGGAATGATAGAGGATGAGATGGTTGGACGGCATCACCAACTCAATGGACATGAGTTTGAGTAAACTCTGGGAGTTGGTGATGGACAGGGAGGCCTGGCGTGCTGTGGTTCATGGGGTCGCAAAGAGTCGGACACGACTGAGGACTGAACTGAACTGAGCTGAAGGGCATTCAGGTGATGAACAGCACTCTCCCATCCATCCCCAGGTTCCTTGGATTCCAGAGCCCAGGGGTGCTCTTAGCCACATCCAGTTAACTCTTCACTAATCTTTAATAGCCGCTTTTGTTTCATGGGCAGGACACTTAAGACCACAGATTTTGTTTCACAGTCACTGATTCGTCCTTTCAAAAAGGGCTCAGTATTTATGGAGTCTCTATTATGGGCCAGCCATGCCCGTGCCCACCATCCAAGCCCTATCCAAAGCTGACCTGGTAAGCATGCAGGCCAAAGGTTTGGTTCTCTTTGGTCCGTAGTAGCCCACGCTAAGAAAAAAGAGAGGGGTAGTGTCTTCATGACCTCCTCCTTCCTGAGCCTGCTCTGGGAGTCTCCAGCCGAGGGAAGTCTTGCTCTCCCAGCCTCTGAATTCCTATCCTGTGTATTTTGAGATGTCCAGAGGGCACTTGCTTGCTGGTGATGGCATAAGGAACACAAGTGCTGAGCACAGCACTGGGCACGTATAAGGTGCTCAGGTAACATTTTAGTAAAGCAGCTTTTTGTTTTTGTTTTTTCATTTGTTGAAAACCAACCAAACCTTGCTAATGATGTAGGCAGTAGGCATTCTCTACAACCAAATCATCTAAATAGTTACCACGGGGAAAAAAATTTGACGTGTTCATTTTCCCTGAAAATTTGACACATCTTGCTACCACTAATACAATTACAGATCATCTGACATTGTTTTCCTCATGTGTTCTTTGCTTTGCATAGCTTATATTTCTAAACGTTGTTTTAATTCATGTTTCTGTGGTAGCCTTTTTAGGATGTATGAATGGGGATTGAGCTCTTTACTGTATTACTTCATTTGCACTGTTTGGCATTTCTGCAGCTCTGGCCCATGAAGAAGGCTAGAGCTGTGATAATCAAAGATAATCAAATTTTGAATCCCGTTCAACCCTAATTAGCATAACTCTTTAGTCCTTTGGCCCTCTTCCTTAGTCCTCTCTCCTCCCTGCCAGTTGTGCACGCTCATTTTTCTTGTGCTTTATAGTGAATCTGGCCCCTCTGATCACCGTTTCTTCTCTATCTTACACGGCAAGTATAGAGCCATCACATCTGCAGCGCTCCTGCCTCCCAGCGTTGACGTCCCGCCCACACAAGGATGGTCCTCCAGGACAAATGGTGATTCCTGCTCCCTTGCCCTTCTCTGTTGCAGTTTAAGAATTCCCGGCGAGGCCAGCAGCTAACATGACTGTGCTTTCCATCCCCAACAGGTGAAGAGGAGCTGAGTGTGGAAGAGGATGAGGAAGTGCTGACTCTGCTGTATGACCCATGTTTGAACTGTTACTTTGATCCCCAAACTGGGAAGTACTACGAGTTGGTATAACGCCTGCTTCCAGGGCCAAGGATGGCTGCCCCAGGTGGAGCAGGAGAGCAGCTCTGATTCTGTTAAGTTGGCATCACAAGTGTGTCTCCGGTAGGCCTACAGGATCAGAAAGAACTAAGAGAGATGAAGTCAGTTTGTACATAATGTTCAATGTTAGGACTGCCTACATTCTTTATGTAGATGGGTGTGACTTCAGAACTGTGAAGGAGTTAATATAGAGACAAGATTGTAGGACTTTGAATTGCTACTTATTTGTTGGTTCTTATCCTATATATAATTCTGTTTACTTCATATACTTTTATGTAAATGAATTAAGAGTTATTCAAATTTTTGCAGTGTTAATGTGTAAATGATGGCTTGATACACAGAAAACGTATTCATATTTAAAAGATGCCTTTTCTTTTATTACCTATTTGTATTAAAAATAAAATATGATGGTCAGAAGAATGCCTTTTAAACTGCTTCTTTTTACTTAACCCACTTTCTTTGCCAGAATATTCCTAGATGGTATTTACTTTTCCTTAGACTTCTAGAAAAGGAATTACTGTGAATTAGTCAGACTTTATGATTGTATTTTATTGGCACTGGCCCCACAATTTCCATTTCATTATAGTTCATCCATAGTTTGCCAAAGATCATAACATTGTTAATAACTTCAGCTACTTAGCTCTGTGCTTTTTAAAAAATTATCTATGAATACAAATCTATCTCTATGGATCCATATTTAGTAAGAAGCCACCCATTTGAGCACTCTACATACCTTTCCACTTCTGTGACTTAGACCTGGAGAAATGGAGGAGACTTCCTTTGGTCTTGAAGACTACACCATTGTAACCCTGCTCATCCCATCACAAGGGAAAAAAATCACGTGCTTCCTGAATTTGAATAGACTAGCCTTGAATTGTGTGCCAAATATATAAATAGTGAGTTCAAGGAAGTACTTATTGTATTAGCTTATTGTATTAGGCATATTTTGTTATTTAATAAAAATTTTATAATAAGAGTACCATCGGAAATGAAAAATTATTGGTGTACAGTTGGATTTAATGGCAATATTATAATTTCATTTAATGTTGCTTGATAAAGGAAATAAGAGCTTTTTTTTTTTTTTTTTTTCAGGAGTAGATTTGGGCTCCTGTTCAAAGGATTATACATTATTTAGAACCATGTTGGTATTTGGTAAACTTTTATTAATTCACAAAGAATACCTTTGTTTTGAATCTTTCTTCAAAATCCTCATACTTACAAAATACCAAAATTAACTACAGCTTCATAAAACATGCAGAATGATAAAAAGAGTTGGTTGTGACCTTGAAGATTGGAGCAGAACTTGGAAAGCCTTATTACTGCTTTCATGAGTATCGGGATCATCCACATAAATAGAAGCCAATTAAAATTCCATACTATTTGAGATGTAAAGTTGCAAATATCGAAAAATCATGAGCTAAAAGTAATTAAGGATACAAGAGTGCCTCATGAGCCTCTTAACAGAATGCTGCAAGGCCTCTGAGTGGACTCAAGCTAGGACCTAGAAAACTCTGTTGGGGTTCCTGAACTGCAAGCAACAGATACGCTTGATCCCAGAATCCAAAGACTTGTTGAACATTCAGACTACAGGAGGCACAGGAATCAGGAAGCTCTGGGAATCCTATAGTAGGAACTAACAGTTTCTCTCAATGACGGTCACCAGGATGATGGTGCCCCCTCTTTCTGCCTTGAGACTCTGCCTTGAGTCTCTCAGCTGACTTGTCAGTTTTCCCCAGGACCACATGGAATGGGAACTAGGTAGTCCCCAAAGAAGAGGGCCCTGTCAAAACTTGGAGAGGGACACCAAGCAGGCAAAAACAACAGATGTCTACCCTGGGTGTCTAAAGATTTTGTTTCTTGGTTATGAGTAGAGAGCAGAGAATTTTTTAGGGCAGTGAAACTACTCTGTATGATACTGTAATGATAGGTATATATCATTATACACCTTGTCAGAGCCAGAAAATGTCCAACACCAAGAGTGAACCGTAATGCCGTAGACTTTGGATTATTATGATGTGTCTTTTTAGGTTCATCCTTGGTTAAAAGCACCATTCTGGTGAGTGAGGTTGATCATGGGGGAAGCTACATATGCATAGGGGTAGGGGATGTATGGGAAATCTCTTAACCTTCCTCTCAATTTTGTTAAAAACTTGCTTTTAAAAAGATTGTCTTTTTTTAAAAAATGATATTCAAAATAAATTAAAAATTAAAATGTCTCAGCGGCTCACCTCTCATCCATTTTGCCCATCTCTTCTCTACCCAAGATTTTCTCAGCAATTCAGTCCACCCATGGGAACACTTAATGAACCACAGCCCATACATCCAACCACACAGAAATATTAACTTGCAGTTTCGATTCAACTATCCCAGACTTGGGATTCCAACTGGCCCACTTTGGTCCAGTGGCCGTCAAGAACCCTCTTCTGTGGATGGTGGACAAAGGCAATTAAGGAGTTTCTGACAAACCCAGCAGATGCTCCAAAAGTTATCTACTACAGTGTCATATTTTCCACTTTTTTCACTTTGTTTAAAAAGAGTAGCTTCAATTTCTATTGACAAGATTTTTAAGAAGAATTGAAAAATAGAAATAGGTGTGCCCCCATGTTGCCAATTTTAAACCAAAATGGTATATCCAGTTTACTTGGAAATTCATTGCTTGGACTGTATGGCTTCACTTATCAAATTTTGCTGAATATGAGCATTTCTTGAGAAGTTTATAAAAATATTGACGCCTAGGTTCCACCCCCAGAATGTTTTGTTCGACTGGTCTTGGATGCAACCTGGGCATTGGAAACTTTTAAAACCTCCCCTGGCAATTTGAATGTGTAGTCAGTGCTTGAGACCACTGCTGTATGTTAGATCCAGTGTGACGAGAGGACAGATTTGCCTAATCACATGTAGCAGTGAGGGAAAGTTTATATTATTAGTTTCCATTTTTAAGACCTGGATTTCTACTTTCCTCATCAAATGTGTGGTGAACACACGCACTGCAAGTGGATTCTGAAAAAAATAGTTTGATTCAATATGAAAATGCATCTCATGATTATTTGGTATCAATTTGAGAATTAATTTGGTTTCTTGTTTCATATAATTTGGGGTGCAACTTGCAAGTGGCTTTAAGTCTTCAATGTCTAAATTATTATTTAATTACAGAACCCAAGAATTATAGAAAAATAACTCAGATGATTTGTGGCATCAAATCAATGATTTAGCTTCTCTGGCAATTATAATTTTTCTCTTATTTTCTATTCAAGGAAAAATATTGGCATATGAAAAATACATAGATACTCTTGCATAATAATTTGCCCCATTGTATTTCTCCATATTTTTAGATTAGCTTCATTTGAATCAGTCATTTTAACCACATCTTGATTTTTTTTTAAGTACAAACTTTAATACCCAAGAATAGTGTAGTGACAGATTGTCTGACCCGAAGGACAATTAATTAAAAGAACTAATCTTAAAGTTGCCCTTTGGCTTTAATTAAAGATATAGCTGCTGAAAGTTTCTGGGTTGTTCTTTTTTAAAAAGCTGTTTAATGACAGCAAGTACAGTATTAAAACTAGGTTTATCCCAGGTTGCCTCCTGTGACTCAGTCACCAATCAAAATGGCCAGAATAATGAGGTTTAAGGATCACCTATCCACATATGGTTGTGCTTTAGGAGTTCTATTTCATACATCATTCATTTTGCATTGAAGAAAAGTTGATCATAAGGAGAATTCTTGTCGAGCAAATCCTGTTTTCTCTTTTTCTCCCATTATACTAGTTGAGATAGAATCATCTAATTGAGCCTAGAAAGGATAATCAAGTTCATTTCTTTAAACTCTGATTTTATAATTGAGAAAAGTGAAGTTCAGATTGGAAAGTTAATTATCCAAAGGCAATTTGTGTAAGGGAGAATGGAAACCTCTACTTCTCACTTAAAATACAGTTCTTTTCCCACTCTGAGGGAATTCAGTTCAGTTCAGTTCAGTCGCTCAGTCGTGTCCAGCTCTTTGCAATCCCATGAATCACAGCACGCCAGGCCTCCCTATCCATCACCAACTCCCGTAGTTCACTCAAATTCATGTCCATCGAGTCGGTGATGCCATCCAGCTATCTCATCCTCTGGCATCCCCTTCTCCTCCTGCCGCCAATCCCTCCCAGCATCAGGGTCTTTTCCAATGAGACAACTCTTCACATGAGGTGGCCAAAGTATTGGAGTTTCAGCTTTAGCATCATTCCTTCCAATAAACACCCAGGACTGATATCCTTCAGAATGGACTGGTCTGATCTCCTTGCAGTCCAAGGGACTCTCAGGAGTCTTCTCCAACACCACAATTCAAAAGCATCAATTCTTCAGTGCTCAGCTTTCTTCATAGTCCAACTCTCACATCCACACATGACCACTGGAAAAACCATAGCCTTGACTAGACCAACCTTTGTTGAAAAAGTAATATGTCTGCTTTTCAATATGCTATCTAGGGAATTAAGATGATTCAAATGACAGGTGGACTTCACAGTTATTGTACAGTGGCCACTAGAGGACAGTAGAGTGTCGGGAGTTTGGGTTCTCTGGTCTCAGTGTTTTCTTCTCTTTTGTTTACGCAGATTCTTTCTTCCGTCCATATTATAGCCTTTTTATACTTCAAGGATCAGCATTTCTTAAAGTATGTTCCAAGAAACAAATTCCATTCGATGTGAATAAATGTATTGGGAGAGCAGAAGAAGCCCATGGTCACACAATGTTGGAAAACACTGGAGAAGCAAAAATGGGTCATTGGTCTTTACTGGAGAAAGTCTCGGTGGCTGTAATAATCTAACAAGCATAGGGAATGTCCAAGGAGTGGAATATGTTCAAACTCCTCTGTCCTCAGAACAGTCTTCCAAGAGAGCTTCTGTCTCAGCACGGCTGATCCTCCCACAGAACCTCCTGTGAGACAAGCTAATAGATCAGTTCTCCCGTGCCAGCAAGCCCTGACTCCACCAGAACTCCCAGAAATGTGTCTCCGCAAGTGGGTTGGCTGGTCGTGTGAGTGTACGTGGGTCATTTGGTAGTGAGAGTAGGGGTTTTGTTTTTTGTTTTTTCTGTTGCCCAGATATTTCATAGATCCCTGACCACACTGTAAGATCACTCTCCAGACTCACTTGGCATGTAAAACAAGGTATGCTGAAGCCTGAGCTTTGCCTCAGCCAGAGACTTTGGTCACCTAAGATGAAGAAATTTTTCTCACGTATTTTAAATTGTACAAACTTTTAACAGTAGGTGATACAGTTAACGTACAACAAAGGATAAATCTAAGTTACAATTCATTCATCATGGATATTGGAGCTTTACATCTTAATGAATATTTGAGTTCTGGTTTGGGTGGCTATAATGTAATCTAGAATCACATTAAGTCAAAATAATTTGACTTATAAGGATTAAATAACCAATAAACATGGGCCACAGATAACACTAATTTTTACTCCTGACATATTCTTCTGTAGTTAATCACCTGTAATCCTGTGAAGCAGTACAGAAGTGAAGTGTGGAGATGGTATTGATTGGTTTTCATCAGCCTAACTTATCACTGTCAGTGTTTATGCTGAACCCGGCAAGATTTAAGCACATAAACTCACTCCTAATAGTAATAAGTATTGCCAATATTTTAACCTGTGGATCAAGCGATATTATCTCTCATTTGTTGTACATAATACTTCCAAAGAAACGGGGCAGGGGAGGGAGGGTTACCCTGGGGACCTTAATAATTGAGATAAACATAGTAAGGAGTATTTGGCTTAAGTCTAGGAGAGGAAATTACTGTTCATTTATTTTTGATAATATATCACTCAAATATAATTTATATTAATGGTGACGATTCAGTAATCTGTAGGTAAGTCATGAGATGGGATTAATACCATCCCCAGTTTTGCTTTTCAGCTTCCCAAACTCAAAATTATCTTAGTTGAAAGAAAATCAGTCAAAGTTTCCCCTTTTGTTTTTCCTACTGTATGAAAAAAATGGTTTGGACATTTCAACCCCTGAAGACTTAGAAACTTTTTAACCAACTCAATCCAAGAGAGCTTTCCTTTTTCTTTAAAACCTTTGGCTGGTCAAAGAAATTAAATTGATAGTATCCTTTTGTGGGCTAATTCTAGTAAGCAGAATATCTTTTTACCCCTAATTCTTGTCTGTCTTTGAATTTTGATATCTAAATATTTCTAAAAATTAATCTAGGTGTCTAGATACACACAACATACTTATAGTACATTTTAATTCACTTAGTTCAAGAGGTTTTTTTTTTTTAATATTGATATTTTTATTTGGCTGCACCGGTCTTAGTTGTGGCATGCGGGAATCTTTAGTTGTAACATTCAAAGTCCTAGTTGTGGCATGTGAGATCTAATTCCCTGACCAGGGATCGAACCTTGGGCCCCGTGCATTGGGATTATAGAGTCTTAGCCACTGGCCCACCAAGGAAATCCCTCAAAAGCTTTTAATCCTTTTAGGTCAGGTACTTCTCAAGAACATCTGCCATTATCAAAAGAGGTTTGACCAGGGGGAAATAAAGGTGGCATCATTTGTTAGCTAAACATAAGAATCTATGGTTGCTCCAAAGACCAGATAAATAGAATAATAACTAATTCCAGAAGATTCCTGTTGTAATTTGCTCTGCTTAGCAGATACGTTTCCCTGGCAATGTCTATACTGCTGCTGCTAAGTCGCTTCAGTCGTGTCCGACTCTGTGCGACCCCATAGACAGCAGCCCACCAGGCTCCACCATCCCTGGGATTCTCCAGGCAAGAACACTGGAGTGGGATGCCATTTCCTTCTCCAATGCATGAAAGTGAAAAGTGAAAGTGAAGTCATTCAGTCATATCCGACCCTCAGCAACCCCATGGACTGCAGCCTACCAGGCTCCTCCGTCCATGGGATTTTCCAGGCAAGAGTACTGGAGTGGGTTGCCATTGCCTTCTCCGGGTAATGTCTATAGCCTTAGTTTAAAAGGGATATCACTGTTTTCATTTCTGCTATAATCTTTGAGATCGTTCCATGTTTTACCACTTGCTACTTTCTGTCTAATCTGAAAACAGCCTTGCCTGCATGTTGTAGTTATCTGGAGACTCAAAAAATGCTGCTACCTGGGTCCCACCCCTGGGGATTCCTACCTCCTCTAACCTGGGCTGTGACCTGTTTTAAAGCAGCCAAGGCTGAGACCCGACCCATTCTCATTTCTCCTTTTTACATCTCCGCTTTACTTGCAGTGGTGCCAGACAAAGAGTGTAAAGGTTCCCAAGGGCGTGTGGTGTCAATGGCTTTTGACAGTTTCAGTCAACAAACTAACCATCACTTGATGAATTTCACCTGTGGGCAATTTAATACTGTTCTAAAAACTTGCTTTAGCCCATGTGGTTGACAACCACCAGAATGGAAGATGCGACTGTTTTGTTTTTTTTTTTTTTTGCTTTACTCTCTTCATTCTGGTCTTACATACATTTCAAACTAAATTACTCATTCTGCTTGCTGGTGTCAGATTATATATTTTGTTAATGGCCACACCTGGGTTCCAGCTTCCAAATCAACCAAGGACAGAAGGCTTACTGAGCGACTGCAGGAAAGTGATTGGAGCCTCTGTCATCTTTGTTGCTTGTTTGTTGTTTTTTTTTTTTATTGAAGTATAGTTGCTTTACAATGTTGTGTTAGTTTCTGCTGTACAGCAAAGTGAATCAGCTGTATGTATATATGTATCCCCTCTCTTGGATTTCCTTCCCATTAGGACACCACAGAGCACTGTCCCTGTGCTATACAGTAGGTTCTCACTAGTTATCTATTTTATACATAGTATCTATAGTCTATATATATATATATATTTGTCAATCCCAATCTCCGAATTCATCGCACTCCCCCTTTCCCGCTCCCCTTGGTGTCCATATGTTTGCTCTCTATGTCTGTGTCTCTATTTGTTTTGCACGTAAGATCATCTGTACCGTTTTCCGAGATTCCACATAGATGCGTTAATATACAATGTTTGTTTTTCTCTGTCTGACGTACTTCACTCTGCATGACCATGTATCTCTAGGTCCGTCCACATTGAAACCTCTGTCTTAAGATCTTGAAATTACTATGAGTGCACACGTCTGAATGTGTATTCTATAACTAGAATCCATCAGTGCACGAAACCATTCTTGACTTGGTATCGTTAAGTTAAATACTGTTAAGTCTTAAGAGTCTTCCCATTAATAGTAGCTTTTAGTGAGTCAGATGCATTTTTCTTCCACATAAAAATGTCCTTTTCCCCAATCTGAGCAAAGATACAGAGCAATAGCTTTCCGTGTTTCTGTACGTGTGGCATACTTCTCAATATGAGAATTATGGAAGAAGCACGGGGAATTAAAAGCTTGTTTGAATCAGTCCTATAATAGTCACAACCCTTTTGTTAAGTCTTTTTTACACAGCAGTGAATGGGAGGTGCTTTGGACTGTAAAGAAAATAAGGCAGTCGCTGTACAGTGAGGTGACACTGTGCAGAAAAGACTGGGAAGGGAAAGTAAGAATGGAGGTCGACAAACCAGTTCTCACCAGTTCAGCGGGGACTGGAGGACCGTAGGTCCTGACCGAAGAATCTTTGCTGAGCATACATGGGGTGACACCCATTGTGGGGTGAGATTGTAGGTCAGTTTTGTCTAAAATTTTAAAGGACTGTTTCACCCCAGCAATATGGATGCAGATAAATGAACTGCCTATGAAAAAGCACTTAGCATGTAATTGGCACTTAGTGTATGCTCATTGTTGTGGTTATTATTTATGCCTGATCCTAGTGGGCCAGGAGCTTTCAGATTTGAACATCTGGTGATACATTACAATAGCTATGGCATCATTCCTAGAAGTATGAATGGTGTATATATATATATATATGTAAGTATATAAGTTAGAATTTCATAGTTCACTGTGAGACTAAGCTTTTAAAAGTGTTTTGTCAGTACTCTGAAAGCATGAAAGTATTAGCTCCTCAAATAGACCATTTAAAAGAAAATAACAGTTGCCTAAGAATTGAGGAAAATCAAGCTAATGCCAATTACAGATGTAACACCTGAGACCATGCAGTTGGAAAATTTCTGGATATGCCAGAAATTCTCCAAAGCTATATTTATTCAATATTTGTAACAATGCAGATCTGACCCCAATAATTGACTCCCACTATGTATTTTCAGTCTTAAGTCCTGAGTAAAGGCCAATCAACAGCTCCTTTGCAAAACAAAGATTTCAAAAATGATCCAAACCACGCAGCTCTTGTATGTTGAAGGTTTTTAGTTTTTTTCTTCATGGTGTATGTTGGTGTAGGATTATTCAAAGCAGTCTTTCTAGCTCAACTCATTTTATCTGTAAATATACATTTTATCTGAGGGCATATGAAGCGTATTGAAATATTAAACTGTATGTGTTTAAACAACTATATGCAGGTCAGGAAGCAACAGTTAGAACTGGACATGGAACAACAGACTGGTTCCAAATAGAAAAAGGAGTATGTCAAGGCTGTATGCTGTCACCCTGCTTATTTAACTTCTATGCAGAGTACATCATGAGAAACACTGGGCTGG
>NW_011494876.1:7974813-7979703 GCF_000754665.1 Bison bison bison
TGCCAACAAAGGTCCGTCTAGTCAAGGCTATGGTTTTTCCAGTGGTCATGTATGGATGTGAGAGTTGGACTGTGAAGAAAGCTGAGTGCCAAAGAATTGATGCTTTTGAACTGTGATGTTGGAGAAGACTCTTGAGAGTCCCTTGGACTGCAAGGAGATCCAACCAGTCCATTCTGAAGGAGATCAGTCCCGCGTGTTCTTTGGAAGGACTGATGCTACAGCTGAAACTCCAGTACTTGGGCCACCTCATGCGAAGAGTTGACTAATTGGAAAAGACTCTGATGCTGGGAGGGATTGGGGGCAGGAGGAAAAGGGGACAACAGAGGATGAGGTGGCTGGATGGCATCACTGACTCAATGGACATGAGTTTGAGTGAACTCCGGGAGTTGGTGATGGACAGGGAGACCTGGCGTGCTGCGATTCATGGGGTCGCAAAGAGTCAGACACGACTGAGCGACTGAACTGAACTGTTTAAACAGAGTCTGTAGTCCAGATTTTGTATGATTTCTCTCTGGCTGTCTTCCCCTTTGGCCACATTACTGAGGTGTTCTAATAATTGGATGAGATTATGTGAAAAAGTTACAGAGATAACTATTTTCAGCTTTGCCTTTATTTGTTATTTGGAAGGCCAGCCAATCCACTACATATGTTTCTCTCCAAATTTCTAACTATAATAGAACTTCATGACAAGTTATAGATACAGAAAAGTTCACCAAAGAAATACTGATGCCCCAGAACCCATGGCTTTCCACCACTTTCGGTGGTGTTTGCTGCCTTTGACAACTGACAGAAGGAAGGTAATTCACAATTCCCTCCGCTGCGGTTTTCACTAAGACTTTCCTGCCACACTAGGTGTTATAAACCCGTAAGGGTGAGAAGCAGTTTTTCTCCTGACTCTCTGTTCTCCAGCTAATTCCAGCACCATCAGGTTTTATTTCCATCTCCAACACCAAGCTGTAAAAAAAAATTGTGCACGTCAGCCTCTGAAAGTGTGTATAATAAACTCCTCATAATGCTTTCTGACACGATAATTTCATCCACCTGAAGTGATAAAGGGCATTTAAAAGATCTTTCTTATTAATCCTAGACCAACCCGAGATTCTGGTATCGCTCTGCCACATGGTCACATGCCGTCTACAGCCTTACCATAACAATTAGTGTTTCAAGTATATATACAAAATGCAGTGTTTTTTTAAAATGCATTCCTATGGTATTCCTGTAGCGTTTCTACTGATCTGAATTTGACAAATACCATTAGATTATACACTGAAGGGAAAACTGTTCATTTTCTTTCATCTAACCTAATGATTCCTCAAGGCAGACTTTGGACTACAACTGCTCAGTAGTTTTTCTGCTCCCAGATTTAAACCATGACCTCTGAATAAAAATGATTCTCTTGTCAAATGTCAGTAAATCACTATAATGAATGACAATGACAATCTTTACAATAATTCTTTGAAATAGGCAGTAGCCCATTTAATAAATTTTAGTACATTTCTCATGGGCTGAAAAAAAATTTTAATTAGATTTTTTTAAAACGTATACGTGCAGCAGATAAGACACTGAGACACTGAGGCACAGACAGGCTCAGGAGCTCTCCTGAGTGATAACATAGGGACCTGTCAAGACTGGCTGACATCAGATCTCGTGCCTCACCTGTGGGCAACACCATGGACCAGCAATGGTTGCTGTGCTGGCCACAATCCATATTGGTTGTCGATGGAGGAAAGCGTTCATCTCACTTGCTTCCTACATAGATGTTACCTCCATGGTTGCAGCTTGAAAAATATTTTTTCCTGCTTATCTGTTGCATGTATATTTTTTTAAAAAGTCTAATTAAAATTTTTTTTCAGTCCATAAGAAATGTACTATATATTCTAAATACATTTTAAGCTTACAGGTGTTTTTCGCATTAGGAGCATTTTTTGTAAAGGAGAAATGTTAGGCATGGAGTGTAGGTGTCCTTTCAAAAATCCATTTCTCCTCCTCAAGGCATCCTTCTTACTCTTGCCTTCCCCCTGGTGTTTCTATAGTAACCTGGCATCCTCAGCTCCCACCTTTTTCTTGGCACTAAAAGATCATTTATAATCAGTCCTCCACTTGTTCTGCAATTGCGCCTTTCAATTCATAACACAACAGATAGTGTGTAAGTTTAACAGGACCCGCAGCATTTCTTATCTTGAGTTAAACTCACATGTTCAGAGGAGTGAAAATATCAAGAAACGTCGTGCTGTCAGATTTAGCTTTCAGTTTCACAGCTAATGGAAAAGAGCCACGCTGGTTTCTGGGATCCTGGGAGTCAGCCTCAGCCCCTCACGCCCGTTACCTTCTGCCACTGCTTTCTGCATGAAGACTATAACTGACCAGGGATGCAGTCACATCCAAGAAATTCAAGTTTCAGAAACATCTTTTCTAAAGTCAGTGTCCCCCCCCCCGACCCTACCTTTGTAAGAAGCCTCTGGGTCTCCAGAACAGAATATGATAGAGCTTTTTTGACACATCCATAATCAAGCAAATTCTATATTCTGGCCTTGTCGTGGAAGAGGCATAAGAGCCATTCACACTGGGCCTCGTGATCACAAAGGCCTTCACATCATCTCCAAGCAGGATCGGACACACCAGCAGGGACACTTCACAGCCTCCAGCAGAGAAAATGGTCCTCCTTCACCTTCAAAACGAGCTTACATTACTGAACCAACTCCCTGTAGTGTAGGATGAATTACTTTTTAAAAAATAAACTATTTTATGAATACCTCAAGTACATTGCATCTGTCACTTGGGAAGATGGAAAGAGTTGATTGATCCAATGAAAACATTCAAATTACCCAGATAAGCTCCATTCGTAATTTTTTTCCAAGCATAGTCTCCCCTGTCTCAAGCAATGGCAAACCCATCCTTCTGGTTGCTGAGACAGACAACTTGGAAGGAATCTTGTTTCCCTCCTTTCTCTCACACTCCACTTTAAGACTGTCAAGAAATCCTACAGACTTTACCCTCAATATATCCAGAGTCCCACTGCTGCCCACCATGTTCACCATCGTCACCCTGCACCAGTACCGCTGTCCTCTGTCATGGTCTCACTGCAGTAGCCTACTCACTGCTCTGCCTGCCTTGCCCATCGCCCTGGCAAATACCACCATTCTATTTTCAAGATGACAGCCAGAGTGAGCCCTTAAAAACATATCAGGTCACTCATCTACTCAAACCTTCCAGGAGATTTCAACTTGCAATAATAGTTGGAACTAATTCATTATAGACCAAGCCTCTCTTTGTTAACAACTGAAAAGCCTCCAAAAAAAGAAAAAAAAGAGAAGAAAAAGAAAAACAAAACAAAACAAAAAAAACAAAAACTTAGTCATTTTGGACTGCTATAACAGAATACCATAGACTGGGTAGCTTAAACAAACATTTATTTCTCTTAGTTCTAGAAGCTGGGATTCCAAGATCAAGATACTAGTAGATTCAGTGTCTGGTGAGGGCCTTCTTTCAAGTCCAGTTGGCTTCCCTAGTGACTTCTTCCAAATATTTAAAAGAAAGAAATAATATTAATCTTGTATATACTCTTCCAGAAAATAAAGAAAAACACGTTCAGTTATGAGACTAGCATAACCTTGATCTAACCTTGACCTAACCCATGCAAAACCTTCAAGACAGGTACCTGGGTACTCTATATGTTTTGTAAACATGCTGGCTGCTTTGAATTTAGCCTACTTAGAGTAATCATTGGCTCTTACCTTTTACTCTCACTTCTTACTTTCTGATTATGTAGCTACATGTTCATCAGGTTGCAATAACTCAATACACATTGCTAGCTCTCTCTGCACTCTGCATACTGCTACCTGCCCTCTGCTGCCCCCTGGAAGTGAAGTATGGCTTCAAGCCTTGCTTTAGCCAATAAAATGTGAGCAGAAGTGACGTGTGTCACTTCCAGGTGGGAGATAAAAGCTGGCACAGTCTGCCACTTGCTTCTTCTCTTTCTGGCAACTGCAACATTCGAGGTGCTGATTTCTCCATCAGCCTGGATCCTGGAAGGAGGAGAATAAACTGACCATGGGAAAGGCAAGCCCAGCAGGTTCAATAGGGCTCAGTAGTCTCAGTAGTCAAGAGCGGCACATCTTCAACAGAACTGTGAATGTAACTATGGAACATGAAGCTGATCAGAATCAAATAGATAAGAATCCGATTAAGTTTTTGAGAGAGTTGTAATAGCCAGAGAAAGCAAGAGTCTGGAGTAAAAACGTTTATGACTGTTGAAATTTTAAAACCACTCTTTGACCTCCAGTCTTCCTCAGATAGGAAGGAGGCTGAGAAAGCTGTTTGGCCCCCAAGGAGACACATGCTCCAATGCTTACTTCAGAGGTGGCCAAAGAATTAAAGGTAAAGGAAAACCTCCCAGAATATGGATCTACATGGACAGGAAAGCAGCAGAATCCAGACCTAATCAAAGAAGATCCCCGACTCGCAGGACAGGGGCTGGCCCTCTACGTCTGCCAGCAAAATGCAGAATCGCCATGCAGGAGCAGCTGCTCCACCCCCACTGCAGTTATGCTGTCCCTCTTCCACCAGTGTATTTTGGGTGTTATATGTAACTTGTCATTTTATTTTTTTTAATTTTATTTTGTTTTTAAACTTAACATAATTGTATTAGTTTTGCCAAATATCAAAATGAATCCACCACAAGTATACATGTGTTCCCCATCCTGAACCCTCCTCCCTCCTCCCTCCCCATACCATCCCTCTGGGCCGTCCCAGTGCTCTAGCCCCAAGCATCCAGTATCGTGCATCGAACCTGGACTGGCATCTCGTTTCATACATGATATTTTACATGTTTCAATGCCATTCTCCCAAATCTTCCCACCCTCTCCCTCTCCCATAGAGTCCATAAGACTG
>NW_011494876.1:7979836-7989758 GCF_000754665.1 Bison bison bison
CTATACATCAGTGTCTCTTTTGCTGTCTCGTACAAAGGGTTATTGTTACCATCTTTCTAAATTCCATATATATGTGTTAGTATACTGTAATGGTGTTTTTCCTTCTGGCTTACTTCACTCTGTATAATAGGCTCCAGTTTCATCCACCTCATTAGAACTGATTGAAATGTATTCTTTTTAATGGCTGAGTAATACTCCATTGTGTATATGTACCACTGCTTTCTTATCCATTCATCTGCTGATGGACATCTAGGTTGCTTCCATGTCCTGGCTATTATAAACAGTGCTGCGATGAACATTGGGGTACACGTGTCTCTTTCCCTTCTGGTTTCCTCAGTGTGTATGCCCAGCAGTGGGATTGCTGGATCATAAGGCAGTTCTGTTTCCAGTTTTTTAAGGAATCTCCACACTGTTCTCCATAGTGGCTGTACTAGTTTGCATTCCCACCAACAGTGTAAGAGGGTTCCCTTTTCTCCACACCCTCTCCAGCATTTATTATTTGTAGACTTTTGGATCGCAGCCATTCTGACTGGTGTGAAATGGTACCTCATAGTGGTTTTGATTTGCATTTCTCTGATAATGAGTGATGTTGAGCATCTTTTCATGTGTTTGTTAGCCGTCTGTATGTCTTCTTTGGAGAAATGTCTATTTAGTTCTTTGGCCCATTTTTTGATTGGGTCATTTATTTTTCTGGAGTTGAGCTGTAGGAGTTGCTTGTATATTTTTGAGATTAGTTGTTTGTCAGTTGCTTCATTTGCTATTATTTTCTCCCATTCTGAAGGCTGTCTTTTCACCTTGCTAATAGTTTCCTTTGATGTGCAGAAGGTTTTAAGGTTAATTAGGTCCCATTTGTTTATTTTTGCTTTTATTTCCAATATTCTGGGAGGTGGGTCATAGAGGATCCTGCTGTGATGTATGTCGGAGAGTGTTTTGCCTATGTTCTCCTCTAGGAGTTTTATAGTTTCTGGTCTTACATTGACATCTTTAATCCACTTTGAGTTTATTTTTGTGTATGGTGTTAGAAAGTGTTCTAGTTTCATTCTTTTGCAAGTGGTTGACCAGATTTCCCAGCACCACTTGTTAAAGAGATTGTCTTTAATCCATTGTATATTCTTGCCTCCTTTGTCAAAGATAAGGTGTCCATATGTGCATGGATTTATCTCTGGGCTTTCTATTTTGTTCCATTGATCAATATTTCTGTCTTTGTGCCAGTACCATACTGTCTTGATAACTGTGGCTTTGTAGTAGAGCCTGAAGTCAGGTAGGTTGATTCCTCCAGTTCCATTCTTCTTTCTTAAGATTGCTTTGGCTATTCGAGGTTTTTTGTATTTCCATACAAATTGTGAAATTATTTGTTCTAGCTCTGTGAAGAATACTGTTGGTAGCTTGATAGGGATTGCATTGAATCTATAAATTGCTTTGGGTAGTATACTAACCCTAAAGCAACTAGAAAAGGAAGAAATGAAGAACCCCAGGGTTAGTAGAAGGAAAGAAATCTTAAAAATTAGAGCAGAAATAAATGCAAAAGAAACAAAAGAGACCATAGCAAAAATCAACAAAACCAAAAGCTAGTTCTTTGAAAGGATAAATAAAATTGACAAACCATTAGCCAGACTCATCAAAAAACAAAGGGAGAAAAATCAAATCAATAAAATTAGAAACGAAAATGGAGAGATCACAACAGACAACACAGAAATACAAAGGATCATAAGAGACTACTATCAACAATTATATGCCAATAAAGTGGACAACGAGGAAGAAATGGACAAATTCTTAGAAAAGTACAACTTTCCAAAACTCGACCAAGAAGAAATAGAAAATCTTAACCGACCCATCACAAGCACGGAAATTGAAACTGTAATCAAAAATCTTCCAGCAAACAAAAGCCCAGGTCCAGACAGCTTCACAGCTGAATTCTACCAAAAATTTAGAGAAGAGCTAACATCTATCCTGCTCAAACTCTTCCAGAAAATTGCAGAAGAAGGTAAACTTCCAAACTCATTCTATGAGGCCACCATCACCCTAATACCAAAACCTGACAAAGATCCCACAAAAAAAGAAAACTACAGGCCAATATCACTGATGAACATAGATGCAAAAATCCTTAACAAAATTCTAGCAATCAGAATCCAACAACACATTAAAAAGATCATACACCATGACCAAGTGGGCTTTATCCCAGGGATGCAAGGATTCTTCAATATCCGCAAATAAATCAATGTAATACACCACATTAACAAATTGAAAAATAAAAACCATATGATTATCTCAATAGATGCAGAGAAAGCCTTTGACAAAATTCAACATCCGTTTATGATAAAAACTCTCCAGAAAGCAGGAATAGAAGGAACATACCTCAACATAATAAAAGCTATATATGACAAACCCACAGCAAACATTATCCTCAATGGTGAAAAATTGAAAGCATTTCCTCTAAAGTCAGGAACAAGACAAAGGTGCCCACTTTCACCATTACTATTCAACATAGTTTTGAAAGTTTTGGCCACAGCAATCAGAGCAGAAAAAGAAATAAAAGGAATCCAAATTGGAAAAGAAGAGTAAAACTCTCACTATTTGCAGATGACATGATCCTCTACATAGAAAACCCTAAAGACTCCACCAGAAAATTACTAGAGCTAATCGATGACTATAGTAAAGTTGCAGGATATAAAATCAACACACAGAAATCCCTTGCATTCCTATACACTAATAATGAGAAAACAGAAAGAGAAATTAAGGAAACAATTCCATTCACCATTGCAACGGAAAGAATAAAATACTTAGGAATATATCTACCTAAAGAAACTAAAGACCTATATATAGAAAACTATAAAACACTGGTGAAAGAAATCAAAGAGGACACTAATAGATGGAGAAATATACCATGTTCATGGATTGGAAGAATCAATATAGTAACTTGTCATTTTAATTCCCAGATCTCCGGATTAACAAAACCCATATTCAGACCTGACAGAGAGACCACACCCATTACCCTAAGACCCTGCAATTTAAGCTGGACGCCGTTGAAGGATGAGACTTCGGATGATTTCCCTGGGGAAAGGTGAGTGCATTTTGCCTGCAGGTTGGAGTACAGACCAAACATTTGTCTAGCAGAAGGGTGGACAGTTGTTGTCACTAACGCAGCTCAGCAGTACGTCCAGCTCTTTGCCTCCCAGAGTGGTAGGGCTGCACTTCCAGTCCCTCTGGGGTTAGGTGGCACCAGATAGTCTCTTCTGATTGTTATTTAGTTGTTCAGTCATGTCCAACTCTTTGCAACCCCATGGACTGCAGCACGCTGGGCTTCTCTGTCCTTCACCATCTCCTGGAGCTTGCTCAAACTCATGTCCATTGAGTCAGTGATGCCATCCAACCATCATCTGATTGGTGAGTTGCAAGTAAAAGTGATGGATCACTTTCCCACTGAGCATTTTTCTTGCCTTCCTAGCATGGACATCTGTGTGGGTCTGTCAGCCTGGGTCCTTGACAGACTATGAGTGTGCTAGTGAGGGCAAGAAATAAGCCTTCATTGTTTTGAGCTTAGAGTTGAGGGTTGTTTCTGCAGCATAACCTGGTTCTCACTGAGACTGTCTTGGAACCAAGAATCTCGTCTCTGGAGAAATTCTAGTTATTTACCTTACACAATTCTGATGATGAAGCCATGTGCCTTCCTCACTGAGCTAAAATGGTGTTGAAATCCTCAGATACCAACCCAAACCCCTAATCAGTAATTCACTCTCACTAACTCTCAAGAACAGCTAAGGAACTTTCATTGAACTGCCCTCCTGATGAATAGGGCTTCTCTGGTGGCTCAGAGTAAAGAATCTGCCTGCAACGTGGAAGACATGGGTTCAGTCCCTGGGTTGGGAAGATTCCCCTGGAGAAGGGAATGGCTGCCTACTCCAGTGTTCTTCCCTGGGGAATTTCAAGGACAGAGGAGCCTGGCAGGCTATA
Organism: Bison bison bison; assembly: GCF_000754665.1. Classification (NCBI taxonomy): domain Eukaryota; kingdom Metazoa; phylum Chordata; class Mammalia; order Artiodactyla; family Bovidae; genus Bison; species Bison bison. The sequence goes on from NW_011494876.1 coordinate 7,983,788, forward strand.
GTCCATGGGGTCATAAAGAGACGGACACAACTGAGTGAAGAAGTTAAGGACGTGGTAGAAAGAAAAGTCTCTCAGTGTGTCTAGAATTAGAAATATAAATAACTCTGTTTTAGTCTAAAAGTGGTGACTTTAAAGCAATTACTTGGAGGGAGGGTCAGGATGGGGAACACATGTACACCCGTGGCTGATTCATGTGAATGTATGGCAAAAACCACCACAACATTGTAAAGTAATTAGCCTCCAATTAAAATAAATTTTAAAAAATAAATAAATAAAGCAATTACTTGAACTTCTAAGAGTGCTGAAACCTTCCAAGCTATACCTGGCACCATTGTCATTGGTATTGAGATGATGCAAATATTTCACAGTTCTCTAGTCCCCTGCGGAGTAACAGTAGCAGAGCCTCTGTTCCTCTCACCCAACTGACCAAAATGTGGCCCAGTTCTTCCTGGGACCCCCCGAACGGGTGCAGGGCTCACTGGCTCTACCATCCAGCTCAGTCAGCTGCTTGCTGAGGCCCATCTCCGAATCCCAAACACTGCTGCTCCCAAGGTTTTAGTTACCCTTGTCACCATCTGCAGGACAAACAATGAGATTTGGGGGGAGTCTCCAGGCCTGAGAAAGTCCCCTAAGGGGAGAGGAAGAGCCGCCTGACCCCTACAGCCCAACCTGCAACTCCCCAGTCCTCTCGCCAACAGGGAGGCCATCCTTTCAAAAGGTCTGAAGCACAGCATCCTGCACCAAAGAGTTTGTTGCTGTGCTGCTTCCCCCAGCCGGGCGAGTGAATGTCCCCGTTTCCACATCAGATACTGCAGAAAAACAGCCCAGCTAGTGAATGTTCCCCGCCCCCGCCCCGTATCCATGTTAGATACCCCAGAATAACAGCAAAAATGGTGCTTCAGAGCCTGTGTTTTCCATTAGATGTCACCAGCTTTATTTTTTAAGCTGCGGTTGTCCCTCCTCGTAGACAAAAAGGTGTTGTTAAACTCTCCCCCACTCCACCACCTTAACCATAGAGAAAACAGTCATTGAGAATACCACAGACCAGGCATTGCTTGCATTATTTAACTGTCACACTAGCCCTGAGGGGAAGTTCCACTTACACTGCACTTGGCAAATGCAAAAGCCGAGGACCAGAGTCAGAATGCGACCTGCCTGAGGTCACCGAGCTACGGGGGTAAGGGGAGACAAAGACCTGCCTGTCAGCACAGTCCACTCATTACGATGCTCCCATCGCCTCCCATCAAGCAAACAGGGTCACAGAATAAATTGCTGCTTATCAATACCTACCTTAGTCACCAATAAAGGTGCAAGAATGCTCCCGCACTCCAAAGTCAGAAAAGTTTCCAGGGAAGAGGGAAAAGTTTCTTGTGGAGAGAGAACCTAAGTACCAGCTTCTGTGTTGTCTCACAGGATAACTGTTGCTAAACTAAAAATTGTTGCAAGCAGAATGCTACTTCCATTCCATAAATTAAGTTTTCTCCATTAAAAAGTATAATATTGGATGACTGTGCATTTTGTGTGTGTGAAAGCGAGGCGAGGAAAAGCCTTTACCCCTCTAAAATTGCAAATATGGGTACAAAGTGTTGCATATTTATTAACCCATCTGCCACTACAGCATTAGAGGGGGAGAAATCTTACTATAAGCAATTTATTCACAGTTACAGCCTTACCACCTGATGTGCAAAATCACAACACTCAGTAAGCATTTCTTATTGTGCTGAGTAATTCCGATTTTCAGTTTAATTCATGACATTTTTAAAGACCACCAAAGTGAACGTTTGCTTAGCACTGCTTAGTCTTGTTTCCATGTTTCAGTTGAAAAGAATAATCACTAGTGTTTGAGGTGATCAAGACGAGTCTCTCACTGGCATTTTTTTTTTTTTTTACAGGGACCACGACTGCTTGAGGATTTAGAAGCCGGATTACGTGGTGATGGACATGGTGTCGAATCTGGCAGCTGCACCTCACCAAACGTGACATGGCAGAGTTGAAAGGTGAGCTGGAATCAGAGTGCTCCCGTATTTTCAGGGCTGTCCTGGAAGACAGCTGCTGGATTTAGTGAAGACTGAATCCAGCTGCACTACAAGGTGAGGCTGTTTATCTTTCTTGGCAAAACACCAGCAGTGTGTATCAGCTGGGGGAATCTTTCAGAAATAACTGATCCCAAACGAACAATTAAATCAGGACTCAGGCAGACAGTCACAGCCGGCGTGTGACATTCACACCTGGAGGAAGAAAGGTAGACAGGAACTCCGAGAAAGTGGCCTGTCTTCCTCCTCGGCCCTGCCCAAAATGTGACGGGTGGGCTCTTGATTTGGAGATGCTCTCTCTCGGGTCGTCTGCCCCATCACAAAGCAAAACTCGAGTTCTGGGAGCAGAACCTCTGAGTCCCAGTGGGACCTTGAGCATCCAGGGCTGGGCTGGGCTGGAACTGGAACTGTTGACCAGATCATCTACACGCAACCTCCCCACACGGCTTAGGACTTCCCAAGAGGGACCCTCCGGAAAGCAAATAGTCCGGGAGACCCGGGTGAGAGCTGCACCACCCTTTCTGAGCTCAGCTCACAAGTCACATGGCTTCTCTCCCAGTATACTCTGCTGGCTACACGTCAGGTTCAAGGGCGCTGTGGCAGGGTCACACTGCAGAAGAGCGTGAGCAGTAGGAGCTGTTGTTGCAGTGATTTTGGAACAACACCATCATCGAGAGTATGACCAGAGCATGGCCGTCTCCACCTGGGTTTCCTGCCCCAGTGCCCTGAAAGGAAAGTGTTGAGAAAGAAATAAAAGTCCCAAGGAAGGAAAAATCAACAAGCTAACTACTGTGTGTGTCATAGCTGTTAAAGCTTTATGTTATATAGTCCCACCCCACCCCAACCCCCAAGACTCATCTAAGTCACGTGACCCTGCTCTCTCCAGCCACACTGGCCTGCCTTAGCTTCTCTCACATGAGTCCCAGACTCTGCCCCATGGCCTTTGCCCCAGCCTGCTCCCTCCCCTCTTCAGCTTGTTAATGCCCATACATGCTTTGGATCTCAAATAAGCATCACTTCTTTGTGCAAAACATTCCTGAGCTCTCTGACCAGATCAAACTCCCAGAACAGATACTCATAGCCCTACACAGCTTATCACGACTATAATTTTGTTTTAATATTTAGTGTCTTATCTCCTTATCTTGTCTGTGAGGTCAATAACTCCATTTTTGATGACCATTGTAACCACCACCATGACCACCCCGCCTCACGCACGCACACAATTAGAGACTTCCTGGCCCAAAGAAAGGGTTTAATAAACATTTGTTGGAATAGATGCATACGGTTGCTGAGCATCTCAGGCCCACCAGACACCATGTGAAGGGGTAGGAACATAGCAGTTACTGAGATGATCCCACATCTGCCAGATTAGAACTCACAGCTAGACCGGGAGACAGACCATAAGCAGACCTGTGGAATGCTGTGCTGAGAGAAAAGTAAGGTACTCAGCCTAGCCTAGAATCTCAGGCTTTCTTGAAATGAGATTTCCATGAAACCCTTCTCTCCACCACACCACCCCCACTCTTCATTCCCCATCCCCACCCCCAGCCAAACTTAGGGTGAGACCCCCCCCCAAGGAGGTTCTCAAGTCCCTCCTTTCCTTTAGGAGCAAATAATTACTCCTCTGTAACTTGCATTTATGGTGTTGGTTGTGGGATGAATCAGTCTAAGCCAAGAAAAAAGTATAAATATGTGTCTCAGTGTGAGTAGGCCTGTTTAATGTTACCATGTACACTAATTAAGTTGTATGTAACACAGAGAGTACTTTGATATTGTTAAACTTAATGATGCACTGCTTAAAGAGCATAGACACATTTGCAGTGAAATTATAGTCCGTGCTGTAATGCCTAGCTGGAAGAATACCTTCCAGTAGATTGTTTCCAAACCTCTTAAAGCACCAGCTGGAAATAGCACTGTGCAAGAGACAGTGCTATCCTTTCAGCCATCTCATTGTGTGCAGGCTGAACGTCAGAGCTGTTGATGAAGTGTGGAGTTATCTTGCTGACTGTTGGAGACCAGAAGGTTTTGGGCGGCCAAGGAAATCTTCAAAATCACCATCCTGTATAAAGAACTTGTATCAAGACCGTCACCTTCGAACATGAGCTCAATTAATCTTCATGACAACCTTCTAAGATATTTTTATCATCACTTGATGGATGAGGAAACCGAGGCCAGGAGAGCTTAAACAACTTTGTTCATTCCTCCATTCATTTCAGCAAACAACTTTCACATGTCTGGTGTGTGCCAGGCCCTGTTCTGAGCACTGGGGTGTCAAAAGAGAACAAGTCAAAGGCTTTGTCCTCAGAACGCATTCATCCTGGGGGGCATCTGCATGGACCATACCACTGAGGGAGTGTGCTGGAAAAGAGCTGGCTAGAGAGGAACTCCCAAGGAAGGAGGCTCCCACTTGAGAAGGTGAGGTCAGGAGAGCCCCTGAGGAGACACAGGACCAGAGATTGGAAAACTCAAGAGGGGCAGACCTGAGGGAAGGTTTCCAGGTAGAAGAAGTTGTTGCAAAGCCCTGGAGATGGGACTGCACTTGGCATGATCAAGGCAGGGGGCCGGAGTGGCTTGCAGGTAGTGTTGGAGAAGGGAAATGCCTGGGAGCTGGATTCTGCCTGGCTCCAGAGCCCATGGTCCAAACCGCTGTGCTTCACAGTCTCACAGCCCAACGAAATAACAAAGGGAAGCCTGAGAGGGTTCCTGGGGAGAAGGAAGCCAAGCCCTGGGTTCCAGCTCTTCTGGGGGGACACCTGCTCCCAAACCATGAAGGTAATGGGGGAAAGAGAGCTGAGTGGAAACTGGTTCTCCAGTCCAGTCCCAGCCAGGCGAAAGTCCATTTTATCAAACTGAGCTGTTGACAAAAAAGCACCTAAGGGGGCTGCAGCTGAACAATCTGAGCAGAGCACAAGGTCTTCCATGCCTGCAGGGCGAACTGTTTGCTAACACAAGTCATTATACATTTCATTCATTCTTTCATTTAAATAATATGATAAAGCATCTACTGTGTGCCAGATAGGCACTGAATCCGGTGCACAGATGCATGCTGCCCCCACCTGCACAGAGTTGACAGAGAAGTGCGACCCAGAGTCAGTAGAACTCAGCTCACTGGGGACATGGTTTCGTCTAACTCGGGATACAGGAGCACATGGCAGAAGTAGTTTGCATCAGGCAAACAGTCAAAACAGCAGCTTTCCCAAGAAGCACTGGGAGCAGTCACCTCAGCAGGGATTTCCAACCTCATCTCTCCAGAGTCCCCACTAGCAGCTGTCAACAAAGGGAGAGGGAACAGGGAGGGCACTCAAATGTTTTACAAGCATTCTTCACTAGAATTATGGAAGTGATAGGAAGTCAAGTTAATCCTTGGTTAGCCAGAGAGTTAATCAGACCATTGCCCTGGCTCTGTGTTTATTGATTACTTGAATTTGTACTAGAAGCAGTTGTAACAGTGTGCCAGCACACCCATAAAAAGAGTCACAGTTTGTAAACATCATTTTCCTCGATGCTGCTGCTAAGTCGCTTCAGTCGTGTCCGACTCTGTGCGACCCCCATTGACGACAGCCCACCAGGCTCCCCCGTCCCTGGGATTCTCCAGAAAAGAAAATTGGAGTCGGTTGCCATTTCCTTCTCCAATGCATGAAAGTGAAAAGTGAAAGTGAAGTTGCTCAGTCGTGTCCGATTCTTCGAGACCCCGTGGACTACAGCCTACCAAGCTCCTCCGTCCATGGGATTTTCCAGGCAAGAGTACTGGAGTGGGGTGCCATTGCCTTCTCCAAATAATCAGGCTTAAATAGCAAAGCAATGTCTTTTAATCCCCAGTCCCACCTTCTCTTAGCAACACACACACACACACACACACACACACACCCCGAACTTCTGCTCCTGAGATCTTGGCTTTCAGTGTTATCACTTTGTTTTTGACCACACCCCACAGCATG
>NW_011494876.1:7989858-7992191 GCF_000754665.1 Bison bison bison
CACACCCCACAGCATGTGGGAATCTTAGTTCCCTGACCAGGGAACTTCCTCTACATTGGAAGGGTGGAGTCTTAACCTTTGGAACACCAGGGAAGTGTTATCATCAGTGTTATCATCTTACTGAGAATGCTAAAACTGATCTGAGCTTACTGGCTTGGCTTTGCAAGTGGAAGAGACCAATGCTGATTTCTAATCAACATGATCTTCTTTAACATACCAAGAGCAGGCTGGTGGATGGGACCAGAGTGTTCCCATTGTGCCGGGACCGGGAGGACTGGGAATGTGGCCAAAAAGAGTAGAGTACCCACCCCTTCCATGCAGGCAATGGAGGGGGACAACGGGAGCAGATAGTGACATCAGGGTGGGGCTTCCCCCTCTGGGCCCAGGCCTCAGAATGGGGAGGGGTCTTGACAGGTGACAGTGGCCCCGGGTCAGAGGACTTGCCCACTCCAGACTTGTTGCAGGAAGGGGGATCCAGGGCCCGAAACTGGGCTCTTGTCTAACACTTGGAAATGAAATGTCCAAGGAGACACATGTGCTGACAAAGCAAGAGATTTTATTGGGAAAGGGCACCCGGGTGGAAAGCAGTAGGGTGAGGGAACCCAGGAGAACTGCTCTGCCGTGTGGCTTGCAGTTTCGGGTTTTGTGGTGATGGGATTAGTTTCTGGGTGGTCTTTGGCCAATCATTCTAATTCAGAGTTTTCCTGGCAGTGCACGCATTGCTCAGCCAAGATGGATGCTATCGAGAGGGATTCTGGAAAGTGGATGGACACGCAGTGTCTCCTTTAGACCTTTCCCGAGCTCTTCCGGTTGGTGGTGGCTTATTAGTTCCGTATTCCCTATCAGGATCTCCTGTCATAAAACAACTCATGCAAATGTTTACTATGGTGCCTGGCCAGGGTGGGCAGTGTCAATCAGTGTGCTTCCCCTAACAGACTCACCACTCTGGGTGTGATCAGCTCTTGGGCTGATCTGTCCCAATCCCAAGGTACTAGATGTACCAGTGTGGACACAGGGTACAGGCTGGAAGGTCAAGGGGGTCAGGAGGTCCATTTCATTCAAACAGTGGGGCCCTACCGTGTCCACCTTCCAGCTGCTGCTGCTGCTAAGTCACTTCAGTCGTGTCCTACTCTGTGCAACCCCATAAACGGCCACCCACCAGGCTCAGCCGTCCCTGGGATTCTCCAGGCAAGAACACTGGAGTGGGTTGCCATTTCCTTCTCCAATGCATGAAAGTGAAAAGTGAAAGTGAAGTCGCTCAGTCGTGTCCGACTCTTAGCGACCCCATGGACTGTACGTAGCCTACCAGGCTCCTCCGTCCATGGGATTTTCCAGGCAAGAGTACTGGAGTGGGTTGCAGCATGAGGTATTATTAATTGTCTCCTTTAAGCTTCAACCCTCACTGGCAGAAGGAGGTTATGAGGAAGATCAGATGGGTTATAGGAAATAAAGAAGTGGTGTTTTCTTCCATATCTGGGAGTTGCATTAGTGAAGTTTGTGGTCTTGGAAATTCAAAAAAGCAAAATGACCATCTGGGGAGGCCTTACAAATAGCTGTGAAAAGAAGAGAAGTGAAAAGCAAAGGAGAAAAGGAAAGATATTCCCATTTGAGTGCAGAGTTCCAAAGAATAGCAAGGAGAGATAAGAAAGCCTTCCTCAGCAATCAATGCAAAAAAATAGAGGATAACAACAGAATGGGAAAGACTAGACATCTCTTCAAGAAAATGAGAGATCCCAAGGGAACATTTCATGCAAAGATGGGCTCAATAAAGGACAGAAATGATATGGACCTAACAGAAGCAGGAGGTATTAAGAAGAGGTGGCAAGAATACACAGAAGAACTGTACAAAAAAGATCTTGACAACCCAGATAATCACGATGGTGTGATCACTCACCTAGAGCCAGACATCCTGGAATGTGAAGTCAAGTGGGCCTTAGAAAGCATCACTACGAACACAGCTAGTGGAGGTGATGGAATTCCTGTTGAGCTATTTCAAATCCTGAAAGATGATGCTGTGAAAGTGCTGACTCAATATGCCAACAAATGTGGAAAACTCAGCAGTGGCCACAGGACTGGAAAAGGTCAGTTTTCATTCCAATCCCAAAGAAAGGCAATGCCAAAGAATGCTCAAACTACTGCACAATTGCACTCCTCTCACACACTAGTAAAGTAATGCTCAAAATTCTCCAAGCCAGGCTTCAGCAATACGTGAACTGTGAACTTCCAGATGTTCAAGCTGGTTTTAGAAAAGGCAGAGGAACCAAAGATCAAATTGCCAACATCCGCTGGATCACGGAAAAAGCAAGAGTGTTCCAGGAGAACATCTATTTCTG
>NW_011494876.1:7992291-8013172 GCF_000754665.1 Bison bison bison
AACCCAGAAAATCATGATGGTGTGATCACTCACCTAGAGCCAGACATCCTGGAATGTGAAGTCAAGTGGGCCTTAGAAAGCATCACTACGAACACAGCTAGTGGAGGTGATGGAATTCCTGTTGAGCTATTTCAAATCCTGAAAGATGATGCTGTGAAAGTGCTGACCCAATATGCCAACAAATGTGGAAAACTCAGCAGTGGCCACAGGACTGGAAAAGGTCAGTTTTCATTCCAATCCCAAAGAAAGGCAATGCCAAAGAATGCTCAAACTACTGCACAATTGCACTCCTCTCACACACTAGTAAAGTAATGCTCAAAATTCTCCAAGCCAGGCTTCAGCAATACGTGAACTGTGAACTTCCAGATGTTCAAGCTGGTTTTAGAAAAGGCAGAGGAACCAAAGATCAAATTGCCAACATCCGCTGGATCACGGAAAAAGCAAGAGTGTTCCAGGAGAACATCTATTTCTGCTTTATTGACTATGCCAAAGCCTTTGACTGTGTGGATCCCAATAAACTGTGGAAAATTCTGAAAGAGATGGGAATACCAGACCACCTGACCTGCCTCTTGAGAAACCTGTATGCAGGTCAGGAAGCAACAGCTAGAACTGGACATGGAACAACTGACTGGTTCCAAATAGGAAAAGGAGTACGTCAAGGCTGTATATTGTCACCCTGCTTATTTAACTTATATGCAGAGTACATCATGAGAAACGCTGGGCTGGAAGAAGCACAAGCTGGAATCAAGATTGCCGGGAGAAATATCCATTACCTCAGATATGCCGATGACACCACCCTTATGGCAGAAAGTGAAGAGGCACTAAAAAGCCTCTTGATGAAAGTGAAAGGAGAGTGAAAAAGTGGGCTTAAAACTCAACATTCAGAAAACAAAGATCATGGCATCTGGTCCCATCACTTCATGGCGAATATATGGGGAAACAGTGGAAACAGTGTCAGACTAATTTTTCTGGGCTCCAAAATCACTGCAGATGGTGATTGCAGCCATGAAATTAAAAGATGCTTACTCCTTGGAAGAAAAGTTAGAACCAACCTAGATAGCATATTGAAAAGCAGAGACATTACTTTGCCAACAAAGGTCCGTCTAGTCAAGGCTATGGTTTTTCCAGTGGTCATGTATGAATGTGAGAGTTGGACTGTGAAGAAAGCTGACTGCCAAAGAATTGATGCTTTTGAACTGTCGTGTTGGAGAAGACTCTTGAGAGTCCCTTGGACTGCAAGGAGATCCAACCAATGCATTCTAAAGGAGATCAGTCCCGCGTGTTCTTTGGAAGGACTGATGCTAAAGCTGAAACTGCAATACTTTGGCCATCTCACTCGAAGAATTGACTCATTGGAAAAGACTCTGATGCTGGGAGGGATTGGGGGCAGGAGGAGAAGGGGACGACCAAGGATGAGATGGCTGGATGGCATCACCAACTCAATGGACATGAGCTTAAGTGAACTCCAGGAGTTGGTGATGGACAAGGAGGCCTGGCGTGCTGCAATTCATAGGGTTGCAAAGAGTCGGACACGACTGAGCAACTGAACTTAACTGATACATTTCTTGTCATTTCTCCCCAGTCTAGACTGTAGGATCCAAGGGACTCCAGGCCATGGCTGTTTTGTTCAACTTTGATCCAGTGCCTAACCAGACCAGACACAAAACTGACTTCAAGTAAGTCATGAATGAACATAGAAATGAATGAGGCCAGCCTTGAATTCCTCCATAGCTAATGCACATTGGAATGGTAAAAATGAGAAGCTATGTGAAGACATTTTATTAAGTCAGACTTTAGTCATAGCCAACATTGGTTGTTCTACGCAATATCCTCCTCTCCTTCATCTTACTTCCAACTCTGGTTTGAACAGCAATGTTAGAATACTCTCCTGCCAGAATCCCAAGTTGCTGGAGATGACCAGGTCACCAACTGTGGCTAATGAAGTGTCAACTAAAGTAAAGGAAGTAGGGCTTCCAGGAAATTGTTGTCTGCCTGATAACAAGAGACAGGCTGGCACACACCTTTTTTCTTTATCTGTCTCTCTTCTTACTCCCTCTTCTTCTTAACTGAAATGCAGAAGCAGTGCCTGGAGATGCAACAGCCATTTTGCAACCATGAGGGTGAAAGTCACATGCTCAGGGCATCAGAGTGCTTGATTCTTCCTGGAGCTGCTGCTCCAGCCCTGGGCGGCACCCTCCAAAACATGTTACATGTGAGAAGAATAAACCTCTTTTTCTAGGTTTATTGATCCCAAACCATCCTTGGAAAGAATTCAGGATTTTATGAACTTGAGAGGGGGAAAGGTTATATCATTTTTACGAATCTCAAACTTGAGATGAAGCATTCCCTTCCGTTATAAATATGGGCAACAGACTGGTGCAGTATCAGTGATGCCTGCAGACTTTGTCTCTGGAAATCACAGATGTTCTCATTTAACATTGCAGTTACTGTCTTTATCTTGATTTATCACTTGTAGTTATGGCTGTTTTGAAATTCTGGTGGTTTATTAGACTCACTGCTTGATCTAGTTATTTAATGCATTAATTTGAAAAGGACATATATTACTATGTCCCAAATTTGTATTTTGGAAAAATATTTGATAACTAGTTCAATATAATTTGCTTCCATCATAGAATTATTTTATTTTATGCATATAAAAACATTCTTTCACAGAATTTCCCTGCCTACCAAAGGCGGTTATAGTTCAAAAAAGGTGCAGAATCTCGATTTTGTTGAGTTAAGCACTGTGATCAGGTTTCTCTATGAGGGGACTACAGAATTCCTAACTGATCCCCCGCTTTCCCCAACTGATTCCCTGGCAACCCTGCAGGGTGATGATTTCTGAAAGCAAAAGTAGAGACACTCATGCATCAAGAGCAATCTTTGCAGCTCATTTCCCTTCGATCTTACTTCTTTTTCCTGACCCTACGAGTCCCCTGTTCAGGTGCCTTCAGAGACCTGACAGGAAGGTACACAGTGTCTCTGCTGCCTTCACAAGTCTTCCTGCTATTCACAGGACAACATCCAGCTGATGAGGTGGAAAATGGCTTCCTTCTTGTCAGTATGCGATTCCCCTGGGGCCAGTGAAGTTTCAGAATTAATGAAGGCTTTACCCCACGTGTGCTGTCATTCTCAGACATCGCGCACACCCCACCCCACCCCATCCCTACCCAGCAGCAGCCGTGCAAGTCTTGCGGCCGTTTCCATGCTTTATGGTGGCTGATGTCATGTCTTCCTGCATGATTTGTGCTCTGATGGTTATCCAACTTGGCGTGACCAACCTCTGGACGACCTGTCCTTCATCACAGCTGCCAATCTACCCCGAGCCATTTGTCCAGACCGCAGCCTCTTGGCTTCTTGTGTCATGACTCCCACAGGCCGACCGGGGAGCCAAAAGAAATCGTATGTCACATCTACAGGGTGAGCAAAGGTCACCTCTTCTCTGTGGCAACAGAAAGTCTGCCCCAGGGAGATGAATTGATGACCCCTTCATCATTCATAATGCTGAAAGCCAGTCAACGTTCTTTTTCTTTTGTATTTGGCCATAGTACAGAGCCAGAGACTGGAAAGGAAAAGTCAGAAGATATCAGACACCCATGGGAGGCCTGGCATTGACAGTGGCTGGTAGACATGGGACCTTGGTTGAGTTAAGGTCATATACTGCCCCCAGGCTGGGACCTGAGATACATATGCTGTTTTCATGCTTCTTAAGGGCACTGAGTCTGGTGAGTGTCCCTCTCAGAGGCTTCCTGTGTGCTATTATGCTCCTGGAGTTAGACTGTGAATGTATTAGGTGTCTACTGCTATATAACAAATTACCCCAAAACTTCATGGCTTAAAACAGTCAACATTCTTATGGTCAGGAATCCAGGAACAGCTTAAAGGGCCCCAGCCTCACAAGGCTGCAATCAAGGTGTCAACCGTAACTATGGTCTCAGCTTAAGCCTTGTCTGAAGGCTGGACTGAGGGAAGATCTGCTTCCACACTCACTCAAGTGACTGTGGGCAGAATTTAATTGCTCCTGGGCCTCAGTTCTTCATTGGCTGTCGGGTGGTTTCCAGCCACATGGGTTTCTCCTCAGGGCAGTTCACAACCTGGCTGCCAGCTTCGCTCAGAGATGATAGAGGGTGACAAGATGGAAGCCAGAGTCTTTATAACTTGAGCTCCAGAGTGCCATTCCTTCACTTGTTGCATTCTGTGCCTCAGAGGCAAGCCACTGGGCCCAGTTCCCACCCAAGGAGAGGGACTCACACTCACAAAAGCATCAGTGCTGGGGAGCAAGAGTCACTGGGCCCCATCCAAGAAACTGCCCACCACAGTGGGGAGTCTGGGGAAAATCTGTTCATGTTTCATTCATGCACTGTATTTTCTGAACCCAATTTCTTGTGCTTCTGTCTCCAGATTGCATGCATACAGTTTCCTAACTCCAGTGGTTCTTAACCTGAAACCCATGAATGTTGGGGGAAGGCTCTTGGAACTTCCTGAAATTATGAGTCAAATGTTGTCTATACATAGATTTTTCTGGCAAGAGGATCTGTAGTGTGCATTAGATTCCCAAGTAGGATCAAAAATCCAAAACAACAGAGCCACTGCCCCTAATTTTTGTGAGACTTCTGTGTTCCCAAAATGCTATCAGATGCTATTGGAGGGCCAGTAGAGGAAATGGTTAACTGCATAGCAGATCAGAGCGGGCAGGACTGGGCCGGCCCCTCAAGGGCCATCTCATCCAACAGGTAGAGAAGCAGGGGCCTGTGTGGGCAGTGCAGGGGAGGTAAAGGCCCTGGGTGAGGGTCACAGGGGCCCTGACAGGCTTGGAGGCCAGAGCCTGTTCTGTTTCCGCCAGGCTGCTGTTACTGCTACTTGACCCCAGTAAGCGGTAGTTCAATGCATTTAGATGGCCGTCTGGAAAACATGGATTTTTGCCAGCAAACTGGTGTTAATGTTGCTTCAGCAGTGGCTTGACATGTAAAATCCATTCTCAAGTCTTCACTTGTACTTTGCATTGTTTTTTCTTTAATTTGTTTGACAAACCTTGCTTTATACTTCTAACAGCCGTTCACTCTCCGTGGGACAGGAAATGAAAGGTAGCCATGTGGAAACTCATTACTTTAGGGAGAAAAGGGGGCTGGAGAGGACTGCTGGGGACCTTGATGAAGCCGCTTGGGCAAAGAAGCCCTTCTAATTAAACCAGATGCCTGACTGAATTGCCGCAGTCAAAGTGTGTCAACTGTCACTACCCCCTCCACACACTTAAGATACGTGGCCGTGGGTGAGTTACTTAACCTCCCTGGGCCTCAGTTTCCCTGTCTGCAAAATGAGGATAGCAATAAGATCCATGCTTACCACAGGGCAGCGGGGAGTAATTAGATTAGGTAGGAGGTGCAAGGCACTGAGCCCAGCATGTGGAAAAATAGAGTCTGACCTTGTCCTCCCCGTTTCTGCATGTCTATAGGCTCGGGAGCCTGGGCATGATCACCATTGGTGAGGAGTAGAGAACTCATGTTATTTCACTCCAGAGTCTGAACTTGTAACCAGTGACATATATAGGAGTATGGATGGAAAGCCCTGGAGCCCAGGGACGCTGGTTTGAGTCTTCTCCTCCTCACCCAGTCATGACTTTGACCACACGCTCCCCCCTCAGGCCTCACGTGAGCGGGCCTGGCTTGTTCAGAAATGCTCAGAACCACACAGCTGGGTTGGGAAGATCCCCTGGAGAAGGAAATGGCAGCCTACTCCTGTATTCTTGCCTGGAAAATCTCATGGACGGTGGAGCCTGGTAGGCTACTGTCCATGGGGTCCCAGAGAGTCAGACACGACTGACAACTTCACTTTCACTTTCACTTTCAATATGCTCTTAAAGTGTTCATTGAATCTAGTTGAATCTTAGTAACAATTCTGTGAGGTTGTTTCTATTCTTAGCCCCTTTTACATATGGGAAAACTGAGGCTTTGAAGAGGTTAAATGTTTTGCTCAAAGTCCAAGAACTACGTAGTGATAGATCTGGCATTTATAAATGTCTATCTAGTATTTAGGTAAAACAAATGACAAGTTAAAACCCAGCTCATTTAATTGCAGGTAACATCTTTAGCATGGAAATCTGAGTCTAAGCATGTAAAGAAGGTAGAATTCCCCTGGAAAAAAAGTAGGCATATAAGCTACAGGTTTTGTTGTTGTTGAAGTATAGTTGATTCACAGTGTTGTTAGTTTCAGATGCACAACAAGGGGATTCCATTGTGTATATATATATTTATATAGATATTCTTTTTCAGACTCTTTTCCCTTGTAAGGTATTACAAAATATTGAGTGTAGATCTCCGTGCTGTACGCAGATCCTTGCTGGTTGCCTGTTTTCTCTTAGTTTTATTGGAATATAGTTGATTTGCAATGTTGTGTTAGTTTCAGTTGCTTAGCAAAGTTATTCGTTTATCCATATACATATATTCATTTTTTTCACATTGTTTTTCCATTTAGTTTATTACAGGATATTGAGTAGAATTACGTGTGCAATATAGTAGGTCCTTGTTGGTTATCTATTTTATATAGAGGAGTGTGTGTATGTTAATCCCAAGTTCCTAGTTCCAAGTCCTTCTCCTACCCCCACCACATTTCCCCTTTGATAACCATAAATTTGTTTTATGACAAACAGACTATCTGTGAGTCTATTTCTGTTTTGTCAGTACGTTCACCTATATCCTTTTTTAAAATTAGATTCCACATGTGAGTGATATCATACGATATTCGTCTTCCTTTTGTCTGACTTACTTCACTTATATAATAGTCTCTAGATCCATCCATGTTGCTGCACGAGGCATTATGCCATTCCTTTTCATGGCTAAGTAATATGCCATTGCATATATGTAACACATCTTCTTTACCCATTCCTCTGTTGATGGACCTTTAGGTTGCTTCCATATCTTGACTATTTTAAATAATGCCGCTATGAACATTGGGATGCATGTATCTTTTCAAAATATGATTTTACCTGGATATACGCCCAGGAGTGGGATTTGTTCTCTGTAGTAATTGTAGCAACCTACATTCCCATCAACAGCGTAAGAAGGTTCCCTTTTCTCTACAAGCTCTTAAGCATCTATTGGTTGTAGGTTTTTTGGTAATGGCCATTCTGCCTGGTGTGAGGTGATACCTAGTTGTAGTTTTGGTTTTTTTCATTTATTTTTTTTATTGAAGTTTAATTGCTTTACAGAATTTTGTTGTGTTCTGTCAAACCTCAACATGAGTCAGCCATAGGTATATATATATCCCCTCTCGTTGTAGTTTTGATTTGCATTTCTCTGGTAATTAGTGAAGTTGAGTATCTTTTCATGTGTTTTTTGGAAATGGCCAATTTTTGATGCATATGAAACTCACAGAAACAGGATTTCTGTTAAAGAAAGGTCACCAAATTTATCCTAATAAGGAAAGATATTGAATACCTTTCCTTTTTGCCAATGCACATTAATAATTAACTTGGGATTTTTTTTCAAGTATCAGAAGTGATAAAGAAAAAAACGGCCAGATTTGTCAGCCCATTTATCTGGGATCTGCACATTTTTACAGCAGAAGAAAAGACACTGAACATGTGGCAAAGAGAGAGGAGGTTCAGAAAAAAATGAAATTTAACATTTATTGGAAAATAATTTTCCTCAGCATTATAATAATCCATTAACCCCAGAATAAACCCAAAGTTAATGGTTATTATCACTATGAAGCAACATCTCACATTTTCTAAGGCAAACAAAACCATCATTAAAAACAATGGTGTCTCCTTAGAAGCTCTTTAATGCTCATTTTTGGTGAAATAAAATCCATTACCCAGAGAAGGAAGTGCTCAATGTTAACTACAATCTGCACTTCAGGCCAGGGCCTGGGTGGCGTCACACACCTATTTTAAGAGGAGAAAAGCCCTGAAGTTGAATTATTGCCCGGAGATTTGTGTGGAGTAGGACACTGGGAAAGGACCTTGTCAGATCATATTCTGTATGTTTTACAAGGCATCTCCTAGTATACGTTTAAATCTCACAGATTTTATGCTAGGGTACCAGAGCCTTGGGCTGTAAGCACTGAGGTGTTAGAGGACAGAGATATAGTGAAATAAATGCTGCTGTCTTTTCGATCTCTGTCATAATTCTCTCAGCTCATAGAATCCCTCTAGAAAAAAGAGCTTGTGTGTGTGAGAGAGAGAGAAAGAGACAGACAGACATGGAGACACACAGAGACAGGGAAATAAAGGAGAGAGAGGGTAAGCGAGGCAGGAACAGGCGAGAGAAGGAGAACAGGCATCTCATGGAAGGTAGAGTTGAAGGCCTGTATTGTTAAGTATTAAGTATTAATACTGTATTGTTGTACTGTTACTTAATTGTCTAGATCAGGGTTTCCCAACCTTGACACTACTGACATTTGTGTGAGACCACCCTTTGTCAGGGGGTGGCTGTGGGGCAGTCCTGTGCCTTGTAGGACGTTTAGCCATGTCCCTACCTTTACCTCCTAGAGACGTAGCAGTAACATCCCCTGCTTCCCAGTCGTGATAATCAAAACTGTCTTCTGGCTTTGCCAGATGTCCCCAGGGGACAGAACCACCGGTATTGAGGACCACCGGTCTAGGGCCAAGCCTGGGTCCTCAGGGGTTATCACTGGGGTAGGCAGGGCATACTGTCTCTGCTGTTCCATGTAGCTGGCTGGGTGTTCAGTGTCTACCCAGGAGGGAATCTGCTGAGGGCAGTAAATCTGACCTGCACCTACAGAAAACAAAATGCAGTATCCAGAATCTTCCTATCTGTGCTGTAATCAAAATTAACCATTAATGTACTCTCAGACTTTCCTCACCCCCCACCCACAAAAGAGGTCTCAAGCTTGGTCCAAAGTATTAGACAGAGTTCTCTAGAAAAATAGCACCAGCAAAATGCATGTATAGAGAGAGGCAGAGATTTATTGTAAGGAATTGAATAATGCAGTTGTGGAGTCTTCATAAGTTTGAAATCTGCTGGGTAGACTGGCAGACTGGAGACTCAGAGGAAAGTTGCAGTTCAAGTCCAAAGGCAATCAGCTGGCAGAATTCCTTCTTGCTCAGAGGAGGTTCAGTTTGTTCTTTTAAGGCCTTCAACTGATTAGATGAGGCCCACCCACAGTACAGAAGGCAATGTTTTACTCAAAGTCCACAGACTTAAATGTTAACCTTGTCCAAAAACAAAATACATATATATATGGGTGTATGTGGGTGTGGGTGTGTATGTATACTTTCGTAGAAACAGCTGGAATAATGTTTGAGCATATCTGGACACTATAGCCCAACCAAACTGATGCATAAAATTAACCATTACAGCTTACTTCCTGGCTGCACCCTCCAAGGAGAGGCTGGACCAGCTGGGTGGGGTTTGGGGGCGAGAAAACTAAGAGGCAAAGGGAGTGAAGAAGGGTAACAGGCAGGGGCAAGATCCAAAGGAGGCTTTTGCTTCTTGTGTGTGGAGGGTCAAGGGTCTAGAGAACATCATGGCATGAGAAGATTTATAAAACAAAATTTCAAGGAAATCAGTGAGGATTCTGTCATTATGAGAATGCTCAGAATAATACAAAGAAAAGAACTTATTTATAAAAGCACTTGATGGTGTTGCCTATATGATTGTCGTTGCAGTACCTTTTGGGGACTGAGCCACATGGGCCTTGGCTTTCTAGACATTACACATGTGAGGGAGCCACCAGAAGCTTCCTCGAGAGAGCTGTGGCTACGCCTGTGGTAAGCAGACTCCAGGGTATTTACTTAGTCATTCACAGCAGGAAAGGAGCCCCAGCTTTCCTCCGACAGTCGGTTCCTCCCTTGCCCAGTACCTCTGGAGAAACCCTCCTACCCCTTCTCCCAGGAAGTGCTCATGCAGCCCAGGCTGCTAAGGCGAGCAGGACTGAGGGGAGACACTTAGGTAAAAGAGCTGATGTGCTAGCAAAAGAAAACTCATGAAAGAATTAGTCCCTTTTTCTACCAAAACACACATTTCTATATGCTGCTGCCACTTCATGTCATTAACCAGCTGAGGAACTGGTGATGCAATGAGAACAGCAGAGCAGAAAGGAGAAAAGAGCCAGAGTCTTTAATAATGTCTCTGAGCCGCTGAGAATCACCTTCTTGGATTTCTTGCTAATTGAGGCACTAATTATTTTTAAGCCAGGTAAGTCTATATTTTTTTTGTTCCTAATACCTCATGTCATTTGGTCTGCAGTGACAGAGAAAAGATAGTTCTCAAACCTAAAAAAGTTGATGATCCATGAGAAATCTTTTGATAATAGTGATGATGATGACAAAGATAATGATGTGGTGATGCTGCTGCTGTTAGTCGTGGGGGACTGTGGCAGTAACCATGGTAGTGATGGTGGTGATGGTGAGGATGATAAAACTGGGATTGATGGTGGATACAGTGATCCTGAGGTCAGCAGCTGTCACTTGTCAAATGCTTCCTTTGTGCCAGACCTGCTTCTGACCAGGTTTCCCAGTTGCTTGGGTTGATATAAAGAGGAAATGGGGCAACAGATGCAAAGGCTTCTTTAAAAAAATTAAACCATCACTGCATTAATAATCCATTTATGAAACACTATAGCCCTACGCTATTCTAAATGCTTTCAGCTGTGATTTTCTCACCACAGTCCTATAAATGGAGTCAGGCTCCATTTCGTATGTTTGACCGCTGACAGCCTTTAAGCCCCCAGCACTCCCCTTTCCCTTTGTCCGCCCAATCTGGGCAAGCCAATAAGAAAGCCCAGTAACAGTGTGGGGTAGCAGGAGGCTCGTCCTGCCCTCCACACAAGGTGACCACACAGTTAACCCTGTGAGATGGGGAGTCTGATTATTCCTATTTTATTGACAAAGAAACAGGATCGCATGGCTCATATATGACAAAGATAGGATTCTGTCAGACTCCAGAACCTGAGCTTCTGATCAGCAACAATCCGGGGGTGTTGTGTTGTAAAAGATGAAACAGGATACTCACTGTGGAAAATGCTTGGAGAACAGAAAGCATTTGTTCACTTACTCATTCTTTCAAACATTCAACAGGGAACCAATTGTGCCTGTGCCTGAACGCAAGCTGGGGTTCAGGGACATTCACTTGGACAATAGTTTAAGGGACATTCACTTGGACAATCAGAGGCCCTGTGAGCCAACAAGAGCTGAATACCTTCCTGATAACATTATCAGATCCTGAGGCAAGGGAGAGATCAACCTGTGGAAGATGCTCAGAAAAAAGTTGGCCAAAATGGGCAAGTAGATTGAGAACAAAAGATGAAATGTGGACCACAGAAGGATAACTACAAACCAAGAAAGCATGAGGCTGCTTGCCACAGCAGGACACAAAACCTGGACCAGAGATGAAACTCATATTAACAAATTATGATTATGTAATATTGCCGACAGGAAAGTCACAGTAATCCTCAGCACCATAGCTTGAATGAGAGACGGGCTTGCTACTCTAATTAATGAAATGAAGGATTAATTTATAAATCAAATACTGATATTAAAAATTCAGAGGCTGGCAATCAATATTCTTCTGCTCATGCTACAGTCATCTAATTTTCTGTAATAAATGACATTAGAAGATGAGTATTGGTAAACTGATAGAACATTCCATTGAAATACTTCTCAAGAGCGTTTGCTATCTTGGATGGCTCATTGGCGGACAATATTAATACAAGCCGTGGGTGGATCCTAAGGACGGTACAGTAATTGACTCCTCATTGAGCAGTGGAGAGCTTCCATTTGAGTAGAATGGTGACTGAGCCATTTAGAGAATCTGAACTAGAGCCATCTAGAGAATTAGTAAACGTGTAGAAATATTTGCCTTCCTTATTAAGACAAAATGGGTCAGCTCTTGCCTCTGAAGCCTGGGACCAGTGTTGACCTTGGCCAAGCCGAACAGATGCTCTCTCCCAGGATTTTGAATCTTAAGGCCATGAAGTCAGGACAGGAGGAGCCCTGGAAGGTGCGTTATCGCAGCGACTCAGTGCACACTGACCACATTGCCCCTGCCACCTGGCTCTTCAGAAAGGCCTTGGTTCTCACCCACCTCCCAAGTTTGGTTTCCAAACCACCTTTCATTCGAAGAACTCATATGTCCTTCTAATAAATTCCTTTATGCTGAAAATGGCCAGAGTCCGTCTCTCACTGGCAACCTGGACTTTTGACTGAGACATAAATAACCTGAGGGAAGAAGTAAGTTGTGCATTAATCACATTTCCTGTTCTGGTTAGGCTCTGTGTGTAAGGTAAGAGGCGCTTGCTTTCAGAAATATGGGAAAAGGCATCAGGAAGCTATTTAGCTGTGATAAATGTGGGGAGTGTGGTTTGGAGGGCACCTGTCTCCGATGAAATGGGAACAGAAAGAGTTATGACCAGTGAGAGGAGCGGGAGAGGGGAGTCCATCCATTTAAGCAGAGCACGTGAAACGAAGTCATTACCCAGCAAACAAACAGAGGGCAGAAGTGCTGTTCAGGATGGCACACTTCGTGGGAGCCCCTACTTAAAAGAATAACTAGGATGAACGGTAAACATGCACGCCTGCTCATGACTCAAGGCGGTACTTCTTCCCGGGCTGTGTGTCTGCTTTCTGACTGTGCTCCTGGGATGTGCTTCTCTGGCAGGGCTCCTGCATAGGTCCTAAGCAGACTGACAGCACACAGTAGGTGTTCAGTAAATACCTGTTGAAAGAATGAGCAGATTGTGACCCCAGAATCCCACGCCAGTTCTTGTGGAGAGGAAGAGTGGTACGGCCTCTGGAAAAAGACCACTCAGCCATTTGAGAACTCCTGTCATCCACTTAAGGCTGTTCCGTTCAGTAATTTCTTTCTGTTAAAAGGTTTTGTACCCAGCCTTCATGATGGCACCCAGTGATTCTTTCGTGCTGGAGCTGATGCCATGTGTAGTCAGTCAGTCCCTCTCACACCACTGAATAGGTCTGACCTGTGTAACCTAGGAGAATATTGCAGAAATGATGGTGCATGACATCCAGGACTACATCATATATAATTTTGTGGCTTCTACCTTGCTCTCTCTTGGATCCCTTTTCCTGGAAGAAGCCAGCCACCGTGTCGTAAGAGCAGTCAAGCAGCCTTATGAGAGGTCTACATGGTGAAGAACTGAAGTGTCATGCCAACCACCAGCACAAATGGGGCAGCCATGCCAGTGAGCCATCTCGGAATCAGATCTCCCAGGCTCCCTTCAAAAGACCGCAGTATGGTGAGGGACCGTGACCCAGAACCACTTAAGTCACTCCTGAATTCCTCTTCAAAGGCGTTTGTAAAGTGTTACTTTTTATTGCATCCCCACCAGCCATGTGGGAGGGCTCCCTTTTCTCCACACAAGGAGGTGTCTTTAAAAACTTAGGATTCACCTTGTGGCCAACCCTGTAGTCACCAGGAAATGTAATAGTCCTGGATCTACTTCCTCATAACCCTCCACCTCAGTTTCCCAAAGGCCTTGCCCCTCATGTTCAGCTTCCAGAGTGGATTGTTGGTCATTCTGTATTTCATGCACGTCCGTCGTCAGACGGGGAACAGGGCCTCCAACCCAAAGGAAGGAGGAACGGAGAAGGGGAGAAAGAGTTCTCTCCTATGTCTCTGTTCAAAGTGGAAACTCAAAGGGCTTCATTCTTGCCTAATATGAAATCCTGCCGAATGAGTACTCAACGGAGTCCTTTGGGAGACACTGTTTCACCCCAGATGTGGTTTACTCTCTTTTTCAGTTCAGATTCCGTGGCAAAGGCAAGTGAGAAAGCATGAGATGGGGAGTATCAGTGCTACCCAGACAGAGCGCAGGCGTGGAGTGAGAAAAGCCAGGGTGTTGTGTTTGGGGGTTTTGTTTGTTTGCTTACTTTTTATTTGAAAAAATTAATACAGGAAATTATAAAAACAGCACAGACAGTTAAGACGCACAGGTCACACAGTGTAATGATAACATCAACATAAACACATTATCAAAAAAATTGAAACAACACTATTAATTATGAATTGGATTCCACCAGTTTTTACTTGCATTTTGTGGGTATATATATTATGAAATTTTATGACGTGTGTAGATTTGTGCCGCCACCACTACAATCAGGATATAGAATTGTTCCATCTCCACAAAGAAGCTCCGTCAGCCTGTCCCCTGACGGCCACGCCTTCTACCACTCCTGCCTGCCAGCGACCATCACTATTGTTCGGTAAGACTGTTGTACAAATGTAAATATATATAGCAGTTGAGGTTGGCTTTTTTTTTCACTCAGCATATCTTTGAGATCCATCCAAATTGTTGCATGTGTCAACAGTTCATTTCTTTTTACTGCTGAATAATACTCTATTTTCTAACACCATTTGTTTAATCATTCACCTGGTGAAGGATGTCTGGGCAACTTCCAGTTTGGGGCTATTGCAAATACAGCCACTATAAACACTCTTAAATGGGTTTTGTGGGAATAGAATGTTTTCATTTCCCTGGGATAAATATCCAGGGGCACAGTTGCTGGGTTGCAAGGTAAACATATACTCGACTTTATAAGAAACTGCCACACTGTTTTACAGAGTGGCTGTACCATTTTCATCGCCACCAGATATGTACTCGTGCCCCACTTTCTTGATTCGTCAAGGTTTTTTACTGTAGCCATTCTAATAGAGGAGTCATGGTATCTCATCATGGTTTTAATTTGCATTTTACTAATGGTGAATGACGTTGAACATACATTTATGCATCTGTTTGCTATCTATATCTCCATTTGTTGAAATGTCTGTTCAACTCCTTGGTCCATTTTCTAATGGATTATTTGTTTCTTTACTTTTGAGTTTAAAAAGTTCTCTATATATTCTGTATACAAGTCCTTTGTCAGATATGAGACTTGCAAATTACCGCCCCCAACACCCCGCAACCATTTTTTAGCTTGTCTTTTCATCCTTTCGTTGCTGCTCAGGCGCTAAGTTGTGTCTAACTCTTTGTGACCCCTTGGACTGCAGCACACCAGGCTTCCCTGCCCTTCACCATCTCCCGGATTTTGCTCAAACTCATGTCCATTGAGTCGGTGATGCCCAGGGACTTTTATAGAGCAAAGCTTTTAGTCTTGATGGAATCCAATGTTTTCTTTTTTTTTTTTCTTTTTATGAATTGTGCTTTTGATGGTATGTCTAAGATCTCTTTTCCCTAGCCTAGGTCACAAGATTTTCTTCTAAAAGTTTTATAGTTTTACAGTTTATATTTAGATCTATAATCCATTTTGAGTTAATTGTTGTACAAGATGAGAGGCTTTAGGTCATCTTTAGTTTTTTTTTTTTTTTGCCTAAAGATGTCCAATTATTCCAATACCTTTTATTT
The DNA here is from genome assembly GCF_000754665.1 of Bison bison bison. Taxonomy (NCBI): domain Eukaryota; kingdom Metazoa; phylum Chordata; class Mammalia; order Artiodactyla; family Bovidae; genus Bison; species Bison bison. The sequence goes on from NW_011494876.1 coordinate 8,007,610, forward strand.
AAAAAAAAAAAAACTATCCTTCCTCCATTTTGCTCTTTTGTCAAAAACCAGCTGGCCATACTTGTGTGTGTCTATTCTGGACTTTCATGTTCAGTTACTCTATATGTCTATCCTCCTCCAGTAACACAATGTCTTAATGACCGTGTTTGTGCTGTAAGCCGAGTCCCAGTTCCTTCACTTATAGTAATAGTAGGAAGAATAATGCCCCCCCCAGATGTCCACATTCTAATCCCCATAAATTGTGAATGTATTAATTTTGTATGGCGAATGGGATTTTGAAGATGTGATGAAGGTTAGGGACTTTGAGGTGGAGGATTAGCCATTATCTGAGTGGGCACTGTCTAGGCACAAGAGTCCTTAAAAGCAGCTTTCCCCACTGTAGACAGAGAAGGAGACCATGAGGACCAGAAGAGCGGTCAGAGAGGTGTCACCTTCCTGTCTTTGAAGATGGAGGAGAGGGACCATGAACCAAGAAATGCAGGCAGCCTCTCAAAGCTAAAAAGGCAAAGAAACAGAGTCTCCCCAGAGCCTCCAGAAGGAGTGCAGCCCTGCCCGCGTCTTGAGTGTAGAGCCGTGTTGGGCCTCTGACCTACACAGCTGTGAGGTCATAAATCTGTATCGTTTTAAGCCCCTGAGTTTGTGGCAGTTTGTTACAGCTCCTGTTCTTTAAAGGAAATATTTTCCAGAAGTCTTTGATAGAACATACTGGGCATGTAAAAAGCCCCCTAACTTTAGCTGTATTTTTGATAAGATGGAACCTGACTTGCAGTAATCATTACATGGAGGCTGAACAAGTTAACTCTAACTGTGATGGAAAGTGAGCGGGGAGATAACAGACTGGGGGCCTCATCAGAGACGTGGCAGGTATACACATTTACAGGAGCATATGAGCTGTTTAACACAATGCCTGCCACATAATAGGTGCTCAATAAAATTTGGCTATTTTTCCTGTTTGCATGCAAGCCTCCTTAAATGTTTGATTCTCATCTCCATTAACTCCAACACAGTTTTCTGAGAAACATAGGTAAACGGAAGCTAACAGAGCTGTTACTACATCTTCTGTATATTCCATAGTGCCAAGAGAATCCCTTGTCCCCCACAGATCCTAGCTGCATGGAGGGTCATGTAGATAGGCTTCTCGGCAGGTATATTCACGCTTCAGTCTCAAAACTAATGCTGCTCAGGAAAATAGTGAAAATGTAGATAAGAGAACTGGAGTTACAATGTGTAAACCAAATGTAGCCAGCCTCCAAGGTCGCTCACCTCTTGGTTCCCACACCCATGTGTGGTTCCCTTACTTACGAAATAGGACTGACCTGTGTCACCAGTAGGACTTTGCAGAAATGATGGCATGTGACCTCTGAGGCTGGGTCATAAAAGACATTTGGTATGATGCTACCCTCTCTTGGATCACTCTCTCTGGAGGAGGCAGCTGGCATGTTGTGGTAAATCTCAAGCCACCCTACAGAGAGACCCAGAAGGTAGAGAACTAAGGCCACCGCCCACAATCAGGCCAAATTGGCCAGACATGTGAGTGAGCAATCCTGGAATAGAATCATCCCGCCCTAATCACAACCTCAGAGCCTCAGCTAGCATTTTGCCTGTGACCTTGTCTTAGCCCATGTGGGCTGCTATAACAGTAGTGCCATAGACTGGGTGGTTTATAAACAATACAGATTTATTTCTCACAGTTTTGGAAGTTGGATGTCCAAGACCAAAGTGTCAGCAGAGTGTCTGATGAGAGTTCACTTCCTGGGTCACAGATGTCTGTCTTATCAATGTCCTCAGATGGTACATAGGGTGAGGGAGCTCCCTGGGCTCTCTCTTAAGAAGTCCTCTTCCTGCAGCCTCCAGTTTCATGACGTAAAGGCCTACTTCCAAATATCACATTGGCCATTACGATTTAGCCTATGAATTTTATTGGGATTGACATATATACACACTGATTTATGTAAAATAGATAACTAATGAAGACCTACCATAGCACAGGGAACTGTACTCAGTGCTCTGTGATGACCTATATGGGAAAAGATCCTAAAAGAGAGTGGACATACATCTATGTATAACTGATTCACTTTGCTGTACAGCAGAAACCAGCACAACAGTGAAAATCAACTATGTTGTGTATTGTTCAGTCACTCAGTTGTGTTCAACTCTTTGTGACCCCATGGACTGCAGCACACCAGGCTTCCCTGTCCTTCACTATCTGCTGGAGTTTGCTCTAACTCATGTCCATTGAGTCGGTGATGCCATCCAACCATCTCATCCTGTGTCACCCCCTTCTCCTCTTGCCCTCAATCTTTCCCAGCATGAGAGTCTTTTCCAGTGAGTCAGTTCTTCACATCAGATGGCCAAAGTATTGGAGATTCAGCTTCAGCCTCAGTCCTTCCAGTGAATATTCAGGACTGATTTCCTTTACGATTGATTGGTTTGATCTCCTTGCAGTCCAAGGGACTCTCAAGAGTCTTCTCCAACACCACAGCATCAATTCTTCAATGCTCAGCCTTCTTTATTCTCCAATAATTAAAAAAAAAAACACATGACTTTTAGGGGACATGCAACCTGTTTTGGTACCCCTATGATTCTGAACCAGAATCACATAGCTAAACTGCTCCTGAATACCTGACCCACAGAAACTATGTGAGATAATCGATATTCATTGTCTTTTTACTAAATTTCAGAGTATTTTGTTACATGGCAATAGATAACTAATGCACTGAGACTGTGGAGAAGGCAATGGCACCCCACTCCAGTACTCCTGTCTGGAAAATCCCATGGACGGAGGAGCCTGGAAGGCTGCAATCCATGGGGTCGCTGAGGGTTGGACACGACTGAGCAACTTCACTTTCACTTTTCACTTTCATGCATTGGAGAAGGAAATGGCAACAGTGTTCTTGCCTGGAGAATCCCAGGGACGGGGGAGCCTGGTGGGCTGCTATCTATGGGGTTGCACAGAGTTGGACACGACTGAAGCAACTTAGCAGCAGCAGCAGCACTGAGACTGACTTACCCATTAACAAAGCTGTCAGAGATGGGGGACCAATGAGCACAAGGACACACACAAAATGCCCAGAGCCCTCACCACATGCCAACCTCCTTATTACAGGAAGCAGAACTGATTGCACAGAATGTCAATATTGAATCTAAAGTTTGTGTATTACAGAGCTACATGGGTTCCTGTTTTTTGTGCTCCCCTAAGGGTCAGATCCCAAGATGTACAGTAAAATGAGTTTGCATCAAGCACCTTGGATCCCTGGAATGGTGGGGTTCCTGAAATGATGAGGGACAGAGGAAGGGCGGTGACGCGAATAGCCAAGTGCATTGGCTCTCCTTACCAGTGGCAAAAATGCCTGAAATTTCCCCAACTGCTTTCAGTCGAATACCTGGCTTTTAAGGCCCTTCATCCCTCAGGAAGAGTCTAACCTGTTTTTTTTAGGGGGAGGACAGGAAACCCTCCCCTTGTCCACACATCACTGGTTCTTCCCTGCCTACTTTTACTTTAGTTCCAGGAACAAAGGTGCAAGTTGGCAGCCAGGGTGGAAAGCTAAACCCTTGTGAAAGTCTTGGATAAGCCCCGCATTCTGATAGAGGCAGATCTGGTATGAAGGAAATCCACCCAGCTGTAAAACATATGTTTAGTATAAGGAAATTAGAATAGGAGTGTATTTGGTAATGATTACTCTCTATAAACCTGAAACCACCCAGCTCTAGGAACAAGCATCCTCTCAAACATTTGCTTTTAATGTTTACACTTTGTGGGTGTGGACAGAGCAGGAAGTAAGAGAACTCCCTGCCAGTCGTGGCATAAGGGGTGGGATCCCCACCAAGCCCTGACTGGCCTGGGTCAGCTAGGTAGGAGATGGGGAAACACTGATCTGGGGCTGGGAGAGGCAAAGTCTGTGTATCACCAGACATTGTATTTCATCCCACTGGGAAACATAAAAAGGCAATCCCCTAGTGCTTTGGTGAGTGTTGACTTCATCTTTTCAGAAGGATTTCAAGCCACAGGATACACTGGTGCCTGTCCTCATGGAGGAATGCCAGGCAGCCTCCTGGGGAGGAAAGAACCCAGGACTGGGAGTGTATGACTTTGGGGAAGTCCTCTAGTTTCTCTGTGCATGTGTGTGAATTCGCTTCAGTCGTGTCCAACTCTTTCTGGCCCTATAGACTGTAGCCTGCCAGGCTTCTCTGTCCATGGAATTCTCTAGGCAAGAATACTAGAGTGGGTGGCCATGCCCTCCTCCAGGAGATCTTCCTGACCCAGGGATTGAACCCTGGTCTCCAGCATTGCAGGCAGATTCTTTGAGCCACCAGGGAAGCCACACAAGAGGGGAGGAAAGTAAACTGAAATACTGACAGATGAGTGAAAACTTAAGAGATACAAGAGGGATTAATGTTAAGCAAAAGGAAACCGTTGAAATACCCACTCAGTTAGGTCCTGTTTACACATCTTCTGGGGTCTCAGCCACTTTTACTAGTCCCTGGAACATCAAGACTCACAAGCAATTGTTGGCAAATCACACACACCTAAGCCTTCTGATAGGGATGAAACTTCAATCAATATTTTCTCTAAACAACATTTTTCATCAAGGTACAGAGGCTTAGTTAAACTAACAAGCTATTATCTTTCAACAGAGATTAAAAGACACCCAACTCAATGAATTTACTTAGGTCTCTTAACGGATTTAGGTCAAGGTTGGCCTCTATCGTGGATTTCAAGCATTGTTCTAGTGGCCAAGTGCGAATTGAGAGACAGCCAAAGAGTGAAGACAGCTGGGACAAAAACCTGAACTGGAACCAGAGTAATGATTATACCACGATGAATTTTTTGTCTCAGGAACAGAAATAGTCCCCTGAGTTGGTGATAGGGATCCTCCCAGAGGCACCTGGCCTTTGCTCCCAGAACCTCTGCATCTCGCAGACTCTTCCTAAGAAAAGGAAGAGGAGACCTAAACTGTCTCCTCCCAGAAATCCTGCCCTCTGGCTCAAGTGCTGGAAATGTACTGCCCAGCCATTGCAGTGGGGTTGAGAATTTCAGCACAATGAAATTCTAAAAAACTAGGGTCTTTGAATCATCACCTCTTAGAATCACTGAATTCCATGAATTCCTCGGCCATGGATCATTTCTTACTCAGATTTGTTCCCTCAGTGCCTAGCACAGAGTCTGGCAGAGTAGAAGTAATGAAACTTTTTTTGCAGCCCTAATATATTAGGAGCATCCCTGGCCAAATCTCTTACAGAGTCATATTCAAATAAGAGAGATCCAGCCTCTAAGGGAAGAAAAAAAACATTTAAGAATTTCTCTGTTTATCTGTGTTCCTCAGGGAACTAAAAGGGGAACCAATTACTAACCCCAAGTATTGCTGACTCTTTCTCCCAGTTTTCTCTCCCCCAGCACAGCCTCTCTACACGCCATCTCCCCAGGCCCCTCCACTCCTGGCCTCATAGGTAGTTCTCTCCTCTCCTTTCCTTGTCCTCATCCCCAGCCCTAAATAACATTTCAACTTGGCCTCTCCAGCTATGACCTTCTCCCTTTCTTCTTCTTTTTTTTTTTTTTTTTTTT
>NW_011494876.1:8013272-8022702 GCF_000754665.1 Bison bison bison
CTAAATAACATTTCAACTTGGCCTCTCCAGCTATGACCTTCTCCCTTTCTTCCTTCTTTTCTTTTTTTTTTGAATGCAAAAAGGTACTATTACTTTATCTGTTCAACTAACAGATGTTTCTTGAGTGTCTACCATGCTTTGGGGACAGTCCTATGCACTGGGGTCCTATGCAGTGAGCAAGACAGACAGACATATCACCTGCCCTCAGGGAACTCACATAGTAAATTTTTTTTCTTTTTAATTAATTTTTATCAGAACATTGTTGATTTACAATGTTGTGTTAGTTTCTGCTGTACAGCAAAGCAAATCAGTTATTTGTATACATACATCCATTTTTAGAGTCTTTTCCCATATAGGTCATTAAGAGTATTAAGTAGAGTTCTGTATGCTATATAGTAGGTCCTTATTAATTATCTGTTTTATGTATAGTGGTGTGTGTATATTAATCCCAAGATTCTATTTCTGTTCTGTAAATAAGTTCATTGGTATCCTTTTTTTAGATTCCACATATAAGCAATATCATATGCTATTTGTCTTTCTCTGAGTTCACTCAATATGACAGCCTCTAGGTCCATCCATGTCCTTGCAAATGGCACTTTTTTTGTGGTTAAGTAATATTCCATTCTGTGTGTATATCACATCTTCTTGATCTGTTCCTCTGTTGATGGGCATTTAGGTTACTTCCCTGTCCTGGCTGTTGTTAACAGTGCAGCAGTGAACACTGGGGTGCATGTATCCTTTTGAACTATGGTTTTTCTCCAAATATATGTCCAGGAGTGGGATTGCTGGATCATATGGTAATTCAATTTTTAGTTTTTTTTAAGGAACTCTTTTCCATAGTCACTGTACCAACTTACATTCCCAACAACAATGTAGAAGGGTTGCATTTTTCTACACCCTCTCCAGCATTCCTTGTTTGCAGATTTTTTTGATGATGGCCATTCTGGCCCATGTGAGGTGATATCTCATTGTAGTTTTGATTTGCATTTCTATCATAATTAATGCTGTTGAACATCTTTGCGTGTACTTTTTGGCCATCTGTAATACTTCCTTGGAGAAATATCTATTTAAATCTTTCACTCATTTTCTGATTAGGTTGCTTGTTTGCTTTTCATATAGAGCTACATGAGCTGTCTGTATACTTTGGAGATTAATCCTTTGTCAGTCACTTCATTTGCAGATCTTTTCTGCCAGTTCTGTTGGTTGCCTTTTAATTTTGTTTTATGGCTTCCTTTGCTGTGCAGAAGCTTTTAACTTTAATAAGTTTCCATTTGTTCTTGTTGTTGTTGTTTTTATTTCCATTACTGTAGGAAATGGGTCAAAAAAACTCTTGCTGTGATTTATGTCAGAGAGTGTTTTGCCTATGGTTTCCTCTGAGTTATACAGTATCCAGCCTTACATTTAAGTCTTTAATCCATTTTGAGTTTATTTTTGTGTATGGTGTTAAGGAGTGTTATAATTTCATTCTTTTGCATGTAGCTGTCCAATTTTTCTAACACCACTTATTGAAGAGACTGTCTTTTCTCCATGTATGTTCTTGCCTTCTTTGTCATGTATTAGGTAACCACAGGTGTGTAGGTTTATCTTTGTACTTTCTATCCTATTCCATTGGTCTCTATTTCTTCTTTTTTGCCTGTACCATGCTGTTTTGATGGCTGCAGCTTTGTAGTCTAGTCTGAAGTTGGAGAGACTGATTCCTCCAGCTCTGTTTTTCTTTTTGAAAGTTTCTTTGGCTATTCAGGTTCTTTATGTTTTCATACAAATTGTAAACTTTTTTGTTCTAATTCTGTTAAAATGCCATGGGTAATTTCATAGGGATTGCATTGAATATGCATATTGCTTTGAGTAGTATGGACATTTTCATAATATCGATTCTTCCAGTCCAAGACCATAGTATATCTCTTCATCTGTTTGTGTCATTTTTTATTTCTTTCATTAGTATCCTACAGTTTTCTGAGTAGACGTCTTCTGCTTCCTTAGGTAGGTTTATTCCTAGGTATTTTATTCCTTTTGATGTGATGATAAATGGAACTGTTTCCCTAATTTCTCTTTTTGATCTTTCATTGTTAGTATATACAAATTCAAGAGATTTCTGTGTATTACTTTTCATATTCTGCAACGTTACCACATTCATTGATGAGCTCTAGCAGCTTTCTGGAGGCATCTTTAGGATTTTCTGTGTATAGCATCACCTTGTCTTCATACACTGACAGTTTTACTTCTTTTCCAATTCGGATTCCTTTTCTTTCTTTTCCGTCTCTGATTGCCATGGCTAGGACTTCCAAAACTACGTTGATCTAAACTGAAAACAGTGGACATCCTTGCCTCCTTCCTGATCTTAGAGGAAATGCTTTCAGTTTTTCACTATTTAGAATGATTCCTGTGGGTTTGTCATATATGACTTTTATTATATTGAGGTAGGTTCCCTCTGTGCCCACTCTCTAGAGAGCTTTTTTATCATAAATGGGTGTTGAATTTTGTCAAAAGTTTTTTCTGCATCTATTGAGATGATCATATAGTTTTTATTCTTTGGTTTGTTAATGTGGTATTTCACAGTGTTTGATTTACATGTGCTGAAGAATCCTTGCATCCCTGAGATAAATCCCACTTGATCATGGTATATAATGCTTTAATGCATTGCTGGATTTGGTTTGTTAGTACTTTGCTGAGGATTTTTGAATCTACATTCATCAGTGACATTTGCCTATAATTTTCTTTTTTGTGATATCTCTCTCATTTTGGTATCAGGGTGATCATGGCCATATAGAATGAGCCTGGGATTATTCCTTCCTCTGAACTTTTTTGGAAGAGTTTCAGAAGGATAGGTGTTAACTCTTTGCTAAATGTTTGATAGAATTCACCTGTGAAACCATCTGATCCCAGACTTTTGTTTGTTAGGAGTTGTTTAACCGCAGCTTCAATCAGTACTTGTGATTTGTCTGTCCATATTTTTTTTTCTGTTTCTTACTGGCTCAGTCTTGGAAGATTGTACATTGCTAAGCATTTGTCTACTTCCTCTAGGTTGTCCATTTTATTGACTTGTAGTAGTCTCTTATGATCCCCTGTATTTCTGTGGTGTCAGTTGTAACTTCTCATTTTGCATTTATAATGTTATTGATTTGAGTTCTCTTCTCTTTTTTCTTGATGAGTCTGCCTAGTTCAGTTCAGTTCAATCTCTCAGTTGTGTCCGACTCTTTGCAACCCTATGGACTGCAGCACACCAGGCCTCCCTGTCCATCACCAACTCCAGAGTTTACTCAAACTCATGTCCATTGAGTCGGTGATGCCATCCAACCATCTCATTCCCTGTCATCCCCTTCTCCTCCCGCCTTCAACTTTTCCCAGCATCAGGGTCTTTTCAAATGAGTCAGCTCTTCACATCAGGTGGCCAGAGTATTGGAGTTTCAGCTTCAACATCAGTCCTTCCAGTGAATATTCAGGACTGATTTCCTGTAGGGTGGACTGGTTTGCCTAAAGGTTTATCAATTTTGTTTTCTTCTTAAAGAACCAGCTTTTAGTTTCATTGATCTTTTGTATTGTTTTCTTCATCTCTATTTCATTTATTTCTGCTCTGATCTTTATGATTTCTTTCTTTCTACTGACTTTACATTTTTTTTGTTCTGCCTTCTCCTTTTGCTTTAGATGTAAGGTTAGGTTGTTTATTTGAGATTTTTCTTGTTTCTTGGGGCTTCCCAGGTGGCTCAGCTAGTAAAGAATCCGCTTGCAATGTGGAAGACCTGGGTTCGATTCCTGGGTTGGGAACATCCCCTGGAGAAGAGAACAGCTACTCACTCCAGTATACTGACCTGGAGAATTCCATGGACTGTATAGTCCATGGGGTCTCAAAGAGTCAGACATGACTGAGCAACTTTCACTTAACTTCACTTCACCTTGTTTCTTGAGGTTTTGCTATAAACTTTCCTCTAAGAACTGCCTTTGCTGCATCATAGGTTTTTGGATCATCACGTTTTTCTGCCTTTCTTCTCTGCCCATCTTTCTACCTTTCCTTAAGACTATAAATGACAAAAGATCGAAAACTGGGGTGGCAACCTTAGAACACATTTAGGACGGGAAAGGGGAAGGTGTTAAATATCAAGGAGGCAAATCAGGGTAGTCAAGGGTAATATTCAAAAGGAAAGATTGGGCAGGAAGCACTCATCTCCACCTCAGTTCAATGAATCATCCTGGGTGGGTTGATAAACAGGTGGATAAAAGGAACATCAGAGCCTGCAAGGACCCAGAACCCACCCCATTCTCTCCCAGTCCCCCACCAGTACCAGAAACTCTCTCTGGATTGTCCAGAGTTTATCCAGCTTCCATGGGAACACATGTGGGAATTGGGAACACCTAGAGGATATTAGATCCTATTGGAGGCTCATTTCTTCCTGAGCCCTAAATTGAGATTTTAGGAGGCTGGGTATACAGCAGGAGCCCTCAGGCAAAGCTAAATGCAGAAAGGCCTTCAAATGGACAGATCCTGCCACAACTGCCTCTCCCCTATGGTACATTCCTGAAGAAATGGGTAGAGAAGACTAGGAAGCAAATGAGGGAGAGGAAAGAATAACAGGAGTAGATGGGTTGAGTGCTGCCTCTGCCTGGGCCCAGAACCCTGGCCAGTAGAAGCACAGGCTTGATTCCACAGCATGTTTGGGAGCATATCATACAGGGCCCAGACCCAGCATGTCCTGCAGTCCTGGGACTGTGGCCTTTATTGCCACCTTGCTCCCACCATTAAATGCAGAGGTGGTTTTGAATGCTCATTCTGTTGCCCTGCTTCTGAAAACTTGTCTGTACTTACCAAAGCCAGCTAGCAGGAGAGTGGGCTTTATCTGATGTGTGCAGGAGTCCCCATTAGACTGGCCACTGGAGGCCACTTTTAATAAGCATATCAACACCACTGTATTGTCCGCTTGCCCTCCAAGGGAAGGATCTCCCACTCTGTAAGCACACCCTCAGTGCTCAGAGGTGGGGGTTCACTTCCTTGCTTCCATGTACATATCACGAGGTCACAGATAAGAAGATCTGCCTTCTCAGCAGCCCTGGAGCCTGCACTGTTCTGGCTTTCAGAGGCAGCGACTGGCATATGCTGGAGCGGGGGAGTGAATGGTCCGTGGAAGCATTTTCAGTAACTCTAGCACGCTCTTCTTGTTCTGTATTGTGCTGTTGGGCAGCCATCCAATAGTCCCGGTTGCTGGCATGGAGATGCTTCTGAAACAGCTGGGCGGGCTTATAGAGTGGGAATTACCAAGAGATAATGGGATTGTGTACGAGATGTGCGTGGCGGAGTATTCAAAAGAAAACAGTAGTAATATCTGGTCAAGATGGCTTTGGAAAAGGCAAAAGCTGCAAATTTAAAAATCGAACCTTTCTCTTTGTGGCAAAGATCAGCGGAATCTGATATGGCTTTTGAAAACTGAAGATTTACATTGCCAGTGGTACTAAGGTGCCAACCCAAGTTGACCTCTTCCTCTCACTAGCGCATAAGATGATTTGAGCACCTGCTGTGTGATCCCTGTGCTGTGTATATCGGGAACATATGAGAGACTGTTTAGTGCAATCTCCCATCAGACAGAGTCCAGTTAAATCCCAGCTCCTTCGTTCACTGGCTGTGTCCTTTGTGTTTATCAGATGTCTCTGTGCCTTCGTCTTTTCATCTTAGAAATAACGCTTGTATCCTAGATTGTGCAGATTCAAGGAGACAGTATATGTAAATATTGTAAGGAGCGTAACAGTGCACATTGTCAATGCTTAAAAATTAGATGTGACTAATTTTAGTAAATGTTTTAATAAGATCCAAGGTAGACTCTGGTGAGTGCCACACTGGAAGAAATTAAAAAGAAAGAGAAATAGAGTGAGAGAGAAGCAGAGACCTCTTAGATGAAGAGACACAGGCAAAATTTATAACATCTGTCCCACACTATGGTACTGATGGGAAGGTATCCTCGTCTTGAATCTTCACATTCATTTTCATCAAAAAGATTTGAAAGGATAAGAGAAATGTATGCAGATAAAAATTTACCAGAGGTAGAGGTCATTTTAAGAGACAAAAGCAACAGTTAATAATGATTAGTTATTAACACTCATGTGTCATAGGGCTTCCCTGGTGGCTCAGTCAGTAAAGAGATTGCCTGCAATGCAGGAGACACAGGTTCAATCCCTGGGTGGGGAAGATGCCCTGGAGAAGGGTATAGCAACCCACTCCAATATTCTTGCCTGGAGAATTCCATGGACAGAGGAGCCTGGCAGGCTACAGTCTATAGGGCCGCAGAGTCAGACAGGACTGAGCAACTAAACCACCGCCACCCGTGTGTCATGGAATCTAAGACACACAATATTTCACGCACCATCAAAAAAGAAGAAAAGCCACAAATTGAACAATGACACAGTGTTTTTTTAACAGCAGTTGTAAGATGCATCCAATTTCAGATATGTTGAAAGGTGGGGTAAAATGTACATCTGAGAATCAGTGAAATATGGTATGTGCCATAGTCTGTAATAATGGTAACACGTTTTGAAAGCTTTTTATTTTTTCATTGAATGCCCACCATTAAATAGGTATAATGGAATCTATTGAGGTATAATGAATTGGCTTAATGTTCTGTAACAAGTAAATACTGGAGCTTGCAATCAGGTTCAGAGTTGCCTGGCAAAAAGTTCAAGGGCATATACACTGTGCTCTAACATGAAAGACCTGAAACCCAGAGCAGCTGGGTGAGAGGGACAGGGAGAAGGCCGTGGACTGGCTCAGGTCCTAGACAGCCCTGAATGCCAGGGTGCAGGCTGGCCCTCCCCTCCAGAATCACCCCCTCCAGAATCCTGCCCCCAAGAATCGCCTGCTGAGCCCTGTTGTACGGCAGGCACTGTGGGAAGGGCAGCCCTGAATAAGACACAGAGCAGGTCCCTGCCTTCATGGAGCTCACGGCTGGGAGAAGGGTCAACATCCAGCCAGAACGTTTAAGAGTGAGGGTGTGCACAGCACACACGTCTAATGGAAAAGAAAAAAAAAAAACGCACATCCTGAAAGTGTGAATTAGGTTTTATTCAGGGACCTTACTGAGGATGATAGCCTGGAAAACAGCCTCTCAGATAGCCGTAAGGGACTGTCCCAAAGCGGTAAAGGATGAGCCAGGATACATAGGAATTTCGCTGAAAAACAAAAATAAAAACGTACAGTTGAACATCAAAAGATTTCTAGTAATCACAAGAAAACAGACATCTCAAGTCAATGACTTTAGTGCTTGTCTGTGGGAAGATTCAAGTGTCTGGGCTCATTGAAATTATTCCTTTGATATGCACCTTTACTATTTCAGGCCAGTATCTTTTTTTTTTTCCGTCCTGAATTCCCTGGGCGAACCTGGCGGAAGTGACTCTTCATGACCAGAAGAGTGGGTCAGAGGAAGGAGGAGAGTGCGGCAGCAAGCAGTGGTGCTCACCAGGCATGCCCAACATTACCCAGCTTGCCTTGCAGTTAGGTTAGGGCCATGTAACCAGTCCTGACCAATAGACGGCGAGAGAAAGTGACCTTTGACGCTTCCAGGCTGAGTCAGCAAAGTGCCAGATGCCTCATCCAACTGTCCCTTTGCACGGTGACCTTAGAGGTCACTTCTCTAGATGGAGAAGGACCACCCATCCCACACTGCACCTCACAGGAGTGAGACATACACTTCAGTGCATTGTGACTAAAATTTGTGGGTTAGTTTATTATCACCACAGACCCTAACTGAGCATGACTAATCCAATAGGAAAGAGTGTTCCATGCAGGGAAAACAGAAATTGGAAAGGCAAGAGAACTTGGAGGAATTGAATACTCTCTTTTCTGGAACAAGAGCACCAAGGGCTGGTGACATGAGATGAAGCTAAAGAGCTGGGGGTGCCTTCCAGGGCCCCACAGGCCATTAGGAAGCATGGGTTGCCAAGGATTGGAAGCAGAGTAGACCAGGTGACAGATGCTGGAGACTCAAAGTTCTGAGAGTAGCAACACGTGCAGTCTGTGTGGGGGACGAGAGGAAGAGAGCTGGGTCAAGGTCACCTCCACAGTCTTGAGCTTGAGACACCAGGATAATGGTGGTGTGTTCAACAGAAGTGGAAAAATCCAGAGAGAACCTGGTCTGTGGAGGACACTGATGGATCTGACTTGGGACATATGGAGGTTGAGGTTCTAAAAGAGCATCTTCCAAGGGAATTCTCAGGGCAGGGCTGGGCCGACAGGTTCAGGGGCCACCCTCTGCTCACCCCTGGGCTGCAGCTCCTGCCTCTCTCCCTTCATAGCAGGTTCAATTAGAACATACTCTTTAGATGGAGGCTCGTTTATGACAGCCAGGGTTTTCCTACATGCTTTATAAAGACCTGTTAATTGCACTAATTTATCTATCAGCTTTTTTTGAAATGAGCTTCTAAGACATAATTAGACAGTTGTAACTAAACCTATGGAACCGTTCCCTGTGAGCAATCAGCGATGAGAGAGTAAGCTGTCTTTTGTGGCTGCCACCTCAGGTGGCCACAGGAAAACACAAAGAGACAGAGGTATATGTTAATGGGGCGGGGAAGAGGCCACCACCCGGTGAGTTGCCCCAAGAGAGGAGTGTGCTGAGGCCCAGTGGTGGTTTGGCATGCCGGAGATGGCTTTTACCCACTCCGGGATCTGGCTTTTAACTCTTGGGATTCTTCCAAGCTGGTAATAGCTTGATTTGGATGCAGTGAGAGTACTGACAGCACAGGAATCAGCAAACACTACAGTTGAGGGTTTTTGTGGAAGGAAGTGGGAGGCTTTTTACCAGCACATCACTGGTTTGTACCAAAGGGAGGTTGCAGCAACAAGGACCCACTGTAGAGCACAGGGAACTCTGCTCAGTGTTATGTGGCAGCCTGGCTGGGAGGGGGTTTGGAGGGGAGAATGCGTGTGTGTGCTCAGCTGTGTCCAACCCTTTGTGACCCCATGGACTAGAGCTTGCCAGGCTCCCATGTCCATGGGGTGCTCCAGGCAAGAATACTGGAGTGGGTTGCCATTTCCCCCTCCAGGCAGTCTTCCCAACCCAGGGATCAAACCTGCATCTCTTGTGTCTCCTGCATTGGCAAGCAGATTCTTTACTGCTGAGTCACCCAGGAAGCCCCTTGGGGAAGAATTAGATCAGATCAGATCAGATCAGTCACTCAGTTGTGTCCGACTCTTTGCAACCCCGTGAATCGCAGCACCGCCAGGCCTCCCTGTCCATCACCAACTCCCGGAGTTCACTCAGACTCACATCCATCGAGTCAGTGATGCCATCCAGCCATCTCATCCTCTGTCGTCCCCTTCTCCTCTTGCCCCCAATCCCTCCCAGCATCAGAGTCTTTTCCAGTGAGTCAACTCTTCCCATGAGGTGGCCAAAGTACTGGAGTTTCAGCTTTAGCATCATTCCTTCCAAAGAAATCCCAGGGCTGATCTCCTTCA